>NC_041386.1:151837380-151867879 GCF_002162155.2 Triticum dicoccoides | reverse complement strand
TATATATATATACTAGTGTTCTGTCCTCTACAACATTCACTTATAGCTATGTCTTCTTGTTGAATCTTTTGAACTAAGTGAATGTGATCGGACCCTAACCTCTCTATGCTTTCTATCTCAAACTCTATCTCTCCAAATCATATGCATTCTATTGAAACTGTCGAATGTCTTCTCTGCGTCCTTGTCAGCAGAAGATACAGAGACAACCATTAAGTCCGTTTTCAATGCTCATTCCTCCACCTGAAACCCGAAGAAGTGGGAACGACCACCCAACAATCCAGGTGTGCGTGGGACGTGGAACAACCCCCGATATGCTGCATGATGGCCACGTGTTCCTCAGATGTGAATCGCCAGGGGCACCTGTGTAATAACGCAGTGCCGCCCCTGTACCTATAAATACATACCTCACAGCGGTCATTATCTCTTCTTCCACTCTCGCACGAACCCTAGCACCACCACTAGCCCTCGACGACGCTGGCGACAAAGCGCTTCGCTGCCGCAACCTCTCCGACACCGTCTTCACGCCGACCGCGGACATCGTCTTCTCCGCCGTCGCCGTAGGTGTCCTCCGTCGCCAAGTTAGGGCACGGACGATCGAACTGCTCGGCCTCCTCTTCCACTTCGTCTAGCAGTTCTTTGTGTGGTAAATAAAACTTCCTTTTTACGGCCCCTTTGATCCTATAGCTTTATCACTTTCTACCACAAGCAGTTTCTATTCACACAAGTTGGATCTCTTTCATACTGCATCTCATAACATGCCTAGTATATTCACTTATGCTTCACAAAGTAGTTAGATTCCTCACTTGTACTGATCCGTGGATTCGTACAAATCTGGAACCAACTCCTTATCTATGAGTGAATATCTTCGCATGATAAGGTCAATGTCTTCTAAACTGATTTATCTTCAAAATCTTCTGAGAATGCATATGACCTCTTCCCCTTCCCTCGCACCTTAATGCTGTCACAGGTACATGTCCATGGGAGAATCCCTTGGTTCTCATAATCTGCATTCATTTGCAGAATTCTTACAGCATCACATAAATTCTCCCGAAGCCAGTTCCTGTTTGTCCAGCAAGCAAAAACCTTTGAAGCCTTTGAACGTATTGAAGCCTTTCAGTTTAAAGTTCATGGCTTCAGAGAAATCAGCAAGGAATGGTGGCAGAAAGCATCGAGGAGAAACATCAAGAGATCTGCCCGATGACCTCTCAGAGCTGTACAAGACAGATCCTAAAGAGGATTACAATCAGCGCAAGACACGAATCCAATGGATTCGACGCTATTGGGCAGAACAGTGGTTCAAGTACAGATTTGTGACCAAGGAATATGCTGAAAAGAATGCCATCAAGCGACCATGGGGAGACATCCTCTACAAAAATCTTCAACCCAGGACCAGAGATGAAGCCATTGAACAAGGCTTCTATCCCTGCATGGTCTGTGGACCACAGCCTGCGGATGTTGACCCATCGTCCCTGCTATGGTGTCGTGACGACAATCTGTTTAAGTGCAACTTCTAGTTTGCCCAGAACTCAGCGAAACAGAACAAAAGAAGACTTTGGGTTTAGATTTCAACCTTGGTCCCTCTGCTCCCCGTGCCGATGGAACTCGCGAAGCTGAACCCAATCTTCTTGGGCCCTTCTACAACCTTGAAGGTCTCATCACTCACATCGTGGTTCAAGGGACAGCCGTGAATGAGCCTGCAGATGACGCTGAATCAGATGAAGCGCCTGCAGCGCCGAAGCCAAAGAAGCTGAAGCAGCCAAAAGCTTCAAAGCCGGCCTCTGCACCAAAAATCTCATGGGCGAAGCCACTGGAAACTGCACCTCCTGAAGACAGTGTGCAGTCTGAAGATTTGTCATGCATCTCCAAGCCCCAGAAGGTCAAGATGCCTCTGCCACACACCGGCCAAGAGCTAACAGCTGCTGCCATTCTGCGCAATGATGCCATTGATCTGTCAAGTGATAAAGATCTTGCAGATGACACTCTTGAGCAACTCATCAAGAGCAAAGAAGAAGCAGAAATCTTCAATGATTTACCTCTGTTTGACGTGACAATCATCCACAACTTCATTGATGAGTGGTTTGACACGCCAAACATCACCTTCGAAGATCTACAGCTACCCATTGGCCTCAGTGTCGCCTTCCATGGCGCCATTGCTTCAGAGCTAGCTCTCGCTCAGTGCATCGTCGAACTGAAGCAAAATATTGACTATGAAAAGGCTCAGTTCAAGAAGCATATGGCCAAGCTCAGCGTGCAAGAGGTGAAAAATTTCAAGATTATGCTGCACGAGCTCAAAGAAGCCTTTCTCAAGAAACACGCAGAAGCTTAGGGTTCTCGGGAGCGTATGAAGAGCCTGGCTGACAAGTGTGTGCAAGGCTACAACGAAGCTGAGAAGCGTAAGGCCCTTGGGCGTCCGGGCATTGATCCCAGGATGGTTGCTAAGCAGAAGAAGAAGCCCATTGTGACTGAACCTCTCGCACCAAGGCAGGAAGCAGATCCCATTGTCTTCCCAACTCGCATGACTGGATCGAAGCCAAAGGCCCGGTCAACCGCTTCAGAGCTGAAGAAGACGAGGACTGTTGAGGCTGAAGCCAGGAAGAGGAAACATCCTGAAGCCTCTCCTACTGCCCCCTCCAAGAAGAAGAGGAAGACCAAGAAAGAATGGGCTGCTCCCACAGAGCCTTTGATTGTTGAACCCATTTCCATGGTTCGTCTTGACGCTGAACGCCAACTGACAATCCATGAGCCTGCTTTCATAGAGGCTCATGAAGCTGAAGACTTTCCAGCAGCTGATCCCATTGCTGCTGAAGACATTGGTCACCATGACCATGTAGAAGATGGTGCAGTCCTTCCTCAGCTCGAGCACAACGAACTCATCAGCATTGGTCGTCCTTTGACGCCAATTGCTCAGGATGCTTCATGGGCTGATCGCCCACAAGAGGAAGAAGACTTTGAGGCCCAGCCAACTCCAACTACATAGGCGTCACCTGCGTTGCGCAGGCTTCGCAAAGAAACAAGTGAAAGTGCGTTATACCGACTAGAGGGGGGTGAATAGGCGATTTTTATGAAAGTCTTCAGAACATGGGAGTTTTGAAGACAAATGATAAAATTAAACCTATTACCATGCAGCGGAAGGTAGACTACACTAGGCAAACCATTGTCAAGTATTCAATGAAGTGAAAGCTCAAAGACTAATAGCAGCTAGGTAGTATGGATCAGGTAGGAAGATATTGTGAAGACAAACAGAACACGCAGTCACTCAGTGAAGACAAATGATAGAGCAAACATACAATGACTTCACAAGGAGTAACAGTAAGTGAAGTGAAGTGAAGTGAAGATGAAACCAGTGACTCATTGAAGACAATGATTTGTTGGACCAGTTCCAGTTGCTGTGACAACTGTACGTCTGGTTGGAGCGGCTAGGTATTTAAACCTTAGGACACACAGTCCCGGACACCCAGTCCTGAACACGCAGCTCAGGACACCCAGTCCTCACCGTATTCCCCTTGAGCTAAGGTCACACAGACCTCACCCAATCACTCTGGTAAGTCTTCAAGGTAGACTCCCAAACCTTCACAGACTTCGCTCACCGGTGATCCACAATGTCTCTTGGGTGCTCAGAACGCGACGCCTAACCGGCTAGAGGATTCACAGTCCTCAAGTGTAATAAGTCTTCAGATCACACAGACAAGAAGACTTAAGTGATGCCTAATTCTCTTTGGCTTTGGGTGGTTAGGGCTTTATCCTTGCAAGGAATTCTCTCTCAAAGGCTTCGAGGTGGGTTGCTCTCAAACGACAAAAGCCGTACTTTCAATCTGAGCAGCCAACCATTTATGGTTGTAGGGGGTGGGCTATTTATAGCCACTTGGCAACCTGACCTGATTTGTCCGAAATGACCCTGGGTCACTAAGGAACTGACACGTGTTCCAACGGTCAGATTTCAAACTCACACGGCAACTTTACTTGGGCTACAAGCAAAGCTGACTTGTCCGACTCTGGACAAGATTCGCTCTCATAGTCTTCACTCGAAGACATAGGTTTTTGGTTTAGGCATCACTTCAGTCATTCTGACTGGTTCTCTTGGACCCCACTTAACAGTACGGTGGTTCCTATGACTCAACACAAAAGAAAAAGAAATACGAAAGATCTAAGTCTTCGAGCTCCATAGGCTTCATATAGTGTCTTCTCTTGTCATAGTCTTCAATGTGAATATCTTCATATACCACCTTTGACTTCAATGTCTTCATACAGTTTTAGGGGTCATCTCTGGTAGTAAAACCGAATCAATGAGGGACTTCTACCTGTGTTATCCTGCAATTCTCACAAACACATTAGTCCCTCAACTAGGTTTGTCGTCAATACTCCAAAACCAACTAGGGGTGGCACTAGATGCACTTCCAATCTCCCCCTTTTTGGTGATTGATGACAAACTAGTTGAAGTTTTCAACGGGGAATATAATCTGTGAAATTGTAAAGGATAAGGAATTGTCTTCATAAGTTGCAAGGGCTCCCCCTGAAGATGTGCATATAAGTTAATTTGCTTTTGGAATGAAAATGCACATGGCAGGTGGTACTTGTGGAGATCCACTTCAACTTATGATGACAATCCACTATGCATGTGAAAGTATATGAAGATAATGACATGCATAATGGAAAATGGACGTCTGCAGAATGAGCTAAGTGCGGAATTTATCATCGCACATGCGGAATTTATCTTCGCAAAACAAGGTGGCAAATAAGTAGCAGACGACCATCTAGTTTAAGTGTTACAACTCATAAGAACCAAATGTAGCAAAAACGTGAGTTGTAAGCACGAAGCAAAATATAAGGCACCCGCCCATATGGACCCGCTTGAAGACTATCAATCTCATATGCTTCTCCCCCTTTTGTCAGTAATGACCAAAAAGGTTTGAAGACATAGAGCCTCTACTCGTTCCCATGAGGAGTAGGTGAAGTAGCAGGTTTGTTGGTGTTGTTTGGCGGTGCAGAAGAGCTTGGAGGTGCTGAAGGAGGTGGCAGTGAAGTAGCATCGTCTTCTTCCTCAATAATTCTGGCAGTCACTGTGGCAGCAGAGGAAGAGAACTCAGAGTCTTCAAGGTATGGAGTTCCTAGCAGCACATCCCTTCGAGGAGGTGTGGAGTCAAACTTGAATCTCTCAGAGAAGCCACCCTCTTGAAGATCAGCTTCAGAACACATCATCGTGAGCCCTTTCCATGTGCGGCGACAGGTTTCATGGGCAACGAAAGCATTCTTGGTGGCAAGATTTCGAGTGCGATTAACATCCACCAAGAGGCTTTTCATCTAACGCTTCAGCCACTCATGATGCCTATCATGTTTATGATGTAGAGCCACAAGAAGCTCTCGGTCGTTGAGAACACGAGTGCGCTTCTTGGGTCTTGGAGCAGTGGCACTGTCAGTGGCTTTAGTGGAAGCAGGGTGTGGTGCACGTGTAGTGCCAGCCAAATGATACACCCGAGAAACTGCTTCAACGCCTTCAACGTTCTGAGTAAAACTCTGATGGTCTGCATTCTGAAGACTTAGAGGTTGCTTGGCAGGCTCAGAATATATGGCTTCAATAGACATGTCCACGTCAGGCAAGAAGATCCGATGGTTGCGGGCTGAGGGCTGATACGAGATGGCGGAGTGTAGCTTGATCAGCCGCATGACCCAAGGGGCATAGAACTTCAAACCAAACAGATCAATGCCTGATGCAGCAAGTTGGCGTATGAAGAAGTCCTGTGCATTGAAGCATTTGCCATGAAGTATATAGAAGACCAAAGTCTTCATTGCACCCTGAAGCTTGGCATTTAGAGAGTGCCCTTTGATAGGCCAGAGAGTTCGCCGGATGATGTGATAGATGGTTCTGGGCAGGTACTCAAGGTCTTCAATGAAGAGCTCTGTGGGATACGCAACATCTTGGGGCAATGGCTTCATCATGCCGAGCATTTGACTCATATCAGGTTCTGGCCGCTGAAAGATGCTCTCAATAGCTTTAGCATGCAGCTGACATCCTTGCTCGAAGAGATCGCCAGGAGTGGGCAAGCCAGTGAGCTCAATAATGTCAAATGCATTGGCTTCATGATGAACGTTGCCAGTCATCCACTCCAGGACCCAAGTCTTCGGATCTCTGCTGTACCCTTTGATGTGAAGTGTGGCATAGAATTGTAGCAGCAGCTCTTCATTCCAATGCTCTTCATCAGTAACAAACTGCAGCAGACCCACTTGCTTGAAGCAATCCAACGCTTCTTCTAGACCGGGCAGACCAGCTATAGCTTCAACGTCAAGGCGCTTGTGTGGGAAGATGCGACCTTGGTTGTAAAGAATGCAAGAGTAATAGCTTCGCTGAGGATAGCTCCAGAACCGATCAGATGATATCCTTTCCCTTGAGTAGAGGTTCCTGGAGCTATTGAAGAATGTGTTGTCTGCCCTGAAGCCATTGATGTTGAAGGAGCCAGGTGCTGATGCAGGACCTGGAAACCTTGGCAGTCTTGGGATTGGCTTCTGGACCTGAGGCCTGTGCTCAACATGATAGTTGAATTGGGGACCGGCAGCAGACTCAGGAACAGAAGTGGCGGGATCAGTGGCTTGGCTGTCTTCTGAAGCTTTTGCTGGGGAGGGCTCCACATTATCTTCATTGGTGGTTGTGGCAGCCTCACGATTTTCATCCTCCACTTGACTAGCTGGAGGGTCAGTCACAAGAACATTCTCCTAGAGAACTGCTTCTTGGTGGGACAGGGGAGTGGGATCTTGTGGGACTCCTTCTTCTGCGGCTGATGCAGCCGGAATGTCTTCAGTAGAGACTTGAGGCCTTGGACCTTTGCGAAGCCTGCGGAGCGCGGACGACACCTGTGGAGTTGGAGTGGGATGGGCCTCATAGTCTTCTTCCTCTTGTGGGCAATCCGCCCATGAAGCATCCTGTGCAATTGGCGTCAGTGGACGACCAATGCTGATGAGTTCGCTGTTTTCAAACTGAGGAAGGACTGCATCATCTTCTACATTGTCATGATGACCAATGTCTTCAGCAGCAATGGGATCAGCTGCTGGAATGTCTTCAGCTTCAGGAGCCTCTGTGGAAGCAGGCTCATGAACTGTCAGTTGACATTCTGCGTCAGGATGAACCATAGAAATGGGTTCAACTATCAAGGGCTCTGTGGAAGCAACCCGTGCTTTCTTGGTCTTCCTCTTCTTCTTGGAGGGGGCAGTAGGAGAGGCTTCAGAGTGTTTCCTCTTCCTGGCTTCAGCCTCAGCAGTCCTTGTCTTCTTGAGCTCTGAAGCTGTTGACCGGCTTTTTGGCTTCGAGCCAGTCAGTCTAGTTGGGAAGACAATCGGAACTGCTTCTTGCCTTGGTGCATCAGGTTCAGCCATAGCAGGCTTCTTCTTCTTCTTTGCGGCCATCCTGGGGTCGATGCCAGGACGCCCAAGCGCCTTGCGCTTCTCAGCCTCATTATGGGCTTGCACACATCTGTCAGCCAGAGTCTTCATGCGCTCACGCGAACCCTGAGCTTCTGCACGCTTCTTCACAAAGGCTTCCTTGAGCTCGTGCATCATTGTCTTGAAGTTCTTCACTTCTTGCACGCTGAGCTTGGCCATATGCTTCTTGAACTGAGCCTTTTCATAGTCAATCTTCTGTTTCAGTTCAACAATGCGCTGGGCAATAACAAGTTCTGAAGCAATGGCGCCTTGGAAGGCGACACTGAGGCCAATGGGTAGCTGCAGATCTTCAAAGCTGATGTTTGGCGTGTCAAACCACTCGTCAATGAAGTTGTGGATGATGGTGACATCAAAGAGAGGCAGATCATTGAAGATTTCTGCTTCTTCTTTGCTCTTGATGAGTTGCTCAAGAGCGTCATCTGCAAGATCTTCATCACTTGACAGATCAATGTCGTCGTTGCGTAGAATAGCAGCAGCTGTTAGCTCTTTGCCAGTGTGAGACAGAGGCATCTTGGCCTTCTGGGGCTTGGAGACGCGTGATAAGTCTTCAGACTGCACACTGTCTTCAGGAGGTGCAGTTGCCAATGGCTTCGCCCTTGAGATTTTTGGTGAAGGCGCCGGCTTTGAAGCTTTTGGCTTCTTCAACTGCTTTGGCTTCGGCACTGCAGGCGCGTCATCAGACTCAGTGTCAGCTGCAGGCTCATTCGCTGCAGTCCCTTGAACCAAGATGTAGGTGATGAGGCCTTCAAGGTTGGCGAAAGGACCGATGACACTGGGTTCTGCATGTCGTGTGCCATCTGCCCTTGGAGACGAGGGACCAGGGTTGAAGTCTAACCCAAAAGTCTTCTTGTTCTGCTTCGCTGAGTTCTGAGCAAACTGGAAGTTGCGCTTGAACAGATTGTCGTCACGACACCATAGCAGTGACGACGAGTGTGCATCAGCAGGCTGTGGTCCACGGACCATGCATGGATAGAAGCCTTGAGCAATGGCTTCATCTCTGGACCTGGGTAGAAGATTCTTGAATAGGATGTCTCCCCACGGTCTCTTGATGGCATTTTTCTCAGCATACTCCTGGGTCACAAATCTGTATTTGAACCATTGTTCTGCCCAATATCTTCGAATCCATTGGATTCGGGTCTTGCGCTGACTGTAATCCTCTTCAGGATCTGTTTTGTACATTTCTGAGAGTTCATCTGGCAGATCTCTGGAGGTCTCACCACGACGCTTTCTGCCACCCTTCCTTGCTGCTTTCTCTGAAGCCATAAACTTTAACTTGAAAGGCTTCAAGACATTCAAAGGCTTCAAAGGTTTTTGTTTGCTGGACCAACAGGAACTGGCTTCGGGAGAATTTATGTGATGCTGTAAGAATTCTGCAAATGAATGCAGACTATGAGAACCAAAGGATTCTCCCACGGACATGTACCTGTGATAGCATTAAGGTGCGAGGGAAGGGGAAGAGGTCATATGCATTCTCAGAAGATTTTGAAGATAAATCTATTTAGAAGACATTGACCTCATCGTGCGAAGACATTCACTCATAGATAAGAAGTTGGTTCCAGATTTGTACGAATCTCCAGATCAGTACAAGTGAGGAATCTAACTACTTTGTGAAGCACAAGTGAATATACTAGGCATGTTATGAGATGCAGTATGAGAGAGATCTAGCTTGTGTGAACAGAAACTGCTTGTGGTAGAAAGTGACAAATCAATAGGATCAACGGTGCTGTAAAAGGGAGTTTAATTTACCACACTGAGAACTTCTAGACGGAGTGGGAGATGAGGCTGAGCAGTTCACTCTTCCGTGCCCTAACTTGGCAACGGAGGACACCTACGGCGACGGCGGAGAGGACGATGTCCGCGGTCGGTGTGAAGACGGCGTCGGAGAGGTTGCGGCAGTGAAGCGCTTCGTCGCCGGCGTCGGAGAGAGCTAGCGGTGGCGCTAGGGTTCGTGCGAGGGTGGAAGAAGAGATAATGACCGCTGTGAGTGTGTATTTATAGGCACAGGGGCGGCACTGTGCTATTACACAGGTGCCCCTGGCGACTCGCATCTGAGGAACACGTGGCCATTATGCGGAATTTTGGGGTTTTTTCCACGTCCCACGCACGCCTGGATTGTCGGGTGGTCGTTCCTACTTCTCCGGATTTCATGTGGAGGAATGAGCATTGAAGACAGATTTAATGGTTGTCTCTGTATCTTCCGCTGACAAGGACGCAGAGAAGACATTTGACAATTTCAATAGAATGAATATGACTTGGAGAGATAGAGTTTGAGATAGAAAGCATAGAGAGGTTAAGGTCCGATCACATTCACTTAGTTCAAAAGATTCAACATGAAGACATAGCTATAAGTGAATGCTGTAGAGGACAGAACACTAGTATATTTATATATATATATATAATCAACATAGTGAAGATAATCATGAATATATGTTGAGATCGAAGCCAAACCAAATATGAAGACATTGCAAGGTAACGCCATGAGTGAAACACTTCAAAATAGAACGTTTGGTGGTGGCGTTACCCACCGTATAGGAAGTATTAGACCCAGACACGGCGCACAATTATCATGGCGCTCCGAAGTCAAATTCCACATTAATGTATTCACACTTAGAATGTATGTCTTCATTTATTGAAGATATACTTTACTTCGTGTGTTGCACATCTAAGTCATCAATATGCATAAGGGTTAGGATGTGTGCCTGATCACAGGACGTTTGAGGATTCCAGGATATTTAGCTCACACCGTAACTTGCAAAACCTCTTCTCATCCAAGGGCTTGGTGAAGATATCTGCCAATTGCTCTTCAGTGTTGACGTGTATGATATCAATGTCTTCCTTCACAACATGATCTCTGAGAAAGTGATGACGAATTTCAATGTGCTTTGTCTTTGAGTGCTGAACTGGGTTGTTGGCAATCTTGATGGCGCTTTCGTTGTTGCGGTAAAGTGGCACTTGCTTTAGATGAATGCCATAGTCCTTGAGTGTTTGCTTCATCCACAGAAGCTGAGCGCAGCAAGATCCAACAGCAATGTATTCAGATTCAGCAGTGGAGAGAGATACACAGTTCTGCTTCTTTGAAGACCAACATACAAGTGATCGTCCCAGAAAGTGACATGTGCCTGATGTAGACTTGCGATCAACTTTGTCACCAGCATAATCAGCATCCGAGAATCCAACCAGATCAAACTCTGAGCCCTTTGGATACCATAATCCTAGAGTTGGGGTGTGAGCCAAATATCGAAGAATTCGCTTCACAGCTAAGTGATGCGACTCCTTTGGTGCCGCTTGAAATCGAGCACACATGCAAACACTAAGCATAATATCTGGCCTAGATGCACATAGATAAAGTAAAGAACCAATCATGGAGCGGTATACCTTTTTATCGAACTCTTTACCATTGTCGTCAGGACCCAGATGATGTTTGGCTGGCATTGGTGTTGTGAAGCCTTTGCAGTCTTGCATACCCAACTTCTTCAGGCAATCTTTGAGATACTTCTCTTGAGATATGAAGATGCCATTACATTGTTGTCGTATTTGAAGACCGAGGAAGAACTTCAGCTCCCCCATCATGGACATCTGATATTGCTCTTGCATCATATATCCAAACTCTTCACTGTACTTCTGATTGGTGCAGCCGAAGATAATGTCATCCACATATATTTGGCACACAAACTGTTCACCATCATATGTCTTCGTGAAAAGAGTGGGATCTAGGGAACCAGGTATGAAGCCTTTGCTCTTCAGGAAGTATTTGAGTGTGTGATACCAGGCCCGAGGGGCTTGTTTGAGGCCATACAGTGCCTTGTTGAGCTTGTATACCATGTTAGGATGTTTTGGATTTTCAAAGCCAGGCGGTTGTGCAATATACACTTCTTCTTCAATCTTGCCATTGAGAAAGGCACTCTTCACATCCATTTGATATAGAAGTATGTTATGATGATTTGCATAGGCCAGCAGTATGCGTATGACTTCAAGTCTAGCCACAGGAGCAAATGTTTCATCGAAGTCAATGCCTTCCACTTGAGTATATCCTTGAGCAACGAGACGAGCTTTGTTTCTGACAACTTGACCATGCTCATATTGCTTGTTGCGGTATATCCATTTGGTGCCTATTATATTGTGCTTCCGTGGATCAGGACGCTTAACCAGTTCCCATACATTATTCAGCTCAAACTGTTGAAGCTCTTCTTGCATAGCTTGAATCCATTCAGGTTCCATGAAGGCTTCTTCAACTTTCTTGGGTTCTGCTATTGAGACGAATGCGAAGTGCCCACAGAAATTTGCTAGCTGAGTTGCCCTTGAACGAGTGAGTGGACCAGGTGCATTGATGCTATCAATTATTCTTTTAATCTGCACTTCATTGGCAACGCGAGGATGTACAGGGCGAAGACTTTGCTCTTGCTGTTCATTGTCGTTGTTGGAAGGAATGTCTTCAGGCTGAGCATTGTCTTCATGTTGATCAGGTGCTGAAATGATAAGTTCTTCTTCAGGATGAGCTTCAGAAGGTATAATTTCTCTAGTGCCCATTAGCTTGATTGATTCACTGGATGGAACTTCATCTAGCACATTTGGCAGCTGCTCTCTTTGTGAACTGTTGGTCTCATCGAACCGCACATCCACTGTTTCAACCACTTTGTAATGAAAGAGATTGAAGACTCTGTAGGAGTGCGAATCCTTTCCATATCCAAGAATAAAACCCTCATGTGCTTTTGGTGCAAATTTTGAGGTGTGATGTGGGTCCTTGATCCAGCACCTTGCGCCAAATACTCTGAAGTAACTGACATTTGGCTTCTTGCCAGTAAGGAGCTCATAAGATATCTTGTTCATTAGCTTGTGAAGATAAACACGATTGATTGTATGGCATGCAGTATCAATGGCTTCGGGCCAGAATTTTCTTGGGGTCTTGTATTCATCTAGCATCATTCTGGCCATCTCAATTAGTGTTCTGTTCTTGCGTTCGACGACGCCATTCTGCTGTGGCGTGTACGGGGCTGAGAATTCATGTGTGATGCCCAAGGTATCAAGATATGTATCAAGGCCAGTGTTCTTGAATTCAGTGCCATTGTCACTTCTGATGTGCTTTATCTTGGCGCCAAAATTGTTCATAGCTCGATTGGCGAAGCGTCTGAAGACATCCTGCACTTCAGTCTTGTAAAGGATTATGTGCACCCAAGTATATCTAGAATAATCATCAACAATAACGAAGCCATAGAGGCAAGTAGTAGTAGTTAGAGTTGAGTAATGAGTGGGACCGAAAAGATCCATGTGAAGCAGTTCAAAGGGTCGAGTAGTGGTCATGATTGTCTTCGAGGGATGTTTGGCCCTCGTCATCTTCCCTGCTTCACAGGCACCGCATAAGTGGTCTTTCTTGAACTTGACGCCCTCGATGCCTATGACATGCTTCTTCTTCGCAAGGGTGTGGAGGTTCCTCATGCCAGCATGTCCAAGCCTCCGATGCCAGAGCCATCATTCTGAAGCCTTTGCTAGAAGACATACTACAAGCTGTGGCCCTGCTGAGAAATCTACCACGTACAAATCATCTTTCCGATACCCTTCAAACACTAGAGACTTGTCAGATTCCATTAGTACAAGGCAACGATATTTTCCAAACATTACGATCATGTTCAAATCGCAAAGCATTGAGACAGACATTAAGTTGAAGCCAAGGGATTCAACAAGCATGACTTTATCCATGTGTTGATCCCTTGAGATTGCAACTCTACCTAGACCCAATACCTTACTTTTACCAGTGTCAGCAAATGTGATGTGGCTCTTGTCGGATGGACGTAAGGTTGAGTCCATAAGAAGACTTCTTTTGCCAGTCATGTGATTTGTACACCCACTGTCAATAATCCATTCTAAAGACGCTGGTGTCGTACCCTACAGTGCAGTTAGGGGGATAGGCTTCACCAAGAGCATTGTGAAGCAAAAACATTTGACGAACCAGTGGGTTATGAAAGCTTGGATCCAGGTTAGGACTAATAGGGAGAGTAGCAAGCGATTCAGGTACGAAGTACATAGTAAGACCATTTGGGCATTTGATCTTGCGCCCTACAAGATGTTTAAGGTCCCCAGCAATAGCGTCAGACGATTTTGGTTTTCTGCTGGAGACCTTTCCCTGCAAAAGAGAGTTAAGCTTTCTTAGCCACCCACATCTTCACGGGTGGCTTAGAAGCAATAAGTCTAAGTGCAGCATTTGAGGATTTTGGCTTTGAAGCCCTAGCAAACAGTCTTGCAGGCGGACAATAGTACTCATAAGAATAAGCAGAATAGTTCTTGGTCTTATGAACATGGCGGTTTGATGAACCGCTCTCATATTCATATGCCTGAGTATGGTTTCCCTGCAAAACATTTGCGTTAGTGCGACTCAGGTGAGTCCTCTGTTTGTATGAAGCCTTTGGACTGTATGAAGCCTTTGGTCTGAGGTTTGTCTTCTTCACGTGAGGTGTCATGAAGACATTCACAGGAAGATTTTCCAGACACCTTTTCGGAACCCAGATCTTCTTCATAGGCAGTCCATTCCTGCAGTTAGTACCAATGTACCTGGCAAACACTTCACCATTTTGATTCTTAAACAGTATATAGTTTGCATCAAAGGATTCATCAATGATAATGGGGTTAGCACAAGTGAAGCCAGTTAGATTGGATGGATCTGCTGAAGGTTCCTTTGCAGCAACCCACATGGTTTTGGGGTACTGCTCAGGTTTCCAGTAAGAGCCATCGGAATTCATTTTCCTTACGAACCCAACACCCTCTTTCCTAGGGTTTCGGTTCAGAATCTGCTTTTTGAGGACATCACATAGTGTCTGATGCCCTTGAAGACTTTTGTACACCCCTGTTTCAAGCAATGTCTTCAACCTAGCATTCTCATCAGCAATAGCGGTGGTATCCTCAGCAGAGGGGTTAGTTACCACATCAACAGTTGAAGATATTGCAACAGCAGTAGCAGTAGAACATTCAGCAACAGAAGTAGCATTATTACGCTCAATGCATTTAAGACATGGTGGTTCAAATCCTTCCTGAGCGGGACTAGTCTGTTTGGCGCGAAGTGACTCGTTTTCCGTTTGAAGATCTTCATGAACCGCTCTCAATTTCTCAAGATCCTGCTTCCTTTGAAGATAATCATAGGAAAGCTTTTCATGAGTTGTTGAGAGAGTTTCATGACGACTTTCAAGTTCCTGATACTTAACATGAAGAATTTTTATGTCTTTAATTAAGGATTCAGATCGAGTCATTTTAGCACCTAACAGATCATTGCTTCTGTCTAACAGTTTTTGAATATGTTCCATAGCTTTTTGTTGTTCAGTTGCAATTTTAGCAAGTGTTTTGTAGCTAGGTTTTGAACCACAATCAGAGTCATCGTCACTGGATGTTTGATAGTGTGTAGTGCGTGTGTTTACCTTGGCACCGCGTGCCATGAAGCAGTAGGTAGAAGCGGAGTAGTCCTTGTCATTTGCATCGGTGTCGGTGATGAAGTCATTGTCTTCAGTGTTGAAGATGGACTTGGCAACGTATGCTGTAGCCAGACTTGTGATGCTTGAGTCGGATTCCTCCTTAGACTCCACCTCCGCCTCCTCAGAAGCAGACTCCTCCTCTGAATCCATTTCCTTGCCAACAAACGCACGTGCCTTGCCAGATGAGCTCTTCTTGTGTGATGAAGACTTTGAGGAAGACTTGGAAGAAGACTTTGAGTATTTCTTCTTCTTGTCATCAGAGTCATATTCCTTGCTCTTGTGACATGTTTTCTTTTTGTATTCATGAGCAGGAGCTTCATCATTCCTTGAACTTGATCGGGAAGACTTTCTGAAGCCTTTCTTCTTGGTGAATTTTTGGAACTTCTTGACCAACATAGCAAGTTCCCTTCCAATGTCTTCAGGATCATCAGAACTGCTGTCAGATTCTTCTTCAGATGAGGAGACAGCTTTTGCCTTCAAGGCACGAGTTCGCCCATAGTTTGGACCGTAGATATCTCTTTTCTCTGAAAGCTGAAACTCATGTGTGTTGAGCCTCTCAAGTATGTCAGACGGATCGAGTGTCTTGAAATCAGGACGTTCTTGAATCATCAGGGCCAGGATGTCAAACGAACTATCAAGTGATCTCAGCAGCGTCTTGACGACTTCGTGTTTGGTAATCTCAATGGCGGCGAGGGCTTGAAGCTCATTTGTGATGTCAGTGAGTCGGTCAAATGTGTGCTGGACATTCTCATTGTCATTTCGCTTGAAGCGGTTGAAGAGGTTGCGAAGGACACTGATTCTCTGATCTCTCTGGGTTGAGATGCCTTCATTTACCTTGGAGAGCCAGTCCCAGACCAGCTTGGATGTCTTCAAAGCACTCACACGGCCATACTGTCCTTTGGTCAGATGACCACAGATGATATTCTTGGCAGTAGAGTCCAGTTGAACAATTTCTTGACATCAGCAGCAGTGACACCTTCTCCAGCCTTGGGAACGCCATTCTCGACGACATACCATAGGTCGACGTCAATGGCTTCAAGATGCATGCGCATCTTATTCTTCCAGTAGGGATATTCAGTTCCATCAAAGACGGGGCACGCATTGGAGACTTTAATTATCCCTGCAGTCGACATAGCTAAAACTCTAGGTGGTTAAACCGAATCGCATAGAACAAGGGAGCACCTTGCTCTGATACCAATTGAAAGTGTGTTATATCGACTAGAGGGGGGGTGAATAGGCGATTTTTATGAAAGTCTTTAGAACATGGGAGTTTTGAAGACAAACGATAAAATTAAACCTATTACCATGCAGCGGAAGGTAGACTACACTAGGCAAACCATAGTCAAGTATTCAATGAAGTGAAAGCTCAAAGACTAATAGCAGCTAGGTAGTATGGATCAGGTAGGAAGATATTGTGAAGCCAAACAGAACACGCAGTCACTCAGTGAAGACAAATGATAGAGCAAACATACAATGACTTCACAAGGAGTAACAGTAAGTGAAGTGAAGTGAAGATGAAACCAGTGACTCGTTGAAGGCAATGATTTGGTGGACCAGTTCCAGTTGCTGTGACAACTGTACGTCTGGTTGGAGCAGCTAGGTATTTAAACCTTAGGACACACAGTCCTGAACACGCAGCTCAGGACACCCAGTCCTCACTGTATTCTCCTTGAGCTAAGGTCACATAGACCTCGCCCAATCACTCTGGTAAGTCTTCAAGGTAGACTCCCAAACCTTCACAGACTTCGTTCACCGGCAATCCACAATATCTCTTGGATGCTCAGAACGCGATGCCTAACCGGATGGAGGATGCACAGTCCTCAAGTGTAATAAGTCTTCAGATCACACAGACAAGAAGACTTAAGTGATGCCCAATTCTCTCTGGCTCTGGTGGTTAGGGCTTT
The DNA here is from genome assembly GCF_002162155.2 of Triticum dicoccoides. Lineage (NCBI taxonomy): Eukaryota > Viridiplantae > Streptophyta > Magnoliopsida > Poales > Poaceae > Triticum > Triticum dicoccoides. The sequence continues at coordinate 151,851,093 of NC_041386.1, read as the reverse complement.
ATCCTTGCAAGGAATTCTCTCTCAAAGGCTTTGAGGTGGGTTGCTCTCAAACGACAAAAGCCGTACTTTCAATCTGAGCAGCCAACCGTTTATGGTTGTAGGGGGTGGGCTATTTATAGCCACTTGGCAACCCGACCTAATTTGTCCGAAATGACCCTGGGTCACTAAGGAACTAACACGTGTTTCAACGGTCAGATTTGAAACTCACACGGCAACTTTACTTGGGCTACAAGCAAAGCTGACTTGTCCGACTCTGGACAAGATTCGCTCTCATAGTCTTCACTCGAAGACATAGGTTTTTGGTTTAGGCATCACTTCAGTCATTCTGACTGGTTCTCTTGGACCCCACTTAACAGTACGGTGGTTCCTATGACTCAACACAAAAGAAAAAGAACTACGAAAGATCTAAGTCTTCGAGCTCCATAGGCTTCATATAGTGTCTTCTCTTGTCATAGTCTTCAATGTGAATATCTTCATATACCACCTTTGACTTCAATGTCTTCATACAGTTTTAGGGGTCATCTCTGGTAGTAAAACCGAATCAATGAGGGACTTCTACCTGTGTTATCCTGCAATTCTCACAAACACATTAGTCCCTCAACTAGGTTTGTCGTCAATACTCCAAAACCAACTAGGGGTGGCACTAGATGCATTTACACCAAGGCCTCTAGTCTGTGCGTCTGAAGCTGAAACTGCTGAAGACATTCCGGCTGCATCAGCCGATGAAGAAGAAGTCCCACAAGCTGCTACTCCCCTGTACCACCAAGAAGCGGTTCTCGAGGAGAACATGGTTGTGACCGACCCTTCAGCTCGTCAAGTGGAGGTTGAAAATCTTGAGGCTGCCACCACCAACACCACTGAAGCCACTGACGCTGTCATGGCTGAAGCTAATGTGGAGCCCTCACCAACAAAAGCACCAGAAGTCAGCGAAGCCACTGATCCCACTGCTTCTGTTCCCGCGCCTGCTGTCGGTCCTCAGTTCGACTATCATGTTGAGCACAGGCCTCAGGTAGAGAAGCCAATCCCAAGATTGCCCAGGTTCCCAGGTCCTGCATCAGCACCTGGATCCTTCAATATCAATGGCTTCAGAGCAGACAACACATTCTTCAATAGCTCCTGGAACCCCTACTCAAGGGAAAGAATATCATCTGATCGGTTCTAGAGCTATCCGCAGTGAAGCTATTACTCCTGCATTCTATACAATCAAGGTCGCATCTTCCTACACAAGCGTCTTGACATTGAAGCAATAGCTGGTCTGCCCTGTCTGGAAGAAGCTCTGGATTGCTTAAAAGAGGTTGGGTTGCTGCCGTTCGTCACTGACCAAAAGCACTGGAATGAAGAGTTGCTGCTCCAATTCTATGCCACACTTCACATCCGCGGGTATAACAGAGATCCAAAGACTTGGGTCCTGGAGTGGATGACAGGAAACGTTCATCATGAAGCCAAAGCCTTTGACATCATTGAGCTCACTGGTCTACCCACTCCCGGCGATCTCTACGAATCTGGCTATCAACTTCACAGTGAAGCTGTGGAGAGCATCTTTCAGAAGCCTGAACCTAACATGAGTCAGATGCTTAGTATGATGAAGCCATTACCCCAAGATGCTGCATATCCCAAAGAGTTCTTTGTTGAAGACCTAGAGTATCTGCCAAGGACTATTTATCACATCATAAGGCAAACTCTCTGGCCCATCAAAGGGCACTCTCCACATGCCAAGCTGGAAGGTGCAATGAAGACTTTGGTCTTCTATATTCTTCATGGAAAATGCTTCAATGCGCAGGTCTTCTTCGTTCGCCAACTTGCTGAATCAGGCTCTGATCTGTTTGGCTCGAAGTTCTACACCCCATGGGTAATGCGGCTGATCGAACTTTACTCTGCTATCTCATATCAGCCATCTGCTCGCAATCATCGGATTTTTCTGCCTGATGTGGATATGTCTATTGAAGCCATCTAGCCTGAGCCTGCCAAGGAACCTCTAAGTCTTCAGAATGCAGAGCATCAAAGTTTTTCTCAGAACATTGAAGGAGTTGAAGCAGTCGCTCGTGTGTATCCTTTGGCTGGCACTACACGTGCACCGCATCTTGCTCTCACTGAAGCCACTGACAGTACAACTGCCCCATGACCCAAGAAGCGCACTCATGTTCTCAATGACCGAGAGCTTCTTGTGGCTCTTCATCAAAAACAGGATAGGCATCATGACTGGCTGAAGCATCAAATGCAAAGCCTCTTGGTCGATGTTAATCGCATTCACAATCTTGCCACCAAGAATGCCTTTGTTGCCCATGAAACCTCTCGACGCACATGGAAAGGGCTGACGCTGATGTGTTCTGAAGATGATCTTCAAGAGGATGGCTTCTCTGAGCGCTTCAAGTTTGACTCCACATCCCCCTCGACGGGCAGTGCTGCGACGAACTCCATCTCTTGAAGACTCTGAGTTCTCTTCCTCTGCTACAACTGTGAATGCCAGAGTGATCGAGGATGAAGATGATGCTACTTCACCGCCACCTCCCTCAGCACGCTTCAACACTACTCCAAGCTCTTCTGCACCGCCGAACACCACCAACGACCCTGCTGCTTCACCTACTCTTCATGGGAACGAGTAGATGCTCTATGTCTTCAAACCTTTTTGGTCCTTACTGACAAAAGGGGGAGAAGCATATGAGTTTGATAGTATTCAAGCGGGTCCATATGGGCGGGTGCTTCATATTTTTGCTTCGTGTTTACAACTCTCATTTTGATACATTTGGTTCTTTGAGTTGTAACACTTAAACTCGATGGTCGTCTGCTACTTATTTGCCATTTTGTGATGCGATGATAAATTCCGCATGTGCGACGATAAATTCCGCACTTAGCTCATTTTGCAGACGTCCATTTTCCATTATGCATGTCATTATCTTCACATACCTTCACATGCATAGTGGATTGTCATCATAAGTTGAAGAGGATCTCCACAAGCACAACCTGCCATATGCATTTGCATTCCAAAAGCAAATTACTTATATGCACATCTTCAGGGGGAGCCCTTGCAACTTATGAAGACAATTCCTTATCCTTTACAATTTCACATATTATATTCCCCGTTGAAAACTTCAACTAGTTTGTCATCAATCACCAAAAAGGGGGAGATTGTAAGTGCATCTAGTGCCACCCCTAGTTGGTTTTGGAGTATTGACGACAAACCTAGTTGAGGGACTAACGTGTTTGTGAGAATTGCAGGATAACACAGGTAGAAGTCCCTCATTGATTCGGTTTTTCTACCAGAGATGACCCCTAAAAATGTATGAAGACATTGATGTCAAAGGTGGTATATGAAGATATTCACATTGAAGACTATGACAAGAGAAGACATCGCATGAAGCCCATGGAGCTCGAAGACTTAGATCTTTCGTGGTTCTTTTTCTTCTTTATTGAGTCATAGGAACCACCGTACTGTTAAGTGGGGTCCAAGAGAATTAGTCAGAATGACTGAAGTGATGCTTAACCAAAACCTATGTTTTCGAGTGAAGACTATGAGAGCGAATCTTGTCCAGAGTCGGACAAGTCAGCTTTGCTTGTAGCCCAAGTAAAGTTGCCGTGTGAGTTTGAAATCTGACTGTTGGAACACGTGTCAGTTCCTTAGTAACCCAGGGTCATTCTGGACAAATCAGGTCAGGTTGCCTAGTGGCTATAAATAGCCCACCCCCTACAACCATAAATGGTTGGCTGCTCAGAGTTAGTGTATGGCTTTTTTCGTTTGAGAGCAACCCACCTCGAAGCCTTTGAGAGAGAATTCCTTGCAAGGATAAAGCCCTAACCACCCAAAGCCAAAGAGAATTAGGCATCACTTAAGTCTTCTTGTCTGTGTGATCTGAAGACTTATTACACTTGAGGACTGTGAATCCTCTAGCCGGTTAGGCATCGCGTTCTGAGCATCCAAGAGACATTGTGGATCGCCGGTGAGCGAAGTCTGTGAATGTTTGGGAGTCTACCTTGAAGACTTACCAGAGTGATTGGGCAAGGTCTGTGTGACCTTAGCTCAAGGGGAATACGGTGAGGACTGGGTGTCCTGAGCTGCGTGTTCAGGACTGGGTGTCCGGGACTGTGTGTCCTCAGATTTAAATACCTAGCCGCCCTAACCAGACATATAGTTGTCACAGCAACTGGAACTGGTCCAACAAATCATTGTCTTCAACGTGTCACTGGTTTCAACCTTTCCTTCCCTTTACTTACTGTTGGTCCTTGTGGAGTCATTGTATGATTGCACTATCTTTTATCTTCACTGAGTGACTGCGTGTTCTGTGTGGCTTCATAATATCTTCCTACCTGATCCTTACTACATTGCTGCTATTAGTCATTGTGCTTTCACTCCATTGAATACTTGACGATGGTTTGCCTAGTGTAGTCTACCTTCCGCTGCATGGTAATAGGTTTATTTCTATCGTTTGTCTTCATAACTTCCACGTTTTCAAGACTTTCATAAAAATCGCCTATTCACACCCCTCTAGTTGATATAACACACTTTCACTATCTTCATCATATTAAACTCCTATTACTTAGTTATTTCCTTTGCTTTTTACTTTGCCTTTATTTTACCTTGCATCTTTACCATAAAAATACCAAAAATATTATCTTATCGTATCTATCAGATCTCACTCTCGTAAGTGGCCGTGTAGGGATTGACAACCCCTATTCGCGTTGTTTGCGAGGATTTATTTGTTTTGTGCAGGTACGAGGTACTCGCGCGTAGCCTCCTACTGGATTGATACCTTGGTTCTCAAAAACTGAGGGAAATACTTATGCTACTTTGCTGCATCATCCCTTCCTCTTCGGGGAAAACAAACGCAGTGCTCAAGAGGTAGCAAGAAGGATTTCTGGCGCCGTTGCCGGGGAGGTCTACGCAAAAGTCAATATACCAAGTACCCACCCTTATCTCCCGCATTACATTATTTGCCATTTGCCTCTCGTTTTCCTCTCCCCCACTTCACCCTTGCCGTTTTATTCGCCCTCTCTCTCTCTATCCTCCCTCTCTTTCTCTATTTGATTCTTTTTGCGCGCTTGCTTCTCGTTTGCTTGTGTATTAGTTTGCTTGCTTGCCTCTATGGCTCTAAATTTGGTGATCTCCACCTTAAAAGGTTAGAAGAGGTCGAAAGCAATGTCAGGAGTTTTATGGTTTTGCAATTTGAACATAATAGTTTCTTCAGAAACGAGCTTAAGGAATAGAAAAGTTTTATGAGTTTTATGAATAAAGAGCTTGATGATATGTCTAAATAATTCGATGGTTTAAGATCCCAGATTGCTCGTCTTGAGAAATTGACTGCTGAAATTTCGGATAGGGAAGCTACCTTAGTTAATAGGATGGCCGCTAAACCGGATTGCTATGAAAATAAAGATGAAGATCTAAAAGTTATTGATGTGTCCCCTATTAAATATTTGTTTTGCAATATGAATCTTGATAATGATGGGACTGAATATGATCCACCTTTACCTAGAAGGCGTTCCAAGAATTCGGAATTTTTTGATCTTGATGCTAAAATTGATAAAAGAGAGATTGAAGAAATTAAAACCCTAGATGTTGCTAAACCCACTATTATGGATTTAAAGGAATTTAACTATGAAAATTGCTCTTTGATTGATTATATTTCCTTGTTGCAATCCGTGCTAAATTCTCCTCATGCTTATAGTCAAAATAAAGCGTTTACTAAACATATCGTTCATGCCTTGATGCAATCTTATGAAGAAAAACTTGAATTGGAAGTTTATATCCCTAGAAAGCTTTATGATGAGTGGGAACCAACTATTAAAATTAAAATTCAAGATCATGAATGCTATGCTTTATGTGATTTGGGTGCTAGTGTTTCCACGATTCCAAAGACTTTGTGTGATTTGTTAGGTTTCTGTGATTTTGATGATTGCTCTTTAAACTTGCACCTTGCGGATTCCACTATTAAGAAACCTATGGGAAGAATTAATGATGTTCTTATTGTTGCAAATAGGAATTATGTTCCCATAGATTATATTGTTCTTGACATAGATTGCAATCCTTCATGCCCTATTATTCTTGGTAGACCTTTCCTTAGAACGATTGGTGCAATTATTGATATGAAGGAAGGAAATATTAGATTCCAATTTCCATTAAGGAAAGGCATGGAACACTTTCCTAGAAAGAAAATTAAATTACCTTATGAATCTATTATGAGAGCCACTTATGGATTGCCTACCAAAGATGGCAGTACCTAGATCTATCCTTGCTTATTATGCCTAGCTAGGGGCGTTAAACGATAGCGCTTGTTGGGAGGCAACCCAATTTTATTTTTATTCCTTGCTTTTGCTCCTGTTTAGTAATAAATAATTTATATAGCCTATGTTTTTGTTGTGTTTTCTATGTTTAATTAGTGTTTGTGCCTAGTAGAACCGTTGGGAAGACTTGGGGAAAGTCTTGTTACACTTGCTGTAAAAAAACAGAAACTTTAGCGCTCACGAGAACTGCTGCCATTTTTATTTGGAAAGTGATATTTAGTTAATTCTTTTTGAATATGATTAATATATAAATTCCTCACGTCTAGAAATTTATTTTAGAATTTATGGGGTTCCAGATCTTGCGCTAGTTACAGATTACTACAGACTGTTCTGTTTTTGACAGATTCTGTTTTTCATGTGTTGTTTGCTTATTTTGATGAATCTATGGCTAGTAAAATAGTTTATAAACCATAGAGAAGTTGGATACAGTAGGTATAACACCAATATAAATAAATAATGAGTTCATTACAGTACATTGAAGTGGTCTTTTGTTTCCTTTCGCTAACAGAGCTCACGAGATTTTATACTTTAAGTTTTGTGTTGTGAAGTTTTCAAGTTTTGCGTAAAGATTTGATGGATTATGGAACAAGGAGTGGCAAGAGCCTAAGCTTGGGGATGCCCATGGCACCCCCAAGATATTCTAAGGACACCTAAAAGCCCAAGCTTGGGGATGCCCCGGAAGGCATCCCCTCTTTCGTCTACTTCTATCGGTAACTTTACTTGGAGCTATATTTTTATTCACCACATGATATGTGTTTTGCTTGGAGCGTCTTCTATGATTTGAGTCTTTGCTTTTTAGTTTACCACAATCATCCTTGCTGTACACACCTTTTGATATAGCCATACATGATTTGGAATTTGTTAGAATACTCTATGTGCTTCACTTATATCATTTGAGTTATATAGTTTTGCTCTAGTACTTCACATATATCTTTTTAGAGCACGGTGGTGGATTTGTTTTATAGAAACTATTGATCTCTCATGCTTAACTTAGATTATTTTGTGAGTCTTAAATAGCATGGTAATTTGCTTAAATAATCCTAATATGCTTGGAATTCAAGAATAGTAAAAGAACTTCCTTATGAGTGTGTTGAATACTATGAGAAGTTTGATGCTTGATAATTGTTTTGAGATATGAAGATGGTGATATTAAAGTTGTGCTAGTTGAGTAGTTGTGAATTTGAGAAATACTTGTGTTAAAGTTTTTGATTCCCGTAGCATGCACGTATGGTGAACCTTTATGTGATGAAGTCGGAGCATGATTTATTTTTTGATTGTCTTCCTTATGAGTGGCGGTCGGGGACGAGCGATGGTCTTTTCCTACCAATCTATCCCCCTAGGAGCATGCCCGTAATACTTTGCTTTGATAACTTGTAGATTTTTGCAATAAGTAGATGAGCTCTTTATGACTAATGTTGAGCCCATGGATCATACACACTCTCACCCTTCCACCATTGCTAGCCTCTCTAATACTGCAGACCTTTCGCCGGTATCATACACCCACCATATACCTTCCTCAAAACAACCACCATACCTACCTATTATGGAATTTCCATAGCCATTCCGAGATATATTGCCATGCAACTTTCCACTGTTCCGTTTATTATGACACACTTCATCATTGTCATATTGCTTAGCATGATCATGTAGTTGACATCGTATTTGTGGCAAAGCCACCATTCATAATTCTTTCATACGTGTCACTCTTGATTCATTGCATATCCCAGTACACCGCCGGAGGCATTCATATAGAGTCATATCTTGTTCTAAGTATTGAGTTGTAATTCTTGAGTTGTAAGAAAATAAAAGTGTGATGATCATCATTATTAGAGCATTGTCCCAAGTGAGGAAAGGATGATGGAGACTATGATTCCCCCACAAGTCAGGATGAGACTCCGGACGAAAAAAAGGGGAAGAAAAGAGGCCATTAAAAAGAAAAGGCCAAATAAAAAAATGAGAGAAAAAGAGAGAAGGGACAATGTTACTATCCTTTTACCACACTTGTACTTCACAGTAGCACCATGATATTGATGATAGAGAGTCTCCTATGTTATCACTTTCATATACTAGTGGGAATTTTTCATTATGGAACTTGGCTTGTATATTCCAATGATGGGCTTCCTTAAAATGCCCTAGGTCTTCATGAGCAAGCAAGTTGGATGCACACCCACTTAGTTTCTTTTGTTGAGCTTTCATATACTTATAGCTCTAGTGCATCCGTTGCATGGCAATCCCTACTCACTCACATTGATATCTATTGATGGGCATCTCCATAGCCCATTGGTACGCCTAGTTGATGTGAGACTATCTTCTCCCTTTTTGTCTTCTCCACAACCACCATTCTATTCCACCTATAGTGCTATGTCCATGGCTCACGCTCATGTATTGCGTGAAGATTGAAAAAGTTTGAGAACACCAAAAGTATGAAAGAATTGCTTGGCTTGTCATCGGGGTTGTGCATGATTTAAATATTTTGTGTGGTGAAGATGGAGCATAGCCAGACTACATGATTTTGTAGGGATAACTTTCTTTAGCCATGTTATTTTGAGAAGACATGATTGCTTTGTTAGTATTCTTGAAGTATTATTGTTTTTATGTCAATATTAAACATTTATCTTGAATCTTTCGGATCTGAACATTCATACCACAATTAAGAAGAGTTACATTAAAATTATGCCAAGTAGCACTCCGCATCAAAAATTCTATTTTTATCATTTACCTACTCGAGGACGAGCAGGAATTAAGCTTGGGGATGCTTGATACGTCTCCAATGTATCTACAATTTTTGATTGCTCCATGCTATATTATCTACTGTTTTGGACATTATTGGGCTTTATTATCCACTTTTATATTATTTTTGGGACTAACCTATTAACCGGAGGCGCAACCCAGAATTGCTGTTTTTTGCCTGGTTTAGGGTTTCGAAGAAAAGGAATACCAAACGGAGTCCAAACAGAATGAAACCTTCGGGAACGTGATTTTCTCAACGAACAAGACCCAGGAGACTTGGACCCTACGTCAAGACACAAAAGAGGAGGCCACGAGGTAGGGGGCACGCCTACCCCCCCGGTGCACCCTCCACCCTCGTGGGCCCCCTGTTGCTCCACCGACGTACTCCTTCATCCTATATATACCTACGTACCCCCAAACGATCAGATACGAAGCCAAAACCCTAATTCCACCGCCGTAACTTTCTGTATCCACGAGATCCCATCTTGGGGCCTGTTCCGGAGCTCCGTCGGAGGGGGCATCAATCATGGAGGGCTTCTACATCAACACCATAGCCCCTCCGATGAAGTGTGAGTAGTTTACCTCAGACCTACGGGTCCATAGTTAGTAGCTAGATGGCTGCTTCTCTCTTTTTAGATCTCAATACAATGTTCTCCCCCTCTCTTGTGGAGATCTATTCGATGTAATCTTCTTTTTGCGGTGTGTTTGTTGAGACCGATGAATTGTGGGTTTATGATCAAGTCTATCTATGAACAATATTTGATTCTTCTCTGGATTCTTTTATGTATGATTGGTTATCTTTGCAAGTCTCTTCGAATTATCAGTTTGGTTTGGCCTACTAGATTGATCTTTCTTGCAATGGGAGAAGTGCTTAGCTTTGGGTTCAATCTTGCAGTGTCCTTTCCCAGTGACAGTAGGGGCAGCAAGGCACGTATTGTATTGTTGCCATCGAGGATAACAAGATGGGGTTTTCATCATATTGCATGAGTTTATACCTCTACATCATGTCATCTTGCTTAAGGCGTTACTCTGTTTTTAACTTAATACTCTAGATGCATGCTGGATAGCGGTCGATGAGTGGAGTAATAGTAGTAGATGCAGGCAGGAGTCGGTCTACTTGTCTCGAACATGATGCCTATATACATGATCATACCTAGATATTCTCATAACTATGCTCAATTCTGTCAATTGCTCAACAGTAATTTGTTCACCCACCATAGAATACTTATGCTCTCAAGAGAAGCCACTAGTGAAACCTATGGCCCCAGGGTCTATCTTCATCATATTAATCTCCTATTAGTTAGTTATTTCCTCTGCTTTTTTACTTTGCCTTTATTTTACTTTGCATCTTTATCATAAAAATACCAAAAATATTATCTTATCATATTTATCAGATCTCATTCTCGTAAGTGGCCGTGTAGTGATTGACAACCCCTATTCACGTTGGTTGCGAGGATTTATTTGTTTTGTGTAGGTACGAGGGACTCGCGCGTAGCCTCCTACTGGATTGATACCTTGGTTCTCAAAAACTGAGGGAAATACTTACGCTACTTTGCTGCATCATCCCTTCCTCTTCAGGGAAAACCAATGCAGTGCTCAAGAGGTAGCAGAAGACACCTAGCGCATCGGTCCCGGGGAGTTACATGATGATGGTGATGTTGATGAAGACGATCACCGCATCGATGATTCCCCTCCCGATGGCACTCCGACGCCATCGAGAGAGAGGAGGAGAGGTTCTCCCCCTTGTGCTTCCTCCTCCATGGCCTCCCCCTGGATGGGGAGAGGTTCTCCCTCTGGATCTTGGCCTTCATGGCGATGATGGCCCCTCCGAGATCCTCCTCCATGGCCTCCGGTGATGATGGCCCCCTCTGGCAGGGTGCTAGAGAGGGCCAAGTTTGATTTCTCATGGCTACAAAGGCTTGCGGCGGCGGAACTTCCGATCTAGGTTTCTTTCTGGAAGTTTGGGTATAAATAGGAGGTGTTGGAGTCGGGAACAAGTTAGGGGGTCCCCGAGGCGGCCACGAGATAGGGGGCGCGCCCAGGGGGGTAGGGCGCACAACCCACACTCGTGGTGGTCTCGGGACTCCTCTGGTCCATCTCCGTTTCTCCATGGGCTTCTTCTGGTCCAAAAACAATCTCCGTGAATTTTCAGGTCAATTGGACTCCATTTGATTTTCCTTTTCTGCGATACTCAAAAACAAGGAAAAAACATAAACTGGCACTAGGCTCTAGGTTAATAGGTTAGTCCCAAAAATCATATGAAACATCATATAAAGGCCCATTAAACATCTAAGATAGATAATATAATAGCATGAATACTTCGTAAATTATAGATCTGTTGGAGACGTATCAGGGACAACCCACCAGGGCGCGCCAGGAGGCCCAGGCGTGCCCTGGTGGGTTGTGCCCACCTCGGGTGCCCCCCGGGCTGCCTCTTTGCTCTATAAATACCCCCAAAATCCCAGAACCCTAGGGGGTCGACAAAATATTCATCCAGCCGCCACAGAGTCCAGAATCATGAGATCCAGTCTAGACACCATCATGGAGGGGTTCACCACTTCCATTGGTGCCTCTCCGATGATGCGTGAGTAGTTCTTCGTAGACCTTCGGGTCCGTCGTTAGTAGCTAGATGGCTTCATCTCTCTCTCTCTCTTGATTCTCAATACAATGGTCTCTTGGAGATCCATATGATGTAACTCTTTTGCGGTGTGTTTGTTGGGATCGATGAATTTTGAGTTTATGATCAGATCTATCTTTTTATATCCATGAAAGTATTTGATTTTATTTGATCTCTTTTATGCATGATATCTTATAGCCTCATATTTCTTCGCCGATATTTGGGTTTTGTCTGGCCAACTTGATCTATTTATCTTGCAATGGGAAGAGGTGCACGGTAGTGGGTTCGATCTTACGGTGCTTGATCCCATTGACAGAAAGGGAACTGACACGTATGTATCGTTGCTACTAAGGATAAAAAGATGGGATCTATATCTACCTCCATAGATAAACGGATCTTGTCTACATCATGTCATCATTCTTATTGCATTACTCCGTTTTTCCATGAACTTAATACACTAGATGCATGCTGGATAGCGGTCGATGTGTGGAGTAATAGTAGTAGATGCAGGAATGAGTCGGTCTACTAATCTTGGACGTGATGCCTATGTAATGATCATTGACTGGATATCGTCATAATTATTTGAGGTTCTATCAATTTCCCAACAGTAATTTGTTTACCCACAATTTGCTATATTTCTCGAGAGAAGCCACTAGTGAAACCTACGCCCCCGGATCTTCTTTCTCATATATTTGCTTGTGATCTATTTTTATCTTGCTTTTATTTCCATATCTATTAAACAAAAAATACAAAAATACTTTGTTGCACTTTATTTTATTTGCGACCTATTATTTCAATCTATCACAACTTTCTCCCGTCCACGCACCGTTCGAGGCGTCGTTACCTGAAAGGGATTGACAACCCCTTTAACACGTCGGGTTGCGAGTGGTTGTTATTTCTGTGCAGGGGCTGTTTACGTTGTGTTGCTTGGTTCTCCTACTGGTTCGATAACCTTGGTTTCATATCTGAGGGAAATACCTACCGCCATTGTGCTGCATCATCTCCTACTGGTTTGTGATCTTGCCAGCATATTCGATGTGCTGACCTACACGGCTGCAAAGTATCATGTTGTAGAAGTTCAGACGAAGAGTAAGGTGCGATAGGTCGTTGTCATGCACTCTGTTTTGCCGTGGAGTTGGATGGACTCATTTATCTTCGAAGCTTCTGCGGTATTTTATTTAGATGGCCTTCAACCATATTATTGTAATAAGTACTCTTTATGAGACACTCGATGTAATAAGTGTATGATTGAACTCTGTTATAAATCCTCAAGTACTGTGTGTGTCAGCAATACTGATCCAGGGATGACACTTAAGCATAGAGACTTCGCTCCATTGGGATCGGGTCGCTACATTATTTATTTATGATCTATTATTTCAATCTACTACAAATTTCTGGGACCGTTACCCGAAAGGGATTGACAACCCCTTTAACACGTCGGGTTGCAAGGTGTTGTTATTTGTGTGCAGGTGCTGTTTACGTTGTGTTGCTTGGTTCTCCTACTGGTTCAATAACCTTGGTTTCATCACCGAGGGAAATACCTACCTTCGTTGCGCTACATCACCCCTTCCTCTTTGGGAAACACCGGCGTAGTCCTAGCAGACATGAGTTTTCTGGCGCTATAGTCAGGGAGCAATCAACTAATGAGTTAGTTGCGGGATGATGCATTACAGAACGAGTAAAGAGACTTGCCGGTAATGAGATTGAGCTAGGTATGATGATACCGACGATCGAATCTCGGGCAAGTAACATGCCGATGATAAAGGGAATGACGTATGTTGTTATGCGGTTTGACCGATAAAGATCTTCGTAGAATATGTAGGAACCAATATGAGCATCCAGGTTTGGCTATTGGTTATTGAACGGAGATGTGTCTCGGTCATGTCTACATAGTTCTCGAACCCGTAGGGTCCACACGCTTAACATTCAATGACGACTTGCATTATGAGTTATGTGTTTTGGTGACCGGAGTTTGTTCGGAGTCCTGGATGAGATCATGGACATGACGAGGAGTGTCGAAATGGTTGAGAGGTAAATATTGATATATTGGAAGGTTATATACGGAAACCGGAATGGTTCCGATAAGGTTC
>NC_041386.1:151792237-151837143 GCF_002162155.2 Triticum dicoccoides | reverse complement strand
CCTATTCGGCCATAGTGGAGAGAGGGAGGCTGCCACAAGAGGTGGCGCGTGCACCCCCAAGCCCAATCCGAATTGGACAAGGGGTGTGGGGCGCAGCCCCTCCTTTCCTTCTCCCTCTCCCCCCTTTCCCCTCTCCGTTGGAAGGAAGGGGGGTGAATCCTACTTGGACTGGGAGTCCAAGTAGGACTCCCCCCTTGGCGCGCCCCCTTTGAGCCGGCCACCACCACCTCCCCTCCTTTATATATGGGGGCAGAGGGCACGCCAAATGCACAACAGTTGTTTCTTAGCCGTGTGCGGTGCCCCCCTCCACAATTTACTCCTCCGGTCATATTGTCGTAGTGCTTAGGCGAAGCCCTGCGCGGATCACATCACCATCACCGTCACCACGCCGTCGTGTTGACGGAACTCTCCCTCGACCCTCTACTGGATCAAGAGTTCGAGGGACATCATCGAGCTGAACGTGTGCTGGACACGGAGGTGCCGTACATTTGGTACTTGGATCGGTTGGATCGTGAAGACGTTCGACTACATCAACCACGTTAACATAACGCTTCTGCTTTCGGCCTACAAGGGTACATGGACACACTCTCCCCTATGCATCTCCTAGATAGATCTTGCATGATCGTAGGAATTTTTTGAAATTGCATGCTACGTTCCTCAACAATGGCATCTGAGCCAGGTCTATGCCTAGATGATATGCACGAGTAGAACACAAAGAGTTGTGGGCGATAATAGTCATACTGCCTACCACCAATGTCTTACTTTGATTTGGCGGTATTGTTGGATGAAGTGGCCCGGACCAACATTACATGACCGCATTCATGAGACTGGTTCTACCGATGTGCTTTGCACACAGGTGGCTAGCGGGTGTCTGTTTCTCCAACTTTAGTTGAATCAAGTTTGACTATGGTCGGTCCTTGTTGAAGTTTAAAATAGCACACTTGACAAAAAATCATTGTGGTTTTGATGCGTAGGTAAGAACGGTTCTTGCTAGAAGCCCGTAGCAGCCACGTAAAACTTGCAACAACAAAGTAGAGGACGTCTAACTTATTTTTGCAGGGCATGTTGTGATGTGATATGGTCAAGGCGTGATGAGATATAAATTGTTGTATGAGATGATCATGTTTTGTAGAAGTTATCGGCAACTGGCAGGAGCCTTATAGTTGTCACTTTATTGTATGAAATGCAATCGCCATGTAATTGCTTTACTTTATCATTAAGCGGTAACAATAGTCGTAGAAGCAATAGTTGGCGAGACGACAACAGCGCTACGATGGAGATCAAGGTGTCAAGACGGTGACGATGGAGATCATGACGGTGCTTTGGAGATGGAGATCAAAGGCACAAGATGATGATGGCCATATCATGTCACATATTTTGATTGCATGTGATGTTTATCTTTTATGCATCTTATTTTTCTTAGTACGACGGTAGCATTATAAGATGATCCCTCACTAAATTTCAAGGTATAAGTGTTCTCCCTGAGTATGCACCATTGCTATAGTTCGTCGTGCCGAGACACCACGTGATGATCGGGTGTGATAAGCTCTACGTTCACATACAACAGGTGCAAGCCAGTTTTGCACGTGTAGAATACTCGGGTTAAACTTGATGAGCCAAGCATATGAATATATGGCCTCGAAACACTGAGACCGAAAGGTCGAACGTGAATCATATAGTAGATATGATCAACATAGTGATGTTCACCATTGAAAACTACTCCATCTCACGTGATGATTGGACATGGTTTAGTTGATATGGATCATGTGATCATTTAGATGACTAGAGGGATGTCTATCTAAGTGGGAGTTCTTAAATAATATGATTAAATGAACTTTAATTTATCATGAACTTAGTACCTGATAGTTTTTTGCATATCTATGTTGTTGTAGATCAATGGCCCGTGCTACCATTCCCTTGAATTTTAATGCGTTCCTAGGAAAGCTAAGTTGAAAGATGATGGTAGCAACTACACGGACTAGGTCCGTAACTTGAGGATTATCCTCATTGCTGCACAGAAGAATTACGTCCTGTAAGCACCGCTAGGTGCAAGACCCGCTGCAGGAGCAACTCCAGACGTTATGAACGTCTGGCAGAGCAAAGCTGATGACTACTTGATAGTTTAGTGTGCCATGCTTTACGGCTTAGAATCGGGACTTCAAAGATGTTTTGAACGTCATGGAGCATATGAGATGTTCCAGGATTTGAAGTTAATATATCAAGCAAATGCCCGAGTTAAGAGATATGAAGTCTCCAACAAGTTCTACAGCTGCAAAATGGAGGAGAATAGTTCTGTCAGTGA
This sequence comes from Triticum dicoccoides, assembly GCF_002162155.2. Classification (NCBI taxonomy): domain Eukaryota; kingdom Viridiplantae; phylum Streptophyta; class Magnoliopsida; order Poales; family Poaceae; genus Triticum; species Triticum dicoccoides. The sequence continues at coordinate 151,834,841 of NC_041386.1, read as the reverse complement.
ACACATACTCAGAATGTCTGGGTACCATAACCACTTGACTCAGCTCGGAGTTAATCTTCCTGATGATAGTGTCATCGACAGAGTTCTTCAATCATTGCCACCAAGCTATAAAGGCTTCGTGATGAACTATAATATGCAAGGGATGGAAAAGACAATTCCCGAGCTCTTCGCGATGCTAAAGGCTGCGAAGGTAGAAATCAAGAAGGAGCATCAAGTGTTGATGGTTAACAAGACCACTAGTTTCAAGAAAAAGGGCAAAGGGAAGAAGGGGAACTTCAAGAAGAATAGCAAGCAAGTTGCTGCTCAAGGGAAGAAGCCCAAGTCTGGACCTAAGCCTAAAACTGAATGCTTCAACTGCAAAGGGACTGGTCACTGGAAGCGGAACTGTCCCAAGTATTTGGCGGATAAGAAGGATGTCAAAGTGAAAGGTATATTTGATATACATGTTATTGATGTGTACCTTACTAATGCTCGTAGTAGCGCCTGGGTATTTGATACTGGTTCTGTTGCTCATATTTGCAACTCGAAATAGGGGCTACGGATTAAACGAAGATTGGCTATGGACGAGGTGACGATGCGCGTGGGAAATGGTTCCAAAGTCGGTGTGATCGCCGTCGGCACGCTACCTCTACATCTACCATCAGGATTAGTTTTAGACCTAAATAATTGTTATTTGGTGACAGTGTTGAGCATGAACATTATATATGGATCTTGTTTGATGCGAGACGGTTATTCATTTAAATCAGAGAATAATTGTTGTTCTATTTATATGAGTAATATCTTTTATGGTCATGCACTCTTGATGAGTGGTCTATTTTTGTTGAATCTCGATTGTAGTGAGACACATATTCATAATATTGAAGCCAAAAGATGCAAAGTTAATAATGATAGTGCAACTTATTTGTGGCACTGCTGTTTAGGTCATATTGGTGTAAAGCGCATGAAGAAACTCCATGCTGATGGGCTGTTGGAATCACTTGATTATGAATCATTTGATGCTTGCGAACCATGCCTCATGGGCAAGATGACTAAGACTCCGTTATCTGGAACAATGGAGCGAGCAACTGACTTGTTGGAAATAATACATACTAATGTATGCGGTTTGATGAGTGTTGAGGCTCGTGGCGGGTATCATTATTTTCTAACCTTCACAGATGATTTGAGCAAATATGGGTATATCTACTTAATGAAACATAAGTCTGAAACATTTGAAAAGTTCAAAGAATTTCAGAGTGAAGTAGAAAATCATCATAACAAGAAAATAAATTTTCTACAATCTGATCATGGAGGTGAATATTTGAGTTATGTGTTTGGTCTTCATTTGAAACAATGTGGAATAGTTTCGCAACTCACGCCACCTGGAACACCACAGTGAAATGGTGTGTCCGAACATCGTAACCGTACTTTATTAGATATGGTGCAATCTATGATGTCTCTTACCGATTTACCGCTATCGTTTTGGGGTTATGCTTTAGAGATGGCTGCATTCATGTTAAATAGGGCACTATCTAAATCCGTTGAGACTACACCATATGAACTGTGGTTTGGAAAGAAACCTAAGTTGTTATTTTTTAAAGTTTGGGGATGCGATGCTTATGTGAAAAAGCTTGAAGCTGATAAGCTCAAACCCAAATCGGAGAAATGTGTCTTCATAGGATACCCAAAGGAGACTGTTGGGTACACCTTCTATCACATATCCTAAGGTAAGATATTCATTGCTAAGAATGGATCCTTTCTAGAGAAGGAGTTTCTCTCGAAAGAAGTGAGTGGGAGGAAAGTAGAACTTGATGAGGTAATTGTACCTTCTCCGGAATTGAAAAGTGTTCATCATAGAAATCAGTTCCGGTGATTTCTACACCAATTAGTGAGAAAGCTAATGATGATGATCATTAAACTTTAGATCAAGTTACTACCGAACCTCGTAGGTCAACCAAAGTACGATCCACACCAAAGTGGTACGGTAATCCTATCCTGGAAGTCATGTTACTAGACCATGACGAACCTACGATCTATGAGGAAGTGATGATGAGCCCAGATTCCGCGAAATGGCTTGAGGCCATGAAATCTGAGATAGGATCCATGTATGAGAACAAAGTGTGTACTTTGGTTGACTGGCCCGATGGTCGGCAAGCCATAGAGAATAAATGGATCATCAAGAAGAAGACTCACACTGATGGTAATGTTGCTGTCTAGCTACAAAGCTTGACTTGTTGCGAAAGGTTTTTGACAAGTTCAAGGAGTTGACTACGATGAGACCTTCTCACCCGTAGCGATGCTTAAGTCTTTCTGAATCATGTTAGCAATTGCCGCATTTTATGATTATGAAATTTGGCAAATGGATGTCAAAACTGCATTCCTCAATGGATATCTTAAAGAAGAGTTGTATATGATGCAACCAGAAGGTTTTGTCGATCCTAAAGGTGCTAACAAAGTGTCCAAGCTCCAGAGATCCATTTATGGACTGGTGCAAGCCTCTCGGAGTTGGAATATACGCTTTGATAGTGTGATCAAAGCATATGGTTTTATACAGATTTTTGGAGAAGCCTGTATTTACAAGAAAGTGAGTGGGAGCTCTGTAGCATTTCTAATATTATATGTGGATGGCATATTGTTGATTGGAAATAATACAGAATTCTGGATAACATAAAAGGATACTTAATTGGACTTTCACAAAGCACATACCTTGATAAAGTTTTGAAGAAGTTCAAAATGGATCAGTCAAAGAAAGGGTTCTTGCCTGTGTTACAAGGTGTGAAGTTGAGTCAGACTCAATGACCGACCACTTCAGAAGATAGAGAGAAAATGAAAGTCATTCCCTACGCCTCAGCCATAGGTTCTATCATGTATGCAATGCTGTGTACCAGACCTGATGTGCGCCTTGCTATAAGTTTAGTAGGGAGGTACCAAAGTAATCCAGGAGTGGATCACTAGACAACGGTCAAGAACATCCTGAAATACCTGAAAAGGACTAAGGATATGTTTCTCATTTATGGAGGTGACAAAGAGCTTGTCATAAATGGTTATATCAATGCAAGCTTTAACACTGATTCGGACAACTCTAAGTCACAAACCGGATAAGTATTTATATTGAATGGTGGAGCTATCAGTTGGTGCAGTTCCAAGCAGATCATCATGGTGGGATCTACGTGTGAAGCGGAGTACATAGCTGCTTCGGAAGCAGCAAATGAAGGAGTCTGGATGAAGGAGTTCTTATCCGATCTAGGTGTAATACATAGTGCATCGGGGCCAATGAAAATCTTTTGTCACAATACTAGAGCAATTGCCTTGGCGAAGGAATACATATTTCACAAGAGAACCAAACACATCAAGAGACGCTTCAACTCCTGGTTGTGTGTGTAGTCCCCATCATATGATCTATTACTTCTCTGAAAAATATTTTCCTACTCATAAGAAACAAGTTGCCTTACAAGAAATATTTAACTTTGTGAAAATTGAAGAAAAGAGTCTCCCACAAGCTTGGGGGAGGCTTCTCCAATTGCTTAATGCTTTGCCTAATCTCCTACTTAAGAAAAATGAAATACTTGATATCTTCTATAATGGACTAATCGATGTTTCTAGGGATTTCCTAGATAGTTGTGTTGGTTGTGTTTTCAGGGAACGAACTGTTGAACAAGCTGAGGAATTATTGAATAATATATTAAAAATTATGATGATTGGACTCTTCCTGAACCACCGCATAAACCCACTCCAAAGAAGAGGGGCATCTTATATCTCAGTCCTGAAGATATGCAAGAGGCAAAGAAATCTATGAAGAAAAAGGTATTATAGCAGAGGATGTTAAAATTTTACCTCTGATACGTCTCCAATGTATCTATAATTTTTTACTGTCCCATGCTGTTATATTATCATTCTTGGATGTTTTACAATCATTTTATATCATTTTTTGGTACTAACCTATTAACATAGTGCCAAGTGCCAGTTGCTATTTTTGCTTGTTTTTTACATCACAGGAAATCAATATCAAACGGAGTCCAAAATGCAGTGAAACTTTTTGTGGAATTTTTATGGACCAGAAGACACCCAATGGGCTAGAGAAGCATCTGGGGGTGCCCCGAGGGGGCACAACCCACCAGGGCACGCCTGGGTCCCCAGGCGCACCCAGGTGGGTTGTGCCCACCTCGGTGGCCTCCCGCACCGCCTCTTCGCTCTATAAATACCCCAATATTCTAGAAACCCTCGAGGAGTCAACAAAAATCAATTCCAGCTGCCGCAAGTTCCAGAAACCACAAATCCAATCTAGACACCGTCACGGAGGGGTTCATCATCCTCATTGGTGCCTCTCCGATGATGTGTCAGTGTTCTTTTGTAGACCTTCGGGTCCATAGTTAGTAGCTAGATGGCTTCCTCTCTCTCTCTCTCTTGATTCTCAATACAATGGTCTCTTGGAGATCTATTTGATGTAACTCTTTTTGCGGTGTGTTTGTTGGGATTCGATGAACTTTGAGTTTATGATCAAGTCTATGTTTTTATCCACGAAAGTTACTTGAGTCTTTTGGTCTCTTATATGCATGATTACTTATAGCCTCTTATTTCTTCTTTGAATCTTTGGTTTAGTTAGGACAACTAGATCATTTTTTCTTGCCATGGGAAGAGGTGCTTTGTGATGGGTTCGATCTTACGGTGCTTGATCCCAGTGACAGAAGGGGAACCGACACGTATGTATCGTTGCTATTAAGGATAACAAGACGGGGTCTATTTCTACACAAATAGATCTTGTGTACATCATGTCATCATTCTTATTGCATTACTCCATTTCTCCATGAACTTAATACACTGGATGCATGCTGGATAGCGGTCGATGTGTGGAGTAATAGTAGTAGATGCAGACAGGAGTAGGTCTACTAATGTTGGACATGATGCCTATATAATGATCATTGCCTGGATATCGTCATGATTATTTTAAGTTCTATCAATTGCCCAATAGTAATTTGTTTACCCACCGTTGCTATTTTTCTCGAGAGAAGCCACTAGTGAAACCTACGGCCCTCAGGTCTCTTCTTTATGATATTGCCTTCGTGATATATTTTTATTTTCTTTTATTTTCAGATCTATTAATCCAAAAACACAAAAATACCTTTCTGTGATTTTTTTATTTTATCTCGCGTTCCTGCGAGATCTATTTATCCAATCTACTACAATTTTACCTATCTTTTTAACCATGAGGGATTGACAACCCCTCTCTTACGTCGGGTTGCAAGTATTTGTTCTTTGTGTGCATGAGATGTTTACGGTGTGTTGCGTGGTTCTCCTACTGGTTCGATAACATTGGTCTCATCACTGAGGGAAATACCTACCGTAGTTGTGCTGCATCATCCCTTCCTCTTTGGGGAAATACCAACGTAGTTCATGAAGGAAATATGCCCTAGAGGCAATAATAAAGTTGTTATTTATATTTCCTTATATCATGATAAATGTTTATTATTCATGCTAGAATTGTATTAACCGTAAACTTAGTACATGTGTGAATACATAGACAAAACAAAGTGTCCCTAGTATGCCTCTACTTGACTAGCTCGTTAATCAAAGATGGTTAAGTTTCCTAACCATAGACATGTGTTGTCATTTGATGAACGGGATCACATCATTAGAGAATGATGTGATGGACAAGACCCATCCGTTAGCTTAGCATAATGATCGTTTAGTTTTATTGCTATTGCTTTCTTCATGACTTATACATATTCCTCTGACTATGAGATTATGCAACTCCCGAATACCAGAGGAACACCTTGTGTGCTATAAAACGTTACAACGTAACTGGGTGATTATAAAGATGCTCTACAGGTGTCCCCGAAGGTGTTTGTTGAGTTGGCATAGATCGAGATTAGGATTTGTCACTTCGAGTATCGAAGAGGTATCTCTGGGCCCTCTCGGGAATGCACATCACTATAAGCCTTGCAAGCAATGTGACTAATGAGTTGGTTGCGGGATGATGCATTATGGAACGAGTAAAGAGACTTGCCGGTAACGAGATTGAACTAGGTATGATGATACTGACGATCGAATCTCGGGCAAGTAACATATTGATGACAAAGGGAATGACATATGTTGTTATGCGGTTTGACCGATAAAGATCTTCGTAGAATATGTAGGAACCAATATGAGCATCCATGTTTCGCTATTGGTTATTGACCGGAGATGCGTCTCGGTCATGTCTACATAGTTCTCGAACCTGTAGGGTCCGCACGCTTAACATTCGATGACGATCTGTATTATGAGTTATGTGTTTTGGTGACCGAAGTTTGTTCGGAGTCCCGGATGAGATCACGCATGAAGACACTCAACCAAACAATGATAAAGAACTAGATAATGATGTTGAGATAGGAACAGCTATTGATCTTGATAACCCACAACCTAAAAATAAAAGATATGATAAAAGAGACATTGTGGTAAGAAAACATGGAAGAGAAAGAGAACCATGGGTTCAAAAACCCATGCCCTTTCCACCTAAATCAACTAAAAAGAAAGATCATGAAGAATTTGAATGCTTTGCTGAAATGCTTAGGCCAGTCTTTTTGCGCACTCGTTTGACTGATATCTTAAAGATGGCCCCTTATGCAAAATACATGAAAGACATCACCTCTAATAAAATATAGATACCTGAAGCTGAAATCTCCACCATGCTTGCTAACTATTATTTTCAGGATGGAGTACCTAAAAAACTTGGAGATCCGGGAATACCAACTATACCTTGCTCCATCAAAAGAAATTATTTTAAAACTTCTTTGTGTCATTTAGGAGTTGGTGTTAGTGTTATGCCTTTCTCCTTATACAAAAGACTTGATTTGAATGACCTCACACCTACTGAAATATCTTTGGAAATGGTTGACCAATCAACTGCCATACCTATTGGTATTTGTGAGGATGTTCCCGTTGTTGTTGTTGCCAATGTTACCATCTTAACTGACTTTGTTATACTTGAGATGCCCAAGGAGAACAACATGTTGATTATCCTTGGTAGACCCTTCTTGAATACTGCAGGGGTTGTTATTGATTGCAATAAAAGCAATGTCACTTTTCATATCAATGGTAATGAGCATACAATGCACTTTCCAAAGAAATAATTCCAAGTGAATTGTATTACTGTTATTGAAAAATCTCCGACAATCACTACTGGAAGTTTTCAACTACCTCTACCTACTGCCAAAAAGAAGTATGAAATGCTTATTGTTGGGGACATGCATATCCCCGTTGAGCTAACTTAGTGTTTTATGAAAGTTCTTCGATTTCGTGCTAATTGAAAGTGGTTGTTAATAAGACTTGATCAACCTTATTAATGGATCATTTTTTAGAAGTATGAAGTTGATGAATTTAGCACAACCTTCTGCTCCCAACTATTATTTTCTGTTTTTCCTAGTTAAATAAAATAAAATGCCATGCTTTGTCTGTTTTCTGAATTTCCCGTGCAATAAAAAATGACCCAAAAAATAAAAGTTCTCAGAATGCCCTGAAAATTTAATACGATTTTTTTCTGAATATTTCTGAGTTTTAGGTACAAATAACATCAAAGGGGGTGCACCAAGTGGGCACAACCCACCTGGGCGCGCCTGGGGCTCCAGCAGCCCCAGGCGCGCCCTGGTGGGTTGTGGTCCCCACGTGGGCCCCCTCACTTATCTCTTTAGCCCATGTCATCACCTACCTCTAGAAAAAAAATCACCATTGCTCTCTCTCTCTCCCGTGTTCTTACCCTCAAACCCGTGGATTTTGATCTCTTTGCTCGAAGCTCCATTTCCAAAACTATTTTGGGGGATTGCTACTTGGTATGTGACTCCTCCTTAGTGGTTTATATTTTGAATAATTAGCTACTCTTGGTGCTGCTGTACATGAGCTTGCGTGTTGAATTCTTAGAGTTCTAAGTAGTTTAAATGCTTGATATGGCCTCTATGCATCCCTATGAGTAGTTGCTATCAATCTTGTGAAGTTTCATTGACAAAAATTTTGTGACCCAATTTTTTTTCAAAAAATTGTACGCAAATATGATGAACCTATTTGGAAGGAGTTCTTCGAGGCGAAGGTCCTCGGAGGCATCTTCTAGTAGTGGCCCACCCCGTCAATCTTATGTTGAACCAACTTCAAGTTCAATACGGGATGCCGCCACCAAATCTTGCTTATGGCCGTGCGATGATTTCATGATAATGGCAGGTATTAGAGGAGAATTTGAGCAATATGTTCACAGTGCCGAGCTCGGTCCCTACATTGAAGATAAGCGCAACCAACATCTCAATCTCACAGAATCATTTACTAAAGCATTTAAACTTCATCCTCGTGAGTCTAGAGTTTCATTTAAACTTTACGACCGTTAGGTTACCATGCCTCTTGATGCGTTTAGTGGTGTGTGTAAAATTCCATTTTGGGGTTCGTTGGATGAACCACCTGTTGGGGAACGCAGTATTTCAAAACTTTTCCTACGAACACGCAAGATCTATCTAGGAGATGCATAGCAACGAGAGGGGAGAGTGTTTCTACGTACCCTCGTAGACCAAAAGCGGAAGCTTTAAGTAATGCAGTTGATGTAGTCGAACGTCTTCGCGATCCAACCGATCAAGTACTGAACGCATGGCACCTCCACGATCTGCACACGTTCAGCTCGGTGACGTCCCTCGTACTCTTGATCCAGTTGAGGCCAAGGGTGAGTTGCGTCAGACGGCGTGTTGACGGTGATGATGAAGTTACCGACGCAGGGCTTCGCCTAAGCACTACGGCAATATGAATGAGGTGGAAAACTATGGAGGGGGGCACCGCACATGGCTAAAGATTAACTTGTGTGTCTATGGGGTGCCCCCTCCCCCGTATATAAAGGAGAGAGGAGGGGAGGGCCGGCCAGCCCCTGGGGCGCGCCCAAGAGGGGAATCCTACTCCTAGTAGGAATAGGTTCCCCCCTTTCCTAGTCCAACTAGGAGAAGAAGGAAGGAGAGGGAGAGGGAGAGGGAAAGAGGGGCAGCGCCCCCTCCCCTTGTCCTATTTGGACTCCCCTTGGGGGGGGGGCTCCACCTCCTGGCTGCGGCCCTCTCTCTCCCCTAAGGCCCACTAAGGCCCATAACTTCCCGGGGGGTTCAGGTAACCCTCCGACACTCCGGTTTTATCTGAAACTATCCGGAACAGTTCTGGTGTACGAATAACATGGTCCAATATATCAATCTTATGTCTCGACCATTTCAAGACTCCTCCTCATGTCCGTGATCACAACCGGGACTCCGAAGAACCTTCGGTACATCAAAACACATAACTCACAATACATATCGTCATTGAACGTTAAGCATGCAGACCCTACAGGTTCGAGAACTATGTAGACATGACCGAGACACATCTCCGGTCAATAACCAATAGCGGAACCTGGATGCTCATATTGGTTCCTACATATTCTACGAAGATCTTTATCGGTCAAACCGCATAACAACATACGTTGTTCCCTTTGTCATCGGTATGTTACTTGCCCGAGATTCGATCGTCGGTATCATCATACCTAGTTCAATCTCGTTACCGACAAGTCTCTTTACTCGTTCTGTAATGACTCATCCGTGACTAACTCATTAGTCACATTGCTTGCAAGGCTTATAGTGATGTGCATTACTGAGAGGGCCCAGAGATACCTCTCCGACAGTCAGAGTGACAAATCCTAATCTCGATCTATGCCAACTCAACAAACACCATCGGAGACACCTGTAGAGCATCTTTATAATCACCCAGTTACGTTGTGACGTTTGATAGCACACTAAGTGTTCCTCCAGTATTCGGGAGTTGCATAATCTCATAGTCATAGGAACATGTATAAGTCATGAAGAAGGCAATAGCAATAAACTAAACGATCATAGTGCTAAGCTAATGGATGGGTCTAGTCCATCACATCATTCTCTAATGATGTGATCCCGTTCATCAAATGACGACACATGTTCATGGCTAGGAAACTTAACCATCTTTGATTAACGAGCTAGTCAAGTAGCGGCATACTAGGGACACTCTGTTTGTCTATGTATTCACACATGCACTAAGTTTCCGGTTAATACAATTCTAGCATGAATAATAAACATTTATCATGATATAAGGAAATATAAATAACAACTATTATTGCCTCTAGGGCATATTTCCTTTAGTCTCCCACTTGCACTAGAGTCAATAATCTAGTTCACATCGTCATGTGATTTCACACCAATAGTTCACATCTTTATGTGATTAGTTCAATCTTCATGTGACTAATACCCACATCGCTATGTGATTAACACCCAAAGAGTGATCATGTTTTGCTTGTGAGAGAAGTTTAGTCTACGGGTCTACAACATTCAGATTCGTATGTATTTTGCAAATTTCTATGTCTACAATACTCTGCACGGAGCTACTCTATAGATAATTGCTCCCACTTTCAATATGTATCTAGATCGAGACTTAGATTCATCTAGATCGGTGTCAAAAGCTTGCATCGATGTAACTCTTTACGACGAACTCTTTTATCACCTCCATAACCGAGATATATTTAGGATAATTTTGACCATTGTCCAGTGATCTACTCCTAGATCACTATTGTACTCCCTTGCCAAAATCATGCTAAGGTATATAATAGGTCTGGTACACAGCATAGCATACTTTATAGAACCTATGACTGAGGCATAGGGAATGACTTTTCATTCTCTTTCTATTTTCTGCCGTGGTCGGGTTTTGAGTCTTTACTCAACTTCACACCTTGTAACACAGACAAGAACTCCTTCTTTGACTGATCCATTTTGAACTCCTTCAAAATCTTGTCAAGGTATGTACTCATTGAAAAAATTTATCAAGCGTCTTGATCTATATCTATAGATCTTGATGCTCAATATGTAAGCAGCTTTACCGAGGTCTTTCTTTGAAAAACTCCTTTCAACACTCCTTTATACTTTCTAGAAAATTCTACATCATTTCTGATCAACAATATGTCATTCACATATACTTATCAGAAAGGCTATAGTGCTCCCACTCACTTTCGTGTAAATACAGGCTTCACCGCAAGTCTGTATAAAACTATATGCTTTGATAAACTCATCAAAGCGTATATTCCAACTCCGAGATGCTTGCACCAGTCCATAGATGGATCGCTGGAGCTTGCACACTTTGTTAGCATCTTTAGGATTGACAAAACCTTCCGGTTGCATCATATACAACTCTTCTTTAATAAATCCATTAAGGAATGTAGTTTTGATATCCATTTGCCATATTTCATAAAATGCGGCAACTGCTAACATGATTCGGACAAACTTTTAAGCATCGATACGAGTGAGAAAGTCTCATCGCGGTCAACATCTTGAATTTGTCAAAAACCCTTTTCGACAAGTCAAGCTTTGTAGATAGTAACACTACTACCAGCATCTGTCTTCCTCTTGAAGATCCATTTATTCTCAATGGCTTGCCGATCATCGAGCAAGTCCACCAAAGTCCACACTTTGTTCTTATACATGGATTCTATCTTAGATTTCATGGCCTCAAGCCATCTGTCGGAATCTGGGCTCATCATCGCTTCCTCATAGTTCGTAGGTTCATCATGGCCTAGCAACATGACTTCCAGAATAGGATTATCGTGCCACTCTGGTGCGGATCGTACTCTGGTTAACCTACGAGGTTCGGTAGTAACTTGATCTGAAGTTTCATGATCATCATCATTAAATTCCTCACTAATTGGTGCAGGCATCACTGAAACTGATTTCAGTGATGAGCTACTTTCCAATTCGAGAGAAGGTACAATTACCTCATCAAGTTCTACTTTCCTCCCACTCACTTCTTTCAAGAGAAACTCCTTCTCTAGAAAGGATCCACTCTTAGCAACAAAGATCTTGCCTTCGGATCTGTGATAGAAGGTGTACCCAACAGTTTCTTTTGGGTGTCCTATGAAGACGCACTTCTCCGATTTGGGTTTGAGATTATCAAGCTGAAAAATTTTCACATAAGCATCACAACCCCAAACTTTAAGAAACGACAGCTTAGGTTTCTTGCTAAACCATAGTTCATAGGGTGTTGTCTCAACGGATTTTAGACGGTGCCCTATTTAACGTGAATGCAGTTGTCTCTAATGCATAACCCCAAAAGGATAGTGGTAAATAAGGAGAGACATCATAGATCTCACCATATCTAATAAAGTGAAGGAAATATGCCCTAGAGGCAATAATAAAGTTATTATTTATTTCCTTATATCATGATAAATGTTTATTATTCATGCTAGAATTGTATTAACCGGAAACATAATGCATGTGTGAATACATAGACAAACAGAGTGTCACTAGTATGCCTCTACTTGACTAGCTCGTTGATCAAAGATGGTTATGTTTCCTAACCATAGACATGAGTTGTCATTTGATTAACGGGATCACAATTAGGAGAATGATGTGATTGACTTGACCCATTCCGTTAGCTTAGCACTTGATCGTTTAGTTTGTTGCTATAGCTTTCTTCATGACTTATACATGTTCCTATGACTATGAGATTATGCAACTCCCGTTTATCGGAGGAACACTTTGTGTGCCACCAAATGTCACAACGTAACTGGGTGATTATAAAGGTGCTCTACAGGTGTCTCCAAAGGTACTTGTTGGGTTGGCGTATTTCGAGATTAGGATTTGTCACTCCGATTGTCGGAGAGGTATCTCTGGGCCCACTCGGTAATGCACATCACTATAAGCCTTGCAAGCATTGGAACAAATGAGTTAGTTGCGGGATGATGTATTACGGAACGAGTAAAGAGACTTGCCACTAACGAGATTGAACTAGGTATTGAGATACCGATGATCGAATCTCGGGCAAGTAACATACCGATGACAAAGGGAACAATGTATGTTGTTATGCGGTCTGACCGATAAAGATCTTCATAGAATATGTAGGATCCAATATGGGCATCCAGGTCCTGCTATTGGTTATTGACCAGAGAGGTGTCTCGGTCATGTCTACGTAGTTCTCGAACCCATAGGGTCCGCACGCTTAATGTTTGTTGACGATATAGTACTATATGAGTTATGTATGTTGATGACCAGATGTTGTTCGGAGTCCGGGATGAGATCACGTACATGACGAGGAACTCCGAAATGGTCCGAAGATAAAGTTTGATATATGGGATAGTAGTGTTTGATCTCCGGAAGGGTTCCGGAATTCACCGGAAGGGGTTCCGGATGATTCCCGAAATGTTTGGGCACGAGAACACTTTATCTGGGCCAAAGGGGAAAGCCCACGAGGATTTTGGAAAGTGCAAAAGGATGTTTTGCGGAGACCAGAGGCTAGACACCAGGAACCCTGGCGTCTAGGGGGTAGACGCTGGGAACCCTGGCGTCTAGCCCTAGAGTCCGAGAAGGACTCTTGCCTTTCAGGTGAAACCGACTTTGAGGAGGCTTTTACTCCAAGTTTTGACCCCAGGGCTCAACATATAAATAGAGGGGTAGGGCTAGCACCAAAGAGACATCAAGAAACACCAATTCGTGTGTCGGCAACCCCGTCCCCTCTAGTTTATCCTCCGTCATAGTTTTCGTAGTGCTTAGGCGAAGCCCTGCGGAGATTGTTCTTCATCAACACCGTCACCACACCGTCATGCTGCCGGAACTCATCTACTACTTCGCCCCTCTTGCTGGATCAACAAGGCGAGGACGTCACCGAGCCGAACGTGTGCAGAACTCGGAGGTGCGTGCTTTTGGTACTTGGATCGGTCGGATCATGAAGACGTATGACTACATCAACCACGTAGATACAACACTTCCGCGAACGGTCTACGAGGGTACGTACACAACATCTCCCCTCTCATTGCTATGCATCACCATGATCTTGCGTGTGCGTAGGAATTTTTTTGAAATTACTATGTTCCCCAACAGTGGCATCTGAGCCTAGGTTTTATGCGTTGATGTTGTGCACGAGTAGAACACAAGTGAGTTGTGGGCGATATAAGTCAGACTGCTTACCAGCATGTCATACTTTGGTTCGGTGGTATTGTTGGATGAAGCGGCCCGGACCGACATTACGCATACGCTTATGCAAGACTGGTTCTACCGACGTGCTTTGCACACAGGTGGCTGGCGGGTGTCAGTTTCTCCAACTTTAGTTGAACCAAGTGTGGCTACGCCCGGTCCTTGCAAAGGTTAAAACAGCACCAACTTGACAAACTATCGTTGTGGTTTTGATGTGTAGGTAAGAACGGTTCTTGCTTAAGCCCGTAGCAGCCACGTAAAACTTGCAACAACAAAGTAGAGGATGTCTAACTTGTTTTTGTAGGGCATGTTGTGATGTGATATGATCAAGACATGATGCTAAATTTTATTGTATGAGATGATCATGTTTTGTAACCGAGTTATCGGCAACTGGCAGGAGCCATATGGTTGTCGCTTTATTGTATGCAATGCAATTGCGCTGTAATGCTTTACTTTATCACTAAGCGGTAGCGATAGTCGTAGAAACATAATATTGGCGAGACGACAACGATGCTACGATGGTGCTCAAGGTGTCGCACCGGTGACGATGGTGATCATGACGGTGCTTCGGAGATGGAGATCATAAGCATAAGATGATGATGGCCATATCATATCACTTATATTGATTGCATGTGATGTTTATCTTTTATGCATCTTATCTTGCTTTGATTGACGGTAGCATTATAAGATGATCTCTCACTAAATTTCAAGATAAAAGTGTTCTCCCTGAGTATGCACCGTTGCCAAAGTTCGTCGTGCCCAGACACCACGTGATGATCGGTTGTGATAAGCTCTACGTCCATCTACAACGGGTGCAAGCCAGTTTTGCACACGCAGAAATAGTCGGGTTAAACTTGATGAGCCTAGCATATGCAGATATGGCCTCGGAACACTGGAGACCGAAATGTCGAGCGTGAATCATATAGTAGATATGATCAACATAATGATGTTCACCATTGAAAACTACTCCATTTCACGTGATGATCGGTTATGGTTTAGTTGATATGGATGACGTGATCACTTAGATGATTAGAGGGATGTCGATCTAAGTGGGAGTTCTTAAGTAATATGATTAATTGAACTTTAATTTATCATGAGCTTAGTCCTGGTAGTATTAGCATATCTATGTTGTAGATCAATAGCTCACGTTTAGCTCCTCTGTTTTATTTTTGATATGTTTCTAGAGAAAAACTAAGTTGAAAGATGTTAGTAGCAATGATGCGGGTTGGATCCATGATCTGAGAATTATCCTCATTGCTGCATAGAAGTATTAAGTCTTTGATGCACCGCTAGGTGACAAACTTATTGCAGGAGCAGATGCAGATGTTATGAACATTTGGCTAGCTCAATATGATGACTACTTGATAGTTTAGTGCACCATGCTTAAACGGCTTAGAATCAGGACTTCACAGACGTTTTGAACGTCATGAACCATATGATATGTTCCAGGAGTTGAAGTTAATATTTCAAGCAAATACCCGAGTTGAGAGATATGAAGTCTCCAACAAATTCTATAGCTAAAAGATGGAGGAGAATAGCTCAAGCAGTGAGCATGTGCTCAGATTGTCTGGGTACTACAATCGCTTGAATCAAGTGGGAGTTAATCTTCCAGATAAAATAGTGATTGACAGAATTCTCTAGTCACCATCACCAAGTTAGTAGAACTTCGTGATGAACTATGATATGCAAGGGATAACGGAAACGATTCCCAAGCTCTTCGTAATGTTGAAATCGACGAAGGTAGAAATCAAGAAAAATATCAAGTGTTGATGGTAGACAAGACCACTAGTTTCAAGAAAAGGGCAAAGGGAAGAAGCGGAACTTCAAGAAGAACGGCAAACAAGTTGCTGCTCAAGTGAAAAACCCAAGTCTGGACCTAAGCCTGAAACTGAGTGCTTCTACTGCCAAGGGACTGGTCACTGGAAGCGGAACTACCCCAAGTATTTGGCGGATAAGAAGGATGGCAAAGTGAACAAAGGTATATTTGATATACAGATTATTGATGTGTATTTTACTAGTGTTCGTAGCAACCCCTCGGTATTTGATACTGGTTCAGTTGCTAAGAGTAGTAACTCGAAACGGGAGTTGCAGAATGAACATAGACTAGTTAAGGGTGAAGTGACGATGTGTGTTGGAAGTGGTTCCAAGATTGATATGATCATCATCACACACTCCCTATACTTTTGGGATTAGTGTTGAACCTAAATAAGTGTTATTTGGTGTTTGCGTTGAGCATGAATATGATTTGATCATGTTTATTGCAATACGGTTATTCATTTAAGTAAGAGAATAAATTGTTGTTCTGTTTACATGAATAAAACCTTATATGGTTATACACCCAATGAAAATGGTCTGTTGGATCTCGATCGTAGTGATACACATATTCATAATATTGAAGCCAAAAGATGCAAAGTTAATAATGATAGTGCAACTTATTTGTGGCACTGCCGTTTAGGTCATATTGGTGTAAAGCACATGAAGAAACTCCATGATGATGGGATTTTGGAATCACTTGATTATGAATCACTTAATGCTTGCGAACCATGCCTTATGGGCAAGATGACTAAAAACTTCGTTCTCCAGAACAATGGAGCGAGCAACTGACTTATTGGAAATAATACATACTGATGCATGCGATCCGATGAGTGTTGAAGCTTGCAGCGGGTATCGTTATTTTCTGGCCTTCATAGATGATTTGAGCAGATATGAGTATATCTACTTGATGAAACATAAGTCTGAAACATTTGAAAAGTTCAAAAAAATTCAAAGTGAAGTAGAAAATCATCGTGACAAGAAAATAAGGTTTCTATGATCTGATCACAGAGACAAATATTTGAGTTACGAGTTTGGTCTTCAATTAAAACAATGTGGAATAGTTTCACAAATTCATGCCACCTGGAACACCACATCATAATGGTGTGTCCGAACATCATAACCATACTTTATTGGATATATTACAATCTATGATGTTTCTTACCGATTTACCACTATCGTTTTGGGGTCATGCATTAGAGACAGTTGCATTCACGTTAAATAGGGCACCATCTAAATCCGTTGAGACGACACCGTATGGACTATGGTTTGGCAAGAAACCTAAGCTGTCGTTTCTTAAAGTTTGGGGCTGCGATGCTTATATGAAAAAGTTTCATCCTGATAAGCTCAAACCCAAATCGGAGAAATGTGTCTTCATAGGATACCCAAAGGAGACTGTTGGGTACACCTTCTATCACAGATCCGAAGGCAAGACTTTTGTTGCTAAATTCAGAGTCTTTCTAGAGAAGGAGTTTCTCTCGAAAGAAGTGAGTGGGAGGAAAGTAGAACTTGATGAGGTAATTGTACCTGCTCCCTTATTGGAACGTAGTTCATCACAGAAGTCTATTCCTGTGACTACTACACCGATTAGTGAGGAAGCTAATGCTGATGATCATGTAACTTCAGATCAAGTTACTACCGAACCTCATAGGTAAACCAGAGTGAGATCCGCACCAGAGTGGTATGATAATCCTGTTCTCGAGGTCATGTTACTTGACCATGACGAGCCTACGAACTATGAGGAAGCGATGATGAGCCCAGATTCCGCAAAATGGCTTGAGGCCATGAAATCTAAGATGAGATCCATGTATGAGAACAAAGTATGGACTTTGATTGACTTTCCCAATGATCAGCGAGCCATTGAGATTAAATGGATCTTCAAGAGGAAGACAGACGCTGATAGTAGTGTTACTATCTACAAAGCTAGAATTTTCGCAAAAAGGTTTTCGACAAGTTCAAGGTGTTGACTACGATGAGAGTTTCTCACTCGTATCTATGCTTAAGTCTGTCCGAATCATGTTAGCAATTGCCGCATTTTATGAAATCTGGCAAATGGATAAACAAAACTGCATTCCTTAATGGATTTATTAAAGAAGAGTTGTATATGATGCAACTAGAAGGTTTTGTCAATCCTAAAGGTACTAACAAAATATGCAAGCTCCAGCGATCCATCTATGGACTGGTGCAAGCATCTCGGAGTTGGAATATACGCTTTGATAAGTTGATCAAAGCATATAGTTTTATACACACTTGCGGTGAAGCCTGTATTTACAAGAAAGTGAGTGGGAGCACTACAGCATTTCTGATAAGTATATGTGAAAGACATATTGTTGATTGGAGATAATGTAGAATTATTCTGCAAAGCATAAAGGAATGTTTGAAAGGAGTTTTTCAAAGAAAGACCTCAGTGAAGCTGCTTACATATTGAGCATCAAGATCTATAGAGATAGATCAAGACGCTTGATAAGTTTTTCAATGAGTACATACCTTGACAAGATTTTGAAGTAGTTCAAAATGGAACAGTCAAAGAAGGAGTTCTTGCCTGTGTTACAAAGGTGTGAAGTTGAGTAAGACTCAAAACCCGACCACGGCAGAAGATAGAGAGAGAATGAAAGTCATTCCCTATGCCTCAGCCATAGGTTCTATAAAGTATGCCATGCTGTGTACCAGACCTATTGTATACCCTGCCCTGAGTTTGGCAAGGGAGTACAATAGTGATCTAGGAGTAGATCACTAGACATTGGTCAAAATTATCCTTAGTGGAATAAGGATATGTTTCTCGATTATGGAGGTGACAAAAGGTTCGTCGTAAAGGGTTACGCCGATGCAAGTTTTGACACTAATCTAGATGAGTCTAAGTCTCAATCTGGATACATATTGAAAGTGGGAGCAATTAGCTAGAGTAGCTCCATGCAGAGCATTGTTGACATAGAAATTTGCAAAATACTTACGGATCTGAATGTGGCAGACCCATTGACTAAACTTCTCTCACAAGCAAAACATGATCACACCTCAGTACTCTTTCGGTGTTAATCACATAGCGATGTGAACTAGATTATTGACTCTAGTAAACCCTTTGGGTGTTGGTCACATGTCGATGTGAACTATGGGTGTTAATCACATGGTGATGTGAACTATTGATGTTAAATCACATGGCGATGTGAACTAGATTATTGACTCTAGTGCAAGTGGGAGACTGAAGGAAATATGCCCTAGAGGCAATAATAAAGTTACTATTTATTTCCTTATATCATGATAAATGTTTATTATTCATGCTAGAATTGTATTAACCGGAAACATAATACATGTGTGAATACATGGACAAACAGAGTGTCACTAGTATGCCTCTACTTGACTAGCTCGTTGATCAAAGATGGTTATGTTTCCTAACCATAGACATGAGTTGTCATTTGCTTAACGGGATCACATCATTAGGAGAATGATGTGATTGACTTGACCCATTCCGTTAGCTTAGCACTTGATCGTTTAGTTTGTTGCTATTGCTTTCTTCATGACTTATACATGTTCCTATGACTATGAGATTATGCAACTCCCGTTTACCGAAGGAACACTTTGTGTGCCACCAAATGTCACAACATAACTGGGTGATTATAAAGGTGCTCTACAGGTGTCTCCAAAGGTACTTGTTGGGTTGGCGTATTTCGAGATTAGGATTTGTCACTCCGATTGTTGGAGAGGTATCTCTGGGCCCACTTGGTAATGCACATCACTATAAGCCTTGCAAGCATTGCAACTAATGAGTTAGTTGCGGGATGATGTATTACGGAACGAGTAAAGAGACTTGCCGGTAACGAGATTGAACTAGGTATTGAGATACCGACGATCGAATCTCGGGCAAGTAACATACCGATGACAAAGGGAACAACGTATGTTGTTATGCGGTCTGACCGATAAAGATCTTCATAGAATATGTAGGAGCCAATATGGGCATCCAGGTCCCGCTATTGGTTATTGACCAGAGAGGTGTCTCGGTCATGTCTACATAGTTCTCGAACCCGTAGGGTCTGCACGCTTAACGTTCGTTGACGATATAGTACTATATGAGTTATGTATGTTGATGACCGAATGTTGTTCGGAGTCCGGGATGAGATCACGGACATGACGAGGAACTCCGAAATGGTCCGAAGATAAAGTTTGATATATGGGATAGTAGTGTTTGATCTCCGAAAGGGTTCCGGAATTCACTAGAAGGGGTTCCGGATGATTCCCGAAATGTTTGGGCACGAGAACACGTTATCTGGGCCAAAGGGGAAAGCCCACGAGGCTTTTGGAAAGTGCAAAAGGAAGTTTTGCGGAGACCAGAGGCTAGACGCCAGGAACCCTGGCGTCTAGGGGGTAGACGCCGGGAACCCTGGCGTCTAGCCCTGGAGTCCGAGAAGGACTCTTGCCTTTCGGGTGAAACCGACTTTGAGGAGGCTTTTACTCCAAGTTTCAACCCCAGGGCTCAACATATAAATAGAGGGGTAGGGCTAGCACCAAAGAGACATCAAGAAACACCAAGCCGTGTGCCGGCAACCCCGTCCCCTCTAGTTTATCCTCCGTCATAGTTTTCATAGTGCTTAGGCGAAGCCCTGCGGAGATTGTTCTTCATCAACACCGTCACCACACCGTCGTGCTGCCGGAACTCATCTACTACTTCGCCCCTCTTGCTGGATCGAGAAGGCGAGGACGTCACCGAGCCGAACGTGTGCAGAACTCAGAGGTGCCGTGCTTTCGGTACTTGGATCGGTTGGATCATGAAGACGTATGACTACATCAACCACGTTGATACAACGCTTCCGCGAACGGTCTACGAGGGTATGTAGACAACACTATCCCCTCTCGTTGCTATGCATCACCATGATCTTGCGTGTGCGTAGGAATTTTTTTGAAATTACTACGTTCCCCAACATGAAGTACGGTTACAACGTTCGGACACACCATTACGCTGTGGTGTTCCAGGTGGCGTGAGTTGCGAAACTATTGCGCATTCTTTCGTATGAAGGCCAAACTCGTAACTCAAATATTCACCTCCACGATCAGATCGTAGAAAATTTATTTTCTTGTTACGATGATTTTCCACTTCACTCTGTAATTCTTTGAACTTTTCAAGTGTTTCAGAATTATGTTTCATTAAGTAGATATACTCATATCTGCTCAAATCATCTGTGAAGGTCAGAAAATAAGGATACCCGCCGCAAGCCTCAACACTCATGGGATCGCATACATAAGTATGTATTATTTCTAATAAGTCTGTTGCTCGCTCCATTGTTCCGGAGAACGGAGTCTTAGTCATCTTGCCCATGAGGCATGGTTCGCAAGCATCAAGTGGTTCCAAGAGCCCATCAGCATGGAGTTTCTTCATGCGCTTTACACCAATATGACCTAAACGACAGTGCCACAAATAAGTTGCACTGTCATTATTAACTTTGTATCTTTTGGCATCAATATTATGAATATGTGTATGTCGGGGAAACTGATCCTCGAACACCTATGGGGCCGGCGGACCGGGCCCCTTTCGGTTCGGCGGGGGGCGGAGATCGCACGAAGAGCAGATCGAGGTGAAGCACACGAGCAGTTTACCCAGCTTTGGAGCTCTCCGGGGACATAACACTCCTACTGCTGCTTGTCTGGTTCTATTATCTTCTTGCTCTAGAGAGAGAGCTAAGTGTTTTCTGGCTCACGAATGAATTGAACCGAACACCCCCACCCCAACCAACCCCCTCTACGTTGCGCATGGGCCTCCTTTTATACGCCAAAGGGGTCACCGACAGGTGGCAACGCAGAGAAGGGTACAAATGTAAAAAGTGGGGTGGTTGGTACAGTTACTTGTACAGTGCACCCTACCTAACCCTGACGGCAGGGGACAAGGGCATTAAAGGGCCGTCTGAGTCGCCCAAACAGTGCAGAAAAGGACCGTTAGGGGTGCCACCGTTCGCCACGATGGCGATCTTGTCAGCTTCGCATGCCACTACGCACCGCTGGCTGCACAGCCTCCCGCCACGCGCGCCTGGAGAGGCCCCCAGAGCGACATGTTGGTGGATGCGCTGGAGCGTGGGCACAGAGTGGCCGCCTGCCGCGGCAAGCGCCTTGCCGCTGTTGTTATCTTGTCGGGTCCGGAAGCTTGTCGCTCACCGGGCCTCGAGGTACCTTGGTTGGTCTTCCCGGCAAGCTCCTCTTGCCGGGGCCTTGATGCCTTGCCGGAGCGCGAGGCGCGTCGCGGCAAGTTCCTTGGAGTGTCCTGGTTGGCCTTCCTGGCAAGCTCCTCTTGCCGGGGCCTTGTCTCCTGAGCTTAAATACGTTGTTCTTGAATGGCTCCAAGGGAACCGTGGAGGATCTTGGCGTTCGCCCGGCAAGCCTTGCCGCGGGGTGCTGCAACTGCCCGTGCACAAGTTTGGGGTACTAGGGTACCCCTATTCTAGTACACCGACAGGAGCCCCCGGGCCTGGGCCAGACACGGTGCCGAGCGCTGTTGGGCCAGGCCCAAGACAGGGCACGGGCACACGTGGACTGGGCCACACCGAATCTCGCTCCGTATCCACCGCGCTCTCCCATAACGGCACACGTTGAATGCGGCATCGTGGGAGAGATCGTGGGTGGTTGTTTATTCGGAAGGGCGAAACGTCCGCCCTGTCCCTCTTTATAAGCAGAGGAAATAGGGGCAGTCCGTTCCCCCTCGCTGGTTGCTGCTACTTCATCTTCACGAACCTCCGCCGCTCCCCCCTTCTTCTCGAAGTCGAGAGAGCAGCGCTCCGCCCCCCATTGCCACCAGCATCACCACGCCGTCGACCTCCCTCACCACCTCCGCCATGGCCCCGAAAGCCGACAAGGGAAAGGGCGTGAAGTCGGTCGAGGCGCAGCGGCTCGCGGCGCTGCGGAAGGAGCAGGCTTTCTTCTCCCCTCAGCTCGGCGTGCAGGAGCTGAGGGAGTACTTCTACCTCTTTTGGGCGACGGAGACGCGTGCACATCCGCGCACGAGGGTACTCCTGGCCGCTGCTTCGGAGCTGGCTCCAAACGGGTACCCATTCTTCGCGCTATTCTTCTATTGTGGGCTCTGCCCGCCCTTCTCGGAGTTCTTCTGCGATATCATGAACACATACGGCTTCCGCCTCCTTGACTTCACCCCCAACGTTGTTCTGACCATGGCAGTTTTCGCACATTTGTGCGAAAACTTTGTCGGAGTCCACCCCAGTGTTGCCCTTTTCTGCCACTACTTCATACCTCGGGTAGAGAGAGGAGTGCCGCTTACCGGAGGGATTGCCTGGATCTCGAGAGTCGGCAAGAAGGAGGCGTACTTGGAGGGTGAGCTCCGCAGCAAGTGGGATGAGTGGAGAGCGGAGTGGTGCTGGATTGTCGAGGAGAATCCGCAGCCCTTCACCGCCGTGCGCCAAACTCCAATAGTGCGCGGCAATGACTGGAGCAACGTGGCCCCGGAAGATGAGAGGCTGAAGATCGCCATTACTAGGATCCTTCGCCTCAGGCTTGCCGGGCTCACTGTAGGCGCTGTAGGCGCAGATTTCCTCCGTCGCTGCATCGCCCCCCTGCAGGAGAGGGGGAGGCCCGCCTGGGAATTCAAGAACTCGGCGGACATCATGAGGCTGCGGCCGGGCCTCAACTACAACTTCACCGTCTTGGAGCTGGATGCAATGCTCCTGGAGTTGTTCAAACGCGACCCCCAGCACCCATTCACGCTGCCGAGGGGCGTTGTCCCATTATGCAACAATTCTTTGCTTGACCGGATCCGCGCCATGATGCCGTTGTGTGATTCACACGGAATCGTTCCAACTTGGCAAGAGTCTGCGGATGATGTCGTGCAAGTGTTCTTCGACAACTTGGAAGAGGTGCCGGTCCACGCTGATGAGCAGAAGAGCCTCACCCGTGACACCACCGACGAGGAGCTGCAGCGCATCGCCACTAGGGTGGAAGAGGTTGCGGCCGCAGCTGCCGCGGGCGTGTTTGGGTTCACTGTGGAGGAGGCGGAGATGCAGAGGCGGCAAACCTTGCCGAGCGCGCGGAGTTCATTGGCAAGGAGGAGCCTGCCGGTTCCGAAGCCGAGTCGAGCGAGGCCGGCGAGGAGGAGCCCGAGCCTTCAGAAAACTTGCCGCAGGCGGAGCCCCCGGCCCCGCCAAGAAGGCGCCTTCGCAGGGCCGGGGACGCAGCGGGGCGGCAGCCGGGTCAACAGGCGCCGAGCCGTGCGACGCGCTCTACCGCGGCAAGAAATGTTGCCGCGGGAGCGCCTCACGCAACAGCGGCAACTGGAGCGGGATCTTCCCGGGCCACCGCCCCCGCCCCCGCCAAGCGGGCAAGGGATCCTACTCCTCCGCCTCGCCGCACCGGAGGAGGGCCGGACTTCGATCTTTCCGCGCTCAGCTCCGACGAGGAGGAAGAAGAGTAAGTTTCTTCGGTGCTCTTGTAGTTCTTCAATCTTGCTGTTTATATCTTGTATCTGACTTGCTCCAATCTGGACTCCTTTCTTTTCAGGACGCTGGCCCATTGAGCGGCGAAGAGGGCCAAGGCCGCGGTGATTGTCATCGAGGATGACCCCACCGTTTCAGCAGGAGGTGGGTCCGAGACCACCTTGACGGACCCGGCAATCACTCCTCAAAGCAGCCCCCAGCGCAGCCCCCAGCGTAAGTTCATAGTTTAGCCTTCTGCTGCCGGGCGCGCTTGAGTGCTTTTTCCTTTGTTGATATCTTGTTTGTTGATTTGTGTAGGAGCAGAGCAGCCACATCAGGAGCGCCCGGAAGCCGGTCCCGAAGTGCCATCTGCTTCGACTACGCCGCCAAGGGAGGGGTTCCCGGTAAGGGAGCGCTCTCCGGCAAGGGAGAACTCTCCGGCAAGGGACAGCACCGTCGATCCTGCGGCGACCGAGACCGCAACTGCAGATCTTGGCGCAGGTAATTCACTTGTCCAAAAACTTTCCCTTGGGTTCTTCTTCTTCTGATTTTCTTCTCTTGGATTTTTGATTGATTTTTCTCCCTTCTTCGTTCTTCAGACCCCTCTGCTACTGAGCCAATGGAGATAGAGGGCGCCGGCGAGGAAGGGGCCGGTGCTGATGAGACCGCCGGCGAGGAGGCCGCCAGGGCTGCCGCTGCAGAAGCCGGCGAGGGGTCGGGCGATCGCACTGACGACCCTGAGGCCGCAGGAGCGCCAGGCGCTGCGCCGACCGCCGATCCCTCTGCCGCTTCTGCGGAGCCGGGCTTCGAGGGGCCCCAGCCCGGCGCCTACTTGAAGGCCGGCGACAATATCTTCATCAAGCTACCCTGGGCGTCGAGCTCCATGGCGCCGGTCGAGGGGGAAACTTTCGACGGGGAGGTGCTCGCCTCTGTTGGACTGTCGTTGGTTGACGCGCCCAGCAGCAGCAGCGGCGAGCCTGAGGAGGAGCAGCTGCTGCGGAAGCTGCTGTCACTCTACCGCGCCCGGCAAGCCAAGCTGGCTTCCCGGGAAGCGCTTGTCATGAAGGCGGGAGTTGACATGGAGAAGCGCGCGGAGGAGCTCCAGGGCCACAATCAAGAAGCTCTCCGGTCCCTGGCGCAGGAGCGGGAGCGACTCGACGAGGAGCGCACGGCCTTCCTTCTCGAGAAGGCCGAAGCTGAGGAGGAGCAAAGGCTGGCCGCCGAGAAGCAGTCCGCGCGGGAAGGTGAACTAGTGCAGTGGAAGGCCAACCTCGACAGCTACGAGGAAGAGCTTGCCGAGCGCGAGCAAGCACTTGGCGGGGCGCTCAAGGAGGCAAAGGACGCTGCGGCAATTGCAGAGGCCGCCAAGAAAGAGCTGGAGGAGAAGGTGGCGCAGCTGGAGGCCAACATTGGGAAGAGCGGCGAGGAGCTTGCCGCGCTCAAGCGTGAGCGTGAGAAGGATGCTGCCGCCCATGGTGAGCTGCAAGGTCTTCTCGCTGAGAGGGGCAAGGAGCTCAGCGCCGCCAAGGATTCCAAAGCAGACCTGGAGCTGAAGCTGGCCACGCTGACGCAGACACTGGAGGCCGCCAAGGAGCGGGAGAAGACCTTGTCGGAGAAGGTCAAGGCTGACACAGCGCTGCTGGAGAGCATTGCAGTTACCCAGAACTCGTTCAGAGACACTGTGGAGCACTGGACCGAGGGTCTGGTGAACATTGCCGCAGTCATCAACGAGGAGCTGGCGCAGCTGGGGATGGAGGACTTTGGGTATCCTTCCGACGAGAGTCTTCAACCCAGCGCCAAGCTCAGCCTGTTCTTCAAGGGCGTGGCGACGGCACTCCAGCGGCTCCGGGAGAGGATCCCAAAGCAGCTGGCCGACGAGTCGCGCAAAATCTGCGCCGGGGTTCTCCAAAAGGTGCTGATGAAGGTGGCCTTCCGCAATCCAGGCCTCAGCTTCACCAACGTCCTCAGGTCCTTGCCGCCAGACGCCGATCTGGATGCACTCAAGGCCCTTGTCGCACCCATTGTGGAGAAGGTGAGCGAGATCAAGAGGGTCGAGGGCGGACGCGTAGACTAGGCCGTCCATTTCTTCTTTTCCCTTGCCGCTGCTAATCATGTTATGAAAACATTCTGTTAGAGCTGTGACAAGTTATCTTGTAATATAACTTTATTTCTGTTATCAATTGCTATGTTATTTCCTCTACTAGATTCCTTCCTTTGTATGTTTTTACCCTACGCTTCTAGGGAACTTGTCGGCGCAGGCACCCGAGCCGCGAGCGCTGAGTGCGGAACTTCAGCAGCCTGCTGGCGGCGCTGCTTCCGACAAGAAACCTTGTCGCGACTAGATGCAGCACACTTAAGCTGTTGAGCGGACTCGAAACAAAGTAAGGGCGCAACTAGCCACGAGTTGGTTCCTCCACGCACAGGTTTTCCATACAAAGCAGGGTCGTTCGAGGAAGATAACTCAAAAATTTAAAAACTGATTGCTCAAACTTTGGCAACTTAGCTTTTCTGTCGTTTGCTTCCCGGCAAGGCAAGACTTCGCTTGAACGACGCCTGGTCCATACCACAATCTTCTCCTTCTCCCCCGGCAAACATGTGTGCGAGGGAACCTTCTTTTCCTTTGTTGAAAAAGAAGAAAGAAGAGAAAATAACGATATGGAGCCCTTCGGCTCGTTACTGCTCACCGGATGTAGGTGCTGCACAAAGTGTCAGATAACGCATGCGAGAAAGAAACTAATGCATGAAATGGACAAGTTGTGCGGAGCACATGGGGTTTTATTTATGCACGGGATCTGCGCCCGGCTTTGTACAAAGGATTATATGCAACAGCAGCAAGACTTGTACAAAAGGTGGTTGCCGGAATGGGGTTCCGGCAACCGCGCCCTACGGGAAAAACTTACGAAGATGTTCTATGTTCCATGAGTTGCTCACTGGAATGCCATCTTCGGTCTCAAGGCGGACAGCGCTGGGCCTTGTGACTCGTCTCACCCGATAAGGGCCTTCCCACTTCGGCGTCAACTTGTTGGAATTCTTGGTGGACTGAACGCACCGAAGAACAAGGTCGCCTTCCTCGAAGCTTCTGGCCTTAACTTTGCGGCTATGGTAGCGGCGCAAAGCTTGCTGGTATCGAGCAGCTCGTACAGCAGCCTGAAGACGATCTTCCTCAAGGAACAGCGCGTCGTCTTGTCGCAGCTGTTCTTGCTCAAGCTCATCATAAGCGAGCACTCGAGGCGATCCGTATACGAGTTCCGTGGGGAGAACTGCCTCTGCTCCATAGACTAGAGCGAAAGGCGTCTGGCCAGTGGCTCGATTTGGCGTCGTTCTGATCGACCAAAGAACCATCGGCAGCTCCTCGATCCAGTTTCTTCCGCACTTGCACAGCCTGTCGAAAGTTCTGGTCTTGAGCCCGCGCAGCACTTCAGCATTTGCCCTCTCTGCTTGACCGTTGCTTCTCGGATGAGCAACAGAAGCGAAGCAGACCTTGGCGCCAAGGTCTTGGACGTACTGCATGAAGGTGCGGCTCGTGAATTGCGTGCCGTTGTCGGTGATGATCCTGTTAGGGATCCCGAAACGGCAAACAATTGACCTGAAGAACTTGACTGATGACTGTGCTGTCACCTTCCTCACTGGCTGCACTTCCGGCCACTTTGTGAACTTGTCGATTGCGACGTACAAGTACTCAAAGCCCCCAATAGCTCGGGGGAAAGGGCCGAGGATATCGAGCCCCCAGACCAAAAATGGCCAGGATAAAGGGATCGTCTGGAGAGTTTGAGCTGGCTGGTGTATCTGTTTGGAGTGGAACTGGCACGCTTCACACTTGGTTACTTGTGCAGTTGCATCCTGGAGGGCTGTCGGCCAAAAGAAGCCTTGCCGGAAGGCTTTGCCGGCAAGTGCCCTTGTGCCTATGTGGTGGCCACATATGCCTCCATGTATCTCTACCAACAGCTTTTGTCCATCTTCCCGGCAAATACACTTCAATTTCACACCGTTGAGTCTTCTTCTGTACAGTATGTTATCGACAAACTGGTACATACTTGACTGCCGGGCTACTCTTTCCGCTTCTTCTTGCTCTTCGGGAAGTTCTCCTGTCTGAAGGAAATGGACAATCTGCTGTGCCCATGCTGGAGCTTGTGGCTTGACAACAAGGACTAAAGGCACATCTGCTGCTGCGGGAACATCCGCTTCTACGGCAAGGACTTGCGGCCCTGCCGGAGCTTGATGTTCCCCGGCAAGCTTGCTAGAGCAAAACTTGTCGGGAGCGTCTGCTTCAACGGAACAAACCATAAGGTTTGCCGGAGCAGACTGCCCCTCAGCATTCTTGGTGTTGATCTTGGGGACTTTCTTGGCGGCGGCTTCGGGGAGCTCTGCCGGAAACTAGTCGCCAGAAACCAACTTCCTCTTCTTGCTTTGTCCAGTTGAGGGTGTTACGGATGGTTGAGTCAACTTGAGCACAAAGATCCCTGGTTCCACAGGTAACTTTAGTGCGGCACACTTTGACAGGCCATCAGCAATGTCATTCTGAGCTCTCGGGATATGTTCCATCTGTAGGCCGTCAAAGTGCTCTTCTAGCTTCCTCACTTCATCAACATATGCTTCCATCAATGGACTCTGGTAGTTCTTGTTCACTTGGCGGATGACAAGCTGTGAGTCACCCCTGACAATGAGCTTCTTGATGCCAAGGTCTGCTGCGATTCTGAGACCGGCAAGCAATCCTTCATACTCTGCAGTATTGTTGGTTGCTTGCTCCTTGGGAAAGTGCATCTGGACTACGTATTTGAGGTGCTCTCCGGTGGGTGCGACAAGCAGCACGCCCGCACCAGCGCCTTGCAGCGAGAAGGCACCATCAAAGTACATCAGCCACTCTCTGCTTGCCTCTTTGACGGGGATGCTCGGCTCTGGAATTTCTTCATCTGGGGTTGGCGTCCACTCTGCTATGAAATCTGCCAATGCTCTGCTTTGGATAGTTGAAGTGCTCTCAAACTTGAGGCCAAAGCTTGACAGTTCCAGCGCCCACTCGACAATCCTGCCTGTTGCTTCTGGATTTTGCAGTATCCTCTTCAGTGGAAAGCGAGTGACGAATGTGATTTCATGTGCTTGGAAGTAATGGCGCAGCTTTCTCGAGGCCATGAGAAGGCCGAAAAGCAACTTCTGCACACCAGAGTACCTTGATCTAGCCCCCTGCAGAAGGGAACTAAGAAAGTAAACTAGACGCTGCACCATTCTCTTCTGCATCTTATCATGCTCCTGCGCAGATCCATCTTTGTCGGGACCAGAGCTTGTCGGCGAAGCCCCCTGCTTGTCGCTGGATGCATCTGTCATGGTTGCTGGCTCATCATCTACCTCTCTCTCCGCCACTAACGCAGCACTAACCACTTGATTGGTTGCCACTATATACAGCAGCAACTTCTCTTGCGTCTTAGGTGCGACAAGTGTTGGAGTGGAGGACAGGTATCTCTTCAAGTCCTGCAGCGCAGCCTCCGGCTCCGGAGTCCATTTCATTGGACCTGCCTTTTTCAAAATTTTGAAAAATGGCAGGGAGCGCTCAGCAGATCTAGAGATAAACCTGCTGAGAGCAGCCACGCAACCGGCAAGCCTTCGTACATCCTTGACGCGCTTTGGTGCTTCGATCTGCTCAATGGCCTTAATCTTGTCGGGATTGGCTTCAATTCCCCGCTGAGACACGAAGAACCCGAGAAGCTTGCCGGAAGGGACTCCAAACACGCACTTCTCGGGGTTAAGCTTGAGGTTGATCTTGCGCAGATTCGCAAATGTCTCGTCTAAATCTTGAATCAGGGTCGCCCTGTTCTTGCTCTTGACCACTATGTCATCCATGTAAGCTTCCACATTTCTATGCATTTGCGGCTCAAAAGCGTGGTGGACTACCCTTGCGAATGTTGAACCAACATTCTTCAAACCGAAAGGCATCCGTACGAAGCAGTACGTGCCACACGGGGTGATAAATGCGGTTTTCTCTTCATCCTCTTCTGCCATGAAGATATGATGGTATCCTGAGTATGCATCAAGAAATGAAAGCAAATCACATCCGGCTGTGGAGTCAACAATCTGGTCAATGCGCGGCAAGGGAAATGGGTCTTTGGGACAAGCTTTATTAACATCAATGAAGTCAATACAAAGTCTCCATTTCCCGTTAGCCTTGCGCACAACAACAGGATTGGCCAACCACGTGGGATGGAGCACTCCTCTGACAAGGCCTGCTGCTTCCAACTTCTTGATTTCTTCTGTGATGAATTCTTGGCGCTCCACTGCCTGCTTCCTGACTCTCTGCTTGACGGGCCACGCATGAGGACAGACGGCAAGGTGGTGCTCAATTACTTTCCTGGGAACACCGGGGATATCAGACGGTTGCCATGCAAACACGTCGACATTCGCCCGCAGGAAAGCAACGAGCGCGCTTTCCTATTTGGGGTCAAGACTGGCGCTGATGGTGAAGGTACCACCAGCGCCATCCTCCTTGGCGGACACCTTCTTGGTCTCAGGTGGGGCTGCCATTGCCTTCTTACACTTGCCGGTGGAGCTCGATGGTGCGTCCTTGACGGTAGCGCAGCACTCCGAAGAGGTGCGCTTGCCGGAGTGGGCATCAGAGCTCTTGCGGACTTGGTCTTCTTCTTCCCCCCGGGAGCTTCAGCGGCAAGTGTCTTGTGTTCTGCTGCGGCTACTGCTTCCCGGTAGATCTTGTCGGCACAGATAAGAGCATCCTTCTTGTCGCCAGGGATAGAGATGACACTTATCGGGCCTGGCATTTTCAGTACGTTGTATGCATAGTGAGATGCTGCCATGAACTTGGCGAGTGCCGGACGGCTAAGGATTCCATTGTAAGGTAATGGAAAGTCAGCAACATCAAATGTGACCCTCTCAGTCCTGAAGTTCAGTTCGCTGCCAAATGTTACCGGCAACGTGATCTTTCCCTTCGGCTTGCTCCTTCCCGGGTTGATTCCTTGAAATGTACCAGTCTCTTCGAGCTCGCTGTCGGGGATCTGGAGTTTCTGGAGCACCACGGAGGAGATCAGGTTCAAGCCGGCCCCGCCATCAACTAGCATCTTAGTGACCTTGAGGTTGCGGATTGTTGGTGAAACCAACATCGGCAAGCACCCGACCGTAGTTATGCGATCCGGGTGGTCCTCAATATCAAAGATGATAGGCGTGCCGGACCATTTCAGAGGCTTGCGTGACTTGACGGGTGGTTCTGCTGCATTAACATCCCGCACCCACTTCTTGAGCTGATGGTGCGAGGTATGCAGAGAAGCACCACCGTCAACGCACAGGACCTCTGTGGCTTTCTGGAACTCCTGCTCATCAGTCTCCTCGTCATCCATGTCTTCATCGTTGTTGTCATCTTCATCCTTGTCGCGGCCGCGGGGAGGTCTGTCTCCTTGCCGCTGCTTGGCCTTGCCACGACGTCCTCCTCGGCCGGGACGTTTCTTGCCGGATCCCCCAGCACCTTCCTGGGCCTTCTCCTTGTCGCGCCGCTCGTATTCAGCTTTCTGTTGCTCAACAAGCTGCTCGACTTTCTTATAGTTCTGGAGATCATGGCCCTTGGTGCGGTGGATCTTGCAATACTGCTTGTTGGTGCCGTCCTGCTTGTCGGCGACCGCCACCTCCGCGGCAACCTCCTTGCCGGAGTCACCAGCTTTGGCTTCCTTGGCGCCACCACCGTTGCCGGACTGTTCAACAACTAGCACCTCTTTGCCTTTCCTCCTTCTGTTGTTCCGCCGCCGGTTTTTCCTTGACGGGGTAGCATCTTCACTGTCAGATCCTCCCGCTCCTACATTCTCTCCGGGGAGTCTCCTCCCTTCCTCAGCACGTGCACACTTGTCGGCCAGTGCATATAACTCACTGACGTCCCTGATCTTGCACATTGCCATTTCCTCCCGCATCCTGCGGTTCCGCACGTTCTGATGGAACGCGCTGATCACCGCGGCAGGGTGGACGTCTGGGATGTTGTGCTGCACACTGCTGAATCTCTAAATGTACTTGCACAGGGGCTCTCCTTCCTTCTGGGCGAGCAGATGAAGATCACTCTCCTGGCCATGAGGCTTGTGTCCGCCTGTGAAGGCGCCGACGAATTGATGGCACAGATTAGCCCAAGAGGATATCGAGTTGTTCGGCAAGTGCATGAGCCAAGATCTGACGTTGGGCTTGAGCACCAGCGGGAAGTAGTTGGCAAGGATCTTGTCATCCCGTCCCCCGGCAGCCTGCACCGTGATGGTGTAGATGCTGAGGAATTCTGACGGATGCGTCTTGCCGTCGTACTTCTCCGGTACGTCTGGCTTGAAGTTTTTTGTGCTGGGCCACTGGACTTGCCGCAGCTCACGAGTGAACGCAGGGCAACCTACCGCGTACGGCAGATTGCCTGGTTCCCCTGGCGCATGCATGTCATCAGAGGGCCCAGCGCGCTTGTCGGATTGACGTCGCGCTTCTCTTCGGCGCTCGATGCGACTTCGAGCGTCTTCTTGTTGGCGATCATGAAGGACTTGGCGCTGATCGCGACGAGCTCGTGGATCCGACGATGCAGTGGAGTCACTGTCGAGGTGGATCCGGCGAGTCGGCGATCTTGGCCTTCGGGGCGGTGATTGCATGGTAGTTGCACCTCCACCCGTTTCCTCGCCACCGGCTCGCGCCTGGCAACCCTGCCGCGGCGGTGACGCGCTCGGCCGCTGTGGAGTGTCGCTGTTGGCGTAGCCGATGAGACTCTGAATTGTGGCCCTCCATTCGTCGATCCTGTCCGACGTCGGAGGGTAATCTAGGAGAAGTTGAGCTCGCGCCAAAGCTTCTGCTGGAGTGGTGGGTGGCAGTGGCGGACGGCGCGAGGAGCGGGACGTGCTCGGACTTCTAACTATGTTGGAAGGAGCAGTATCCCGTCCAGGCGACCGTGCCCCGCTCGTGCCAGCACGCTGGCATGCATGCTGGTCTTGAGCACCCCGAGATCCACCAGCTTGGTCTTGGCCTATCATGCGTATGGCATTGCTAGTGCCATGACGCTGTTGGTCTTGCGCCTCCTGAGAGTGGCCGAGGTTTGTGCAGCCTTGTTCTTGGACCTGGCGGCATCATGAGCTTCCTCGTCGACGTCCATTCTTCCTCCGGCGTCCATTCCACCACCCGTTTGCTCCAACGGTGGCGGAAGTGATGTGGATGGAGCGGCTGCCGCCGAAGTCTTCTTCTTCGGTGGCATGTTGATGAAGGGAATGAAGATCTAGCTCGTGTGAACGCCGGATCAGGTTCACACAATCTCGACGCCCCCTACCTGGCGCGCCAAAGATGTCGGGGAAACTGATCCTCAAACACCTATGGGGCCGGCGGACCGGGCCCCTTTCGGTTCGGCGGGGGGCGGAGATCGCACGAAGAGCAGATCGAGGCGAAGCACACGAGCAGTTTACCCAGCTTCGGAGCTCTCCGGGGAGATAACACTCCTACTGCTGCTTGTCTGGTTCTATTATCTTCTTGCTCTAGAGAGAGAGCTAAGTGTTTTCTGGCTCAGGAATGAATCGAACCGAACCCCCCCACCCCAACCAACCCCCTCTATGTTGCGCATGGGCCTCCTTTTATACGCCAAAGGGGTCACCGACAGGTGGCAACGCAGAGAAGGGTACAAATGTAAAAAGTGGGGTGGTTGGTACAGTTACTTGTACAGTGCACCCTACCTAAACCTGACGGCAAGGGACAAGGGCATTAAAGGCCCGTCTGAGTCGCCCAAACAGTGCAGAAAAGGACCATTAGGGGCGCCACCGTTCGCCACGATGGCGATCTTGTCAGCTTCGCATGCCACTGCGCACCGCTGGCTGCACAGCCTCCCGCCACACGCGCTTGGAGAGGCCCCCAGAGCGACACGTTGGTGGATGCGCTGGAGCGTGGGCACAGAGTGGCCGCCTGCCGCGGCAAGCGCCTTGCCGTTGTTGTTATCTTGTCGGGTCCGGAAGCTTGTCGCTCACCGGGCCTCGAGGTACCTTGGTTGGTCTTCCTGGCAAGCTCCTCTTGTCGGGGCCTTGTTGCCTTGCCGGAGCGTGAGGCGCGTCGCGGCAAGTTCCTTGGAGTGTCCTGGTTGGCCTTCCCGGCAAGCTCCTCTTGCCGGGGCCTTGTCTCCTGAGCTTAAATACTTTGTTCTTGAATGGCTCCAAGGGAACCATGGAGGATCTTGGCGTTCACCCAGCAAGCCTTGCCGCGGGGTGCTGCAACTGCCCGTGCACAAGTTCGGGGTACTAGGGTACCCCTATTCTAGTACACCGACAGTGTATCACTACGATCAAGATTCAATAAACCATTTATAT
This sequence comes from Triticum dicoccoides, assembly GCF_002162155.2. Classification (NCBI taxonomy): domain Eukaryota; kingdom Viridiplantae; phylum Streptophyta; class Magnoliopsida; order Poales; family Poaceae; genus Triticum; species Triticum dicoccoides. Next base: position 151,800,428 of record NC_041386.1, on the reverse strand, counting down.
TAAGTGTATGACCATATAAGGTTTTATTCATGTAAACAGAACAACAATTATTCTTTGACTTAAATGAATAACTGTATTGCAATAAACATGATCCTATCATATTCATGCTCAACGCATGCACCGAATAACATTTATTTTAGGTTCAACACTAATCTTGAATGTAAAAGGAGTGTGCGATGGTGATCTTATCAACCTTGGAATCATTTCCAAGACACATCGTCACCTTGTCCTTAACTAGTCTTTGTTTATCTTGCAACTCCTGTTTTCAAGTTACTACTCTTAGCAACTGAACCAGTATCAAATACTGAGGGGTTGCTATAAACACTAGTAAAGTACACATCAATAACTTGTATATCAAATATACATTTGTTCACTTTGCCATCCTTCTTATCCACCAAGTATCTAGGGCAGTTCCACTTCCAGGGACCATTTCCTTTGCAGTAAAAGCACTCAGTTTCAGGCTTGGGTCTAGCTTTGGGCTTCTTCATGGGAGTGGCAACTTGCTTGCCATTCTTCTTCAAGTTCCCTTTCTTTTCCTTTGCCCTTTTACTTGAAACTAGTGGTCTTGTCAACCATCAACAGTTGATGCCTTTTCTTGATTTCTACCTTCGCCAATTTTAGTATCGCGAAGAGCTCGGGAATCGTTTTCGTTATCCCTTGCATATTATAGTTCATCACGAAGTTCTAGTAGCTTGGTGATAGTGACTAGAGAATGTTGGGGAACGTTGCAGAAAACAAAAAAAATTCCTACGGTTTCACCAAGATCCATCTATGAGTTCATCTAGCAACGAGTGATCGGATGCATCTACATACCTTTGTAGATCGCGAGCGGAAGCGTACAAAGAACGGGGATGAGGTAGTCGAACACGACGTGATCCAAATCACCGGAGATCCTAGCACCGAACGGACGGCACCTCCGCGTTCAACACACGTACGGTCAGCGTAACGTCTCCTTCTTCTTGATCCAGCAAGAGGGAAGGAGAGGTTGAGGAAGATGGCTCCAGCAGCAGCACGATGGCGTGGTGGTGATGGAGCTGCAGTACTCCGTCAGGGCTTCGCCAAGCGCTATGAAGGAGGAGGAGGTGTTGGAGAGGGAGAAGGAGGCAAACAAAGGCTTGGATGAAAAGCCCTCCTTCCCCACTATATATAGGAGGGCCAAGGGGGGGGGGCGCCGGACCTAGGAGATCCAATCTCCTAGGGGGGCGGCGGCCAAGGGAGGTTTCCCTCCCCCCCAAGGCACCTAGGAGGTGCCTTCCACTAGTGGGACTCTTCCCTTTTGAGAACCCTAGGCGCATGGGCCTCTTGGGGCTGATGCCCTTGGCCCATGTAGGCCAAGGCGCACCCCCTACAGCCCATGTGGCCCCCCGGGGCAGGTGGACCCACCCGGTGGACGCCCGGGACCCTTCCGGTGGTCCCGGTACAATACCGATGACCCCGAAACTTGTCCCGATGGCCGAAACAGGACTTCCCATATATAAATCTTTACCTCCGGACCATTCCGGAACTCCTCGTGACGTCCGGGATCTCATCCGGGACTCCGAACAACATTTGGGTTACTGCATATACATATCCCTACAACCCTAGCGTCACCGAACCTTAAGTGTGTAGACCCTACAGGTTCGGGAGACATGTAGACATGACCGAGATCGCTCTCCGGTCAATAACCAACAGCGGGATCTGGATACCCATGTTGGCTCCCACATGCTCCTCGATGATCTCATCGGATGAACCACGATGTCAAGGATTCAAGCAACCCCGTATACAATTCCCTTTGTCAACCTGTATGTTACTTGCCCGAGATTCGATCGTCGGTATCCCAATACCTCGTTCAATCTCGTTACCGGCAAGTCACTTTACTCGTACCGTAATGCATGATCCCGTGACCAGACAATTGGTCACATTGAGCTCATTATGATGATGCATTACCGAGTGGGACCAGTGATACCTCTCCGTCATACGGAGTGACAAATCGCAGTCCTGATCCGTGTCAACCCAATAGACACTTTCGGAGGTACCCGTAGTATACCTTTATAGTCACCCAGTTAAGTAGTGACGTTTGGCACACCCAAAGCACTCCTACGGTATCCGGGAGTTACACGATCTCATGGTCTAAGGAAAAGATACTTGACATTGGAAAACTCCAGCAAACGAACTATACGATCTTATGCTATGTTTAGGATTGGGTCTCGTCCATCACATCATTCTCCTAATGACGTGATCCCGTTATCAATGACATCCAATGTCCATAGTTAGGAAACCATGACTATCTGTTGATCAACGAGCTAGTCAACTAGAGGCTTACTAGGGACATGTTGGTGTCTATTATTCACACATGTATTACGATTTCCGGATAATACAATTATAGCATGAATAAAGACAATTATCATGAACAAAGAAATATAATAATGATGCTTTTATTATTGCCTCTAGGGCATATTTCCAACAGTCTCCCACTTGCACTAGAGTCAATAATCTAGTTACATTGTGATGAGTCGAACACCCATGGAATTCTGGTGTTGATCATGTTTTGCCCTAGGGAGAGGTTTAGTCAACGGATCTGCTACATTCAGGTCCGTATGCACTTTACAAATATCTATGTCTCCATCTTGAACATTTTCACGAATGGAGTTGAAGCGATGCTTGATGTGCCTTGTCTTCTTGTGAAACCTGGGCTCCTTGGCAAGTGCAATAGCTCCAGTGTTGTCACAAAAGAGTTTGATTGGCCCCGACGCATTGGGTATGACTCCTAGGTCGGTGATGAACTCCTTCACCCATATTGCTTCATGTGCTGCCTCCGAGGCTGCCATGTACTCCGCTTCACATGTAGATCCCGCCACGACGCTTTGCTTGCAACTGCACCAGCTTACTGCCCCACCATTCAAAATATACACGTATCCGGTTTGAGACTTAGAGTCATCCAGATCTGTGTCGAAGCTAGCGTCGACGTAACCCCTTACGATGAGCTCTTCGTCACCTCCATAAACGAGAAACATTTCCTTAGTCCTTTTCAGGTACTTTAGGATATTCTTGACCGTTGTCCAGTGTTCCTTGCCGGGATTACTTTGGTACCTTCCTACCAAACTTACGGCAAGGTTTACATCAGGTCTGGTACACAGCATGGCATACATAATAGAACCTATGGCTGAGGCATAGGGGATGACACTCATCTCTTCTATATCTTCTGCCGTGGTCGGACATTGAGCCGAGCTCAATTTCATACCTTGTAACACAGGCAAGAACCCCTTCTTAGATTGATCCATATTGAACTTCTTCAATATCTTATCAAGGTATGTGCTTTGTGAAAGACCTATGAGGCGTCTTGATCTATCTCTATAGATCTTGATGCCTAATATATAAGCAGCTTCACCAAGGTCCTTCATTGAAAAACTCTTATTCAAGCAGGCCTTGATGCTGTCCAAGAGTTCTATATCATTTCCCATCAAAAGTATGTCATCTACATATAATATGAGAAATGCTACAGAGCTCCCACTCACTTTCTTGTAAACGCAGGCTTCTCCATAAGTCTGCGTAAACCCAAACGCTTTGATCATCTCATCAAAGTGAATATTCCAACTCCGAGATGCTTGCACCAGCCCATAAATCGAGCGTTGGAGCTTGCACACCTTGTCAGCATTCTTAGGATCGACAAAACCTTCCGGCTGCATCATATACAATTCTTCCTTAAGGAAACCATTAAGGAATGCTGTTTTGACGTCCATTTGCCATATCTCATAATCGTAGAATGCGGCAATTGCTAACATGATTCGGATGGACTTTAGCTTCGCTACCGGTGAGAAAGTCTCATCGTAGTCAACCCCTTGAACTTGTCGATAACCCTTAGCGACAAGCCGAGCTTTATAGATGGTCACATTACCATCCGCGTCTGTCTTCTTCTTAAAGATCCATTTATTTTCTATGGCTCGCCGTTCAACGGGCAAGTCAGTCAAAGTCCATACTTCGTTTTCGTACATGGATCCTATCTCGGATTTCATGGCTTCTAGCCATTTGTCGGAATCCGGGCCCGCCATCGCTTCTTCATAGTTCGAAGGTTCACCATTGTCTAACAACATGATTTCCAAGACAGGTTGCCGTACCACTCTGGTGTGGAACGTGTCCTTGTGGACCTTCGAATTTCAGTAGGAGCTTGATCAGAAGTATCTTGATCATCATCAATAACTTCCTCTCTAGTTGGTGCAGGCACCTCAGGAACATTTTCTTGAGTTGTGCCATTTTCCGGTTCAAGAGGTAACACTTCATCAAGTTCTACTTTCCTCCCACTTACTTCTTTCGAGAGAAACTCTTTCTCTAGAAAGAATCCATTCTTGGCAACAAAGATCTTGCCTTCGGATCTGAGGTAGAAGGTATACCCAACAGTTTCTTTAGGGTACCCTATGAAGACGCATTTTTCCGACTTGGGTTCGAGCTTTTCAGGTTGAAGCTTCTTGACATAAGCATCGCATCCCCAAACTTTTAGAAACGACAACTTAGGTTTCTTACCAAACCATAATTCAAACGGTGTCGTCTCAACGGATTTCGACGGAGGCCTATTTAAAGTGAATGCGGCAGTCTCTAAAGCATAGCCCCAAAAAGATAGCGGTAAATCGGTAAGAGACATCATAGATCGTACCATATCTAATAGAGTGCGATTACGACGTTCGGACACACCATTACGCTGAGGTGTTCCAGGCGGCGTGAGTTGTGAAACTATTCCACATTTTCTTAAGTGTGTGCCAAATTCGTGACTCAAGTATTCTCCTCCACGATCTGATCGTAGAAACTTGATTTTCCTGTCACGTTGATTCTCAACCTCACTCTGAAATTCCTTGAACTTTTCAAAGGTTTCAGACTTGTGTTTCATTAAGTAGATGTACCCATATCTACTCAAATCATCAGTGAGGGTGAGAACATAACGATAGCCACCACGAGCCTCAACACTCATTGGACCGCACACATCAGTATGTATGATTTCCAATAAGTTGGTTGCTTGCTCCATTGTTCCTGAGAACAGAGTCTTGGTCATCTTACCCATGAGGCATGGTTCGCACGTGTCAAATGATTCGTAATCAAGAGACTCTAAAAGTCCATCTGCATGGAGCTTCTTCATGCGTTTGACACCTATGTGACCAAGGCGGCAGTGCCACAAGTATGTGGGACTATCATTATCAACTTTACATCTTTTGGTACTCACATTATGAATATGTGTAGCATTACGCTTGAGATTCGTTAAGAATAAACCATTCACCATAGGAGCATGACCATAAAACATATCTCTCATATAAATAGAACAACCATTATTCTCGAATTTAAATGAGTAGCCATCTCGAATTAAACGAGATCCCGATACAATGTTCATGCTCATAGCTGGCACTAAATAACAATTATTAAGGTTTAATACTAATCCCGAAGGTAAATGTAGAGGTAGCGTGCCGACGGCGATCACATTGACCTTGGAACCATTCCCGACGCGCATCGTCACCTCGTCCTTTGCCAGTCTCCGTTTATTCCACAGCCCCTGCTTTGAGTTACAAATGTGAGCAACTGCACCGGTATCAAATACCCAGGAGCTACTACGGGTACTAGTAAGGTACATCTCAATTACATGTATATCATATATACCTTTTGTTTTGCCGGCCTTCTTGCCTGCTAAGTATTAGGGGCAGTTCCGCTTCCAGTGACCACTTCCCTTGCAATAAAAGCACTCAGTCTCGGGCTTGGGTCCATTCTTTGGCTTCTTCCCAGCAGCTTTCTTGCCGGCGCGGCAACTCCTTTGCCGTCCTTCTTGAAGTTCTTTTTACCCTTGCCCTTCTTGAACTTAGTGGTTTTATTCACCATCAACACTTGATGTTCCTTCTTGACTTCTACCTCTGCTGATTTCAGCATTGAAAATACCTCAGGAATGGTCTTTTCCATCCCCTGCATATTGAAGTTCATCACAAAGCTCTTGTAGCTTGGTGGAAGCGACTGGAGGATTCTGTCAATGACCGCATCATCCGGGAGATTAACTCCCAGCTGAGTCAAGCGGTTATGTAACCCAGACATAGTGAGTATGTGCTCACTGACAGAACTATTTTCCTCCATCTTACAGCTGAAGAATTTGTCAGAGACTTCATATCTCTCGACCTGGGCATGAGCTTGGAAAACTATTTTCAGCTCTTCGAACATCTCATATGCTCCATGTCTCTCAAAACACTTTTGGAGCCCCGGCTCTAGGCTGTAAAGCATGCCGCACTGAACGAGGGAGTAGTCATCGGCACGTGTCTGCCAAGCGTTCATAACGTCTTGGTTCTGTGGGACGGGTGCGTCACCTAGCGGTGCTTGTAGGACATATTCTTTCTTGGTAGCTATGAGGATGATCCTCAGGTTCCGGACCCAGTCCGTATAGTTGCTGCCATCGTCTTTCAGCTTGGTTTTCTCTAGGAACGCGTTGAAGTTGAGGACTACGTTGGCCATTTGATCTACAAGACATATTGCAAAGATTTTTAGACTAAGTTCATGATAATAAAGTTCATCTAATCAAATTATTCAATGAACTCCCACTTAGATAGACATCCCTCTGCTAGTCATCTAAGTATAACATGATCCGAGTCGACTAGGCCGTGTCCGATCATCACGTGAGACGGACTAGTCAACGTCGGTGAACATCTTCATGTTGATTGTATCTTCTATACGACTCATGCTCGACCTTTCGGTCTTCTGTGTTCCGAGGCCATGTCTATACACATGCTAGGCTCGTTAAGTCAACCTAAGTGTTTGCATGTGTAAATCTGTCTTACACCCGTTGTATGTGAACATTTGAATCAAACACCCGATCATCACGTGGTGCATTGAAACAACGAACTGTCGCAACGGTGCACAGTTAGGGGGAACACTTTCTTGAAATTATTGTGAGGGATCATCTTATTTACTACCGTCATTCTAAGTAAACAAGATGCAAAACATGATAAACATCAAATGCAATCAAATAATAATAGTGACATGATATGGCCAATATCACATAGCTCCTTTGATCTCCATCTTGGGGCTCCATGATCATCTTGTCACCGGCATGACACCATGATCTCCATCATTGTGTCTCCATGAAGTTGCTCGCCAACTATTACTTCTACTACTATGGCTAACGCGTTTAGCAATAAAGTAAAGTAATTTACATGGCGTTTCTCAATGACACGCAGGTCATATAAAAATAAAGACAACTCCTATGGCTCCTGCCGGTTGTCATACTCATCGACATGCAAGTCATGATTCCTATTACAATAGCATGAACATCTCATACATCACATATAGATCATTCATCATTCATCACAACTTTGGCCATATCATATCACAAAGCACTTGCTGCAAAAACAAGTTAGACGTCCTCTAATTGTTGTTGCAAGTTTTACGTGGCTGCAATAGGGTTCTAGCAAGAACGTTTTCTTACCTACATGAAAGCCACAACGTGATTTGTCAACTTCTATTTACCCTTCATAAGGACCCTTTTCATCGAATCCGCTCCAACTAAAGTAGGAGAGACAGACACCCGCCAGCCACCTTATGCAACTAGTGCATGTTAGTCGGTGGAACCGGTCTCACGTAAGCGTACGTGTAAGGTTGGTCCGGGCCGCTTCATCCCACAATACCGTTGAAGCAAGATAATACTAGTAACGGCAAGAAAGTGGACAACATCTATGCCCACAACAAATTGTGTTCTACTCGCGCAAGAAGAACTACACATAGACCTAGCTCATGATGCCACTGTTGGGGAACGTTGCAGAAAACAAAAAAATTTCCTACGGTTTCACCAAGATCCATCTATGAGTTCATCTAGCAACGAGTGATCGGATGCATCTACATAACTTTGTAGATCGCGAGCGGAAGCGTTCAAAGAACGGGGATGAGGTAGTCGAACACGACGTGATCCAAATCACTGGAGATCCTAGCACCGAACGGACGGCACCTCCGCGTTCAACACACGTACGGTCAGCGTAACGTCTCCTTCTTCTTGATCCAGCAAGAGGGAAGGAGAGGTTGAGGAAGATGGCTCCAGCAGCAGCACGACGGCGTGGTGGTGATGGAGCTGCAGTACTCCGTCAGGGCTTCGCCAAGCGCTATGGAGGAGGAGGAGGTGTTGGAGAGGGAGAAGGAGGCAACCAAAGGCTTGGATGAAAAGCCCTCCTTCCCCACTATATATAGGAGGGCCAAGGGGGGGGCG
>NC_041386.1:151722140-151791986 GCF_002162155.2 Triticum dicoccoides | reverse complement strand
GCCCATGTGGCCCCCCGGGGCAGGTGGACCCACCCGGTGGACCCCCGGGACCCTTCCGGTGGTCCCGGTACAATACCGATGACCCCGAAACTTGTCCTGATGGCCGAAACAGGACTTCCCATATATAAATCTTTACCTCCAGACCATTCCGGAACTCCTCGTGACGTCCGAGATCTCATCCGGTACTCCGAACAACATTCGGGTTACTGCATATACATATCCCTACAACCCTAGCGTCACCGAACCTTAAGTGTGTAGACCCTACAGGTTCGGGAGACATGTAGACATGACCGAGATCGCTCTCCGGTCAATAACCAACAGCGGGATCTGGATACCCATGTTGGCTCCCACATGCTCCTCGATGATCTCATCGGATGAACCACGATGTCGAGGATTCAAGCAACCCCGTATACAATTCCCTTTGTCAATCGGTATGTTGCTTGCCCGAGATTCGATCGTCGGTATCCCAATACCTCATTCAATCTCATTACCGGCAAGTCACTTTACTCGTACCGTAATGCATGATCCCGTGACCAGACAATTGGTCACATTGAGCTCATTATGATGATGCATTACCGAGTGGGCCCAGTGATACCTCTCCGTCATACGCAGTGACAAATCCCAGTCTTGATCCATGTCAACCCAACAGACACTTTCGGAGATACTCGTAGTATACCTTTATAGTGACCCAGTTACATAGTGACGTTTGGCACACCCAAAGCACTCCTACGGTATCCGGGAGTTACACGATCTCATGGTCTAAGGAAAAGATACTCGACATTGGAAAACTCCAGCAAACGAACTATACGATCTTATGCTATGTTTAGGATTGGGTCTCGTCCATCACATCATTCTCCTAATGACGTGATCCCGTTATCAATGACATCCAATGTCCATAGTCAGGAAACCATGACTATCTGTTGATCAACGAGCTAGTCAACTAGAGGCTTACTAGGGACATGTTGGTGTCTATTATTCACACATGTATTACGATTTCCGGATAATACAATTATAGCATGAATAAAGACAATTATCATGAACAAAGAAATATAATAATAATGCTTTTATTATTGCCTCTAGGGCATATTTCCAACAGAGAACACTATCAATCACTATATTATCTGGAAGATTAACTCCCACTTGATTCAAGCGATTGTAGTGCCTAGACATTCTGACCACATGCTCACTAGCTGAGCTATTCTCCTCCATCTTGTAGGCAAAGTACTTGTCAGAGGTCCCACACCTCTCGACACGGGCATGAGTTTGAAATACTAATTTCAACTCTTGGAACATCTCATATGCTCCATGGCGTTCAAAATGTTTTTGAAGTCCCGGTTTTAAGCCGTAAAGCATGGTGCACTAAACTATCAAGTAGTCATCATATCGAGCTTGCAAAACATTCATAACGTCTGCATCTGCTCCTACAATAGGTTCGTCACCTATTGGTGCATCAAGGACATAATTCTTCTGTGCAACAATGAGGATAATCCTCAGATCGCGGACCTAGTCCGCGTTATTTCTACTATCAACTTTCAACTTAGTTTTCTCTAGGAACATATCATAAATGAAACGGGGAAGCTATACACGAGCAATTGATCTACAACATAGATATGAAAATACTATCAGGACTAAGTTCATGATAAATTTAAGTTCATTTAATCATATTACTTAAGAACTCCCACTTAGATAGACATCCCTCTAGTCATCTAAATGATCACATGATCCATATCAACTAAACCATGTTTTATCATCACATGAGGTGGAGTAGCTTTCAATGGTGAACATCACTATGTTGATCATATCTACTATATGATTCACGTTCGACCTTTAGGTCTTAGTATTCCGAGGCCATATCTGCATATGCTAGGCTCATCAAGTTTAACCCGAGTATTCTGCATGTGCATAATTGGCTTGCACCCGTTGTATGTGAACGTAGAGCTTATCACACCCGATCATCGCGTAGTGTCTCAGCACGAAGAACGATCGCAACGGTGCATACTTAGAGAGAACACTTATACCTTGAAATTTTAGTAAGGGATCATCTCATAATGCTACCGTCGTACTAAGCAAAATAAGATGCATAAAAGATAAACATCACATGTAATCAAAATATGTGACATGATATGGCCATCAACATCTTGTGCCTTTGATCTCCATCTCCAAAGTACCGTCAAGATCTCCATCGTCACCGGCATGACACCATGATCTCCATCATCTTGATCTTTATCAATGTGTCGTCACATGGTTGTCTCACCAACTATTGCTTTTGCAACTATTGCTATCACATAGCGATAAAGTAAAGCAATTATATGGCGCTTGCATCTTATGCAATAAAGAGACAACCATAAGGCACCTGCCAGTTGCCGATAACTTTAACAAAATATGATCATCTCATACAACAATTAATATCTCATCACATCCTGACCATATCACATCACAACATGCCCTGTAAAAACAAGTTAGACGTCCTCTACTTTGTTGTTGCAAGTTTTACGTGGCTGCTACGGGCTTCTAGCAAGAACCGTTCTTACCTACGCATCAAAAACCACAATGATTTTTCGTCAAATGTGCTATTTTAACCTTCAACAAGGACCGGGCGTAGTCACACTTGATTCAACTAAAGTTGGAGAAACAGACACCCACTAGCCACCTGTGTGCGAAGCACGTCGGTAGAACCAGTCTCATGAATGTGGTCATGTAATGTCGGTCTGGGCCGCTTCATCCAACAATACCGCTGAATCAAAGTATGACATCCTGGTAAGCAGTATGACTATTATCGCCCACAACTCTTTGTGTTCTACTCGTGCATATAACATCTACGCATAGACGTGGCTCTGATGCCACTGTTGGGGAATGCAGTATTTCAAAAAAATTCTTACGATCACGCAAGATCTATCTAGGAGATGCATAGCAACGAGAGGGGAAGTGTGTCTACGTACCCCTCATAGACCGAAAGCGGAAGTGTTAAGTAACGCGGTTGATGTAGTCGAACGTCTTCGCGATCCAACCGATCAAGTACCGAACGCATGTCACCTCCGCGATCTGCACACGTTCAGCTCGGTGACGTCCCTCGTACTCTTGATCCAGTTGAGGCCGAGGGTGAGTTGCGTCAGCACGACGGCGTGTTGACGGTGATGATGAAGTTACTGACGCAGGGCTTCGCCTAAGCACTACGACAATATGACCGAGGTGGAAAACTGTGGAGGGGGCACCACACACGGCTAAAGATTAACTTGTGTGTCTATGGGGTGCCCCCTCCCCCGTATATAAAGGAGAGAGGAGGGGAGGGCTGGCCGGCCCCTACGGCGCGCCCAAGAGGGGAATCCTACTCCTAGGAGTAGGTTCCCCCCTTTCCTAGTCCAACTAGGAGAAGAAGGTAGGAGAGGGAGAGGGAGAGGGAAAGAGGGGCCGCACCCCCTCCCCTTGTCCTATTCGGACTCCCCTTGGGGGGCGCCACCTCCTGGCTACGGCCCTCTCTCTCCCCTAAGGCCCACTAAGGCCCATAACTTCCCGGGGGGTTTCGGTAACCCTCCGGCACTCCGGTTTATCCGAAACTATCCGGAACACTTCCGGTGTCCGAATAACATGGTCTGATATATCAATCTTTATGTCTCGGCCATTTCGAGACTCCTCGTCATGTCCGTGATCACATCTGGGACTCCGAAAAACCTTTGGTACATCAAAACACATAACTCACAATACATATCATCATCGAACGTTAAGCGTGCGGACCCTACGGGTTTGAGAACTATGTAGACATGACCGAGACACATCTCCGGTCAATAACCAATAGCTGAACCTGGATGCTCATATTGGTTCCTACATATTCTACGAAGATCTTTATCGGTTAAACTACATAACAACATACGTTGTTCCCTTTGTCATCGGTATGTTACTTGCCCGAGATTCGATCGTCGGTATCATCATACCTAGTTCAATCTTGATACCGGCAAGTCTCTTTTCTCGTTCTGTAATGAATCATCCCGTGACTAACTCATTAGTCACATTGCTTGCAAGGCTTATAGTGATGTGCATTACCGAGAGGGCCCAGAGATACCTCTCCGACAATCGGAGTGAAAAATCCTAACCTTTATCTATGCCAACTCAACAAACACCATCGGAGACACCTGTAGAGCATCTTTATAATCACCCAGTTACGTTGTGACATTTGATAGCACACTAAGTGTTCCTCCGGTATTCGGGAGTTGCATAATCTCATACTCATAGGAACATGTATAAGTCATGAAGAAAGCAATAGCAATAAACTAAACAATCATAGTGCTAAGCTAATGGATGGGTCTAGTCCATCACATCATTCTCTAATGATGTGACCCCGTTCATCAAATGACAACACATGTCCATGGCTAGGAAACTTAACCATCTTTGATTAACAATCTAGTCAAGTAGAGGCATACTAGGGACACTCTGTTTGTCTGTGTATTCACACAAGTACTAAGTTTCCGGTTAATTCAATTCTAGCATGAATAATAAACATTTATCATGATATAAGGAAATATAAATAACAACTTTATTATTGCTCTAGGGCATATTTCCTTCACCAGCAAGGTCCGAGTATGAGTCATTCTTGATCAATATATGTTACGGTGAGGACAGAGGAGTAACTCAAGGTAGAATAAAAAGTATTAATTTCCCAGCAATTCAATACTTTGCACAATTTAACGGAAAATGCATCGTAGGCAAACAAGACTGTAGTACACTTTGTGCTCCTGACTTGAGCCTCATACACACTGCTCTTGTCTGTGTTAAATGTTATAACCTTGGAGCGATTATTGCACCCAGACTACAACACAACGCTGGTAGTGGATATTTTTATGGTGGTATTTATGCTTCACGTTTAGCAAAGGAGCTGGGTGTATCACCTTGGCCTAATGACCCTATCTTGCCCACTCAGTACTTAGACTTTGAGGCCATGAAGCACCATAAGTTACTTAGTTGTGAAATCATTAATTATACATATAACATGTTGTTCAATAAAAAGTCCATTATGGACACCTTTTTGCCTGCGCCTGCTCTCTTTGATTATCCTAGCAAGGGAACATATTATGTTATTGAGAGCGAGGCCCACGCACACAACACAGAGGTTGCGGCTGCTCGGCAGGCTGAGGAGGCTCCACCAAGAGCCTCCGTGAGCTATCACTCCGATTATTATGCAGGCTACAGACGGTGATTACCAAGCTAAGCCAAAAGCCTAAGCTTGGGGCAGTTCGTATTTCCACCGACATTGCATTCATGTTCACACATTTCATTCCAGTTGTCGGTGTCCAGACTTTTTCATTGTATTATCATCGCCTTCTTGTGTGTTTGAAAAACTTTGAGAAAACTAAAAAAATGTTTTATTGCTTCTTTTCGGGTTTTTTCTTTCTAGTTTAGTTAGTTGTAGTATTAAAAAGAAAACCGAAAAAGATTTCCTTGTTCTTCTTTTGCTTGTTGGGAGCTCTCCCGTCTAGTTTTTCTCATTTTTGTTTTTCTTTCTTTAATTTGCTTTCTTCCAGAAAAACCAAAAACTCCAAAAATATTTCAGTGCATTTCTCTGAAATTCTTTTCTTTTTATTGAGTCATACTAAGGAGAAGGCCACGATGAAAATGTTGAGTGGCTCTCGTATGCATTGAGATTGATCTAATGAAGAGCTATATTACCTTGTCTTCTCCTTCTGAATAAAATGTTGTAAATTCCAGCTTAGTCCACGACACTCTTGCACTATTATTATTATTTTCTTATCATTCGGTCGTGCAAGTGAAAGGCAATAATGACGATATTTTGATGAACTGGTTGTGGCGGAGAGAAACGGGTATGAACTCAACTTGTTCTGTTTTTTGTAAATATGTTTAACCTAGTATCCATGATTCGGCCTATTATGATCCAACATGTTTGCAATGACAATTAGAGATTATAGTTTCTCATGCCATGCTTAAGTAGCTAGGAGTGGATAATGATTTAAATTGGATGTCAACATTGCGTTAAAATGATTGTGATGTAGTATGATGATATGGTATCCTCCTATGAATGTTTCAAGTGGATTGACTTGGCACATGTTCATGCATGTAGTTGAATCAAAACCAACATAGCCTCTATGATATTTATGTTCATGGTGTTCATATCCTACTCATGCTAGTATCCAATGTTACTTATGCATAATGCATGTTCATGACCGTTTTCGCTCTCTAGCTGGTCACTTCTCAACCTATTTGCAAGCCTTCGCCTGTACTAAGCGGGAATACTGCTTGTGCATCAAAATCCTAAAACTCAAGTTATTCCAGATGAGTCCACCATATATCTACCTATATGCGGTATTACCCATGTTGTTCTAAGAGCAACTCTAGTAGATCCCGCATCCTCCCGGCCTGCAAAACGTGTTTGCAGTTCACGGAAAAACGCCTTTGCGGGCCGGCACGGATGGCCGAAGTTGCAGACCCCGCATAATGGACCCGTAAAAGAAGATATTCTCATAATATGCTTTTTTACGGGTCGGCTTTACGGTGTCTGATCTGGCGCAGCTCCTCCCATCCCGCAAAAAATAAATTTGCACCTTAATTTGATCTAGCATATTGCATTTCTTTGCTTTTTAAACAACATTGGATACAAAAGACATCACCAAATCTTTGCTAGAATAGCAAGACCAAAGAAAACAAGAACCACAAGTATGCATTTTAGAAGATTTCCAACTTCCATAACTGCTCCCACTAGTTGGACTAATATCTTCTCCATGCATTTGTTGTTGATATGTGGATTCTTGATTTTGCATTCTTCTTTCTTCATCTTTGGTTCAAAAGAAGTAGACGTTGCTTCCCCTCTAGTTGCACATGCAGCCGCATCATTGCCTTTGATTCTACTAAGGAGTACACCAACATCTATTAAGTTTCTTTCTATCAATAAATCAATGTATTGGCCTTCCCAAAACCAAAATGAGCATCCATCATCCTACACAAACGAATGACCATGTTCGAAATGAGGATCCGCAATTGAACCAAAGAATGAGCTATCAAATGAGCTACCGCAAGTGCACGTACCCCGCCATTTTTGCATTTGAAGAACACCCATCAGGGGTGCTTCGGCGTGCCCGAAGTTAGCCGCATCACTGTCCGCGTGCAGTCATAGCACTGGATGTGTGGCATCGGCAAGCCACAGAGATGTTGCGTGAGCGACGAGCCCGATGGACGGCCGGACGAATCCATGCTCGCAAACCGCCGGCGGCGGTTGGCGGACGAACCCGAGCCTGCATGAGGCGATACGCCCTTGCCGGGGCTGCGGGAGAGGCTCCCCATTTTCGCCGGAATCTTGGGCGGTGGCGCGAGGGGGGAGGAGAGGTGGTCGGTGGGGAAAGCGCGGGCTGAAATGTCCCCCCACCAACCGCTTCCGCTTATATGCAGGGCACCGCAACCGCGCGGGGGGGACCCGCATGTTCCCGGGTTGGGGTCGGGATTTTGTCGCGCCCCCTAAAATTTTTTGCGGGCCGGGGCGGGATGCGGGGCCTGTTCGGGCTGGTTTTTCTGCCCCAACCCGCATTTTGGTGGTTATTTTGCGGGTCGGGACGGGATGCGGGTTCTACTAGAGTTGCTCTAAGTAAATTTGCATGTGCCACCTCTAAAAACTTCAAATAGACATCCGTTTTTGTGTGCCTGGATTGTTCATAGAGTGACAGGAGGTAGTAGGTATCTTCCATGCTAAGCGTGTTATTCTCATGATGAGTGTTTATTCACTCGTCCTTGCACGAGAGGGGCGGTAATAGGGCTTCCTAGTCCCGAGTTCAAAACTGCATATAATTAAACAAAACTCCCCCAGGATTGTTGTTGGTATGGACGATACCCATGGATTTGACTAGCCATGGAGTGTGTTTGTTGGTGGAGGGGGAGTAAACCTTTATCGCTTGGGAACTGCCACTAATGTGTTTAGCATGGACGATACTGATAACTAATGGTCACGAAGTGAACAGAAAGGGTGCATTTCACAAAATTTCATTTATCTCTGTTTTAAAAATTGAGCTCTGGCACCGCTGCAAATCACTGCTTCCCTTTGCGAAGGGACTATCTATTTACTTTATGTTGTGTCATCACCTTCTCAAATAAGCGCCAGATGTGAGAGCACTATTGTCATCCTCATGCATTGTGTATAGCTAATGTTGGGTGCATCATGACTGGATCTTTTCTACCATGAATTACAATGTTTAGTCGCTGCTCGAACTTTGGAGGTGCTCTGCATTTATGTTTTGCGGTCTCAGAAAGGGCTAGCGAGATACCACTGTTGTCATATTATATCATGGTTGTTTTGACAAAGTGTTGTAATTTGAGATATCTTATTATTGCTCGCAAGTTATTATGCCATTGATATGAGTTAATATAATTTTAAAAATTTATTGTCGATATGGTTAGTTATAATCTTTGCTGAAAACCTAGGTGCTACTTAAGCTTATTTATGTAAACAAGAGCAAAAGAGTTCATATTTTTTTTGCACTTTCAGTTTATCAACTGAATTTCTTGAGGAGAAGCAAAGGTTTAAGCTTGGGGGAGTTGATACGTCTCCATCATATCTACTTTTCCTAACGCTTTTTCTCTTGTTTTCGACTCTAATTTGCATGATCAGAATGAAACTAACCTAGACTGATGTTGTTCTCAGCAGAACTACCATGGTGTTGTTTTTGTGCAGAAATAAAAGTTCTCAGAATGGCACGAAACTTTTTGGAGAATTTTTATACAATAAAAGAAAAGTACTGGAGCCAAGAACCACTGGAGGGGCCTCCTAGGTGAGCACAACCCACTAGGGCGCGCGCCCCCTCCAAGCATGCCCAGGTGGGTTGTGCCCACCTGGTGGCCCTACAGACCCAGATTCCATCTCTATAAAATCCTATTTTTGGAGAAACAAATCGGGGAGAAAGAATTATCGCGTTTCACGAGATGAAGCCAGATATGGAGTCCGTTTGGGAGGCCAGATATGGAGTCCGTTTGGGGCTCTGGAGAGGGGGATCTTCGATCTTCGTCATCACCAACCCTTCTCCATCACCAATTCCATGATGCTCCCCACCGGGAGTGAGTAATTCCTTCGTAGGTTCGTTGGTCGGTAAGGAGTTGGATGAGATTCATCAGGTAATCGAGTTAGTTTTGTTAGGGCTTGATCCCTAGTATCCATTATGTTATGAGATTGATGTTGCTATGACTTTGCCATGCTTAATGCTTATCACTTTGGGCCCAGGTGCCACGATTTCAGATATGAACTGTTTATGTTATCACAGTTATATCTATGTTTTAGATCCGATCATGCAAGTTATAGTCACCTATTACGTGTTATGATCCGTAAACCCCGGAGTGACAGTATTCGGGATACTTTCCGGTGATGACGGTAGTTTGAGGAGTTCTTGTATTCACTATGTGTTAATGCTTTGTTCCGGTTCTCTATTAAAAGGAGGCCTTAATGTCCATTAGTTTCCATATGGATCCCGCTGCCACGGGAGGGTAGGGCAAAAGATGTCATGCAAGTTCTTTCCATGAGCACGTATGACTATTTACGGAATACATGCCTACATTATATTTATGAATTGGAGATAGTTTGTATCGCCTTAGGTTCTGACTGTTATATGATGAATATTATCCAACGAATTCACCAATCCAATGCCTACAAGTTTTTCACATATTGTTTCTGCTAAGTTACTATTATTATTGTTGCTGTCACACTTGCTACAAAATCATTGCTATCATGGTTACCGTTACTATTACTGTTACCACTGCTATCAGAATTATCATATTACCATGCTATTGATCATATTGCTGCAGATAATTAATCTCGAGGTGTGGCTGAATTGACAACTCAGCTGCTAATACTTGCAAATATTCTTTGGCTCCCCTTGTGTCCAATCAATAAATTTGGGTTGAATACTCTACCTTGAAAACTGTTACGATCCCCTATACTTGTGGGTTATCAGCCGCCGGCCCCTTGGGGGAACCCTAGGCTGCCTCCCCTCCCCCCACCTATATATCTATGATGGGAGAGTGGCAACACACACCACGATTCCCTAGCCGTGTGCGGCGCCCCTATCCCTCTAGTTCATCCTCGATCATATTTTTGTACTGCTCGGCGAAGCCCTGCGGAGATATTTGCATCACCACCGTCACCACATCGTCGTGTTGTCAGAACTCGTCTACTACTTCGCCCGTCTTGCTGAATCAAGCAGGGGATGATGTCACCGAGCTGAACGTGTGCTGAACCTGGAGGTGCCGTACGTTCGGTACTTGATCGGGCGGATCGTGAAGGTGTATGACTACATCAACCGCGTTGATAAATGATTCTTCTTAACAATCTACGAGGGTACGTATACACACTCTCCCCTATTGTAGCTATGCATCTCCATGGATAGATCTTGCATGTGCGTAGATTTTTTTTGTTTTCCATGCAACGTTCCCCAACATGTCGGATGAGACAATGCTGACCAAGGACTCCCGTGGAGACGGACAAACGGAGCATTGAGGTAGAGTAGCACACTGAGGCAATGGGCCGGAAGTTGTTTGTGCCTGATGTGAGGCTCATAGTCACTTAGTGCTCCCTGGAGCCGTACACGTTGCTTCACTGCAGTAGCCAGTAGGTTGACCGTGAAGAAGATTATTCCGTAAGTGCATATGTTCTTGAGCGCGTCGGCGGCCATCCGCACTGCTGACATCGCCACCCCGGACGACGACATCCCTCCGAGGCCTGACACTAGGAAGGTGGGTGTACTCTGCGCCTGCGTCCCAGCCAGGCTTTGCACCGCCTCCTCTCCAATTTCTAGCCCTTATCTGCGCTGGCCGCAATTGAGGCGCTCAACTCCAGATTCAGCCAACTGATTTGCAGGATTGACTTCCTACCGTCAAAATATCTCGCTCCTAATTACTCCCCCGTTAAAATGTCTCTTTCTCTCTCCCTAAATTTTTCCATAAAAATCTCTCTCTATTAAACTCATGGAGTGGCTGAGATAAAAAAATATTAAAATGGAATTAAATCTCGTATGAGGTGTAGGGGATTGAGTCATGATTTTTTCAGGGGAGATTCTTTTGATCGATGACCATGCGAGGTGCCAGAAAAATCGGAAGGTGGAACGTTGTGGGGGAGAGAGGACGCAAAATTGATGTGCATTTCTTTTAGGGATTGGGTTTTGACGTGATTTATGCTTTAATCGAAGGAAACTATGCAGCGGGAGGGAGACCTTCCATTTTTAGATGGGCGTGGGGTTGAAAAACCAGATGACGAGGGGTGAGGGAGCATACGTCGGGGTGGGAAGAAGAGGTTAGACGAAACGTAAGAGGGGAGAGGGAACCTTACTGTCGGGTGGTAGGTGCGACATATGCCAACGGGTGGCTTATCATTGTGGGAGCCAGTAATACGTCGCCGGTGCCTGGAAACGGGATGAGGCGAAGACATGCACGCCGGCGAATCTTACCCAGCTTCGGGGCTCTCCGTGGAGATAACACCCCTACTGCTGCTCTGCGGGGTCGCCGCATGGTCACTAGATGAACAAGTAGCTACACGATGCTCCTTGAGCTGTTTGGCGAGAGGAGGAAGAAGGGCTCTGCTTGCTCTCTTCTCCTCCCTACGTGGTGTCTAAAACTAGCACGGATCCATCTCCCTTTGCATGGATGCCTCGGGGGGCTACCGGCTCCTTGGTCGACAGGCAGGCCCCACTGTCCAGGGCCTTGTCGGTGGCTGGTTACTGTTGCTCAATCTTGGTGACGAGGGCTTTGCCGAGGTCAGTGTGGCTACAGTGCTGCTGTCCGGCGGGTGACCACTGTAGCCTCACCACGTCTTGTCTCCTTAATGGGGCGTCTCCTTCGAGGGGGTGGCAAGCCGGCTGGAGAGAGCCGGCTCCGTCTTGGGCCGACTGGGGGAGGCCAGGCCGCCTTCGGGTGTCTCTCTGCCTGAAGAGGCCCACCGCCCGTGGGCCGTACTGGTAGCCCATCGTGGATGACATCAGGGTCAACGTGACAACAGTGCTGCGCCGGACGGGTCATGGCCACCCGTACGGCGCACTGTGCCAGGCGCGCTCCGGGATTCGGGGGTGGCAGGCTTCACTGTAGCCACGCCCCGTCACATCGCCGTTATGTGGATGCAGACTTCGAGGGTACGGTCTTGACCGCTTTATGGGAGCCGGCTCCTTGGAGTCGGCCTTCTCGCAGCCGGCTCCTTGGAGCCGGCCCTCCTGCGGCTTTCTTCATGAGGGCTGAAGTCAGGCCGCCTTCCAATAGCCGGCCTGGGAGACAGCCGGCCAGGGGAAGGCGGCCCCATGTCTTGGATTCTTGAGAGCCGGATCGGCTCATAATTTTTTCAGAAAGGCCAGTGGGAGCCGACTAGCTTACCCGTGGTCACTTACTCCGACAGTAGTCCCCGAAGCTGGGCGAGCTTCGAGGCTGATAAAGGGACGAGAAGCTTGGTCAGCTTCCTATCCTGAGGGACCGGCTTTGCTTGGGCGCGCCGTCTTCGGAAAAGCTCTGTTTCTCGTAGGCGGGAACGCGGGCCACATGGCGAGGAAATCCTGCCAACGTACGCACGTGACGGGACGCTGCCGCAGGCCTGGGCCCGCCACTCGCAGGACTCAGTCCGAACGCAGATCTTCCGCGGCCCACATGGACCGCTCGCCTTCCCGCGGCGGTTCTATTCTGCCATCAAGGCACAATAATCGCGGGACATGGGGGAGTGGGCGCAATTGATCCCCATGTTCCCCCATGCCGCGCCTCCTCGGCTCTGCCGCGCGGTCTATAAGTAGGAGGAGGAGGGGGAGCGGCAGAGGCTCGCACGCTCTTTCTCACTCCGCCCCTTCTTGCCCTCCTTCTTCTTCTCTTCCCCACAGCAGCTCTTTGCCGCGTTGTTCCGCCGTCGCTTCGTCTTGCTTCTCGCCGCGCTGCCTCATGGCGCTGTCAAGCTCGTGGGATGGCTCCAACGTTCATGAGGACCACGTCAAGTTCCTCCGCCAGACGTGACGCCTGCCCGGCGAGGACTTCGTTCGGGTTCGTCTAGCGCCGGAGAAGGAGATTTCGCCGGCACCGGAGGAGGACGAGCGGGTGATCTTCCGCTCGCACTGCCTGTGAGGCTTCGGCCTTCCGGCGAACGGGTTCCTCCGAGCCTTCCTCGAATTCTACAACCTCCAGCCGCATCACCTCACGCCCAACGCGGTGATGCTGCTGTCGGCCTTCGTCACGCTATGCGAAGGCTTCCTTGGGGTCCTCCCCACGCTCGAGCTCTGGGCGGAATTCTTCCAGAGCAAACTCGGCACCGTCGTCGCGGGCGTGCCTGTCCCCTGCGGAGCCTATATTGCCATGAGGCGGTGGGCGAGAACAACCCGTTCCTGCCCATCCCGCTGATCCAGTCGGTGAAGCTCTGGCAGAAGTCATACTTTTACGTGAAGAATGTCGCGCAGCAAGGCGACTACGTCAACTTGCCGGCTTATGAAGCCGGCCCGCCGGCTGGGAGGCGACCTTCGTGGAGCTACCGAGCCAGGTCGTTGTCTCAGGCCGGGAATGCAGCGTCTCCCGGCTTCGGGTGATGATCCATTCGGAGGGCCTGACCGGAGCCGACTTGGTGGCCGCCTTCGTGAAGCGTCGGGTTCTTCCCCCTCCAAAATCGGCCTCACATGGTTTGTCAGATGAGCGGCCGCTTCGACCCAAGCTGGCTGAGCACCAGGGAGATGCCTCATGCGGAGGTCTCCTACATGGTGAACTATATCTCCAACTGCAAGCTCGCCGAGGATTAGCGGCAAGGGGCCGTACTCTCGCGCCAACCCTCCGCCCGTCGTAAGTTTTTTTTGGTAGCCGGCCTCATGATAGCCGGCCTCTGATCAGTCGGTTTGCCCCTAGCAGAACCCTCTCCTTCCGCCGACCACTGGGGCCGCAGGGGTAGAGCGCCAGCTCGTCCCTGACCGCGCGGTGGACGACGCCGACGACCCGGACTTGGGAGCGACCGCCATGGAAGACGCCATCGTGGGGGAAAGCGACGAGGTCAAAGGCGCGGGGCTCACGGCCGGCTTCAAGGACTGGCCGGATGATGCCGAGGTCGAAGTTGCCCCGCGCCGCCAGCCGGCGCCTGATCATCAAGGCGCGAGCTCGTCCGCCGCGCCGGCTGCTGGCGGCGGCGCCCAGAAGCGCAGGGCCGTGTCGATCCTCTTCGGCAGCCGGCCGAAGAAGTCCAAGGCTTCCACAGCGGCGACCAAGCGAGATGAGGCGGCCGCGAAGGCGGCCCGCTTCCGCAAGGCGGTGAAGCAGCCGCAGGCGATCTCAGCGTAAGTCGTCGAATGCTTGGATACATATTTTTTGTTGTTCTTCTTTTCGATTGAAAACTCTTTTAAACCTTTCTTTGCTCGCCGGACAGGGCGCCGCTTTCCCTTGAGCGGGGTCCGGGTGGCTCCGTAGTCGGGCCGACTGGAGGGTCTTCAGGCTCCCGCCGCATGGATCCCCGCGCCGACCTCAGGGAGGCCATGGAACGGAACGCACGAGAGGCGCGGGAGGAGCGGGAGGCGGCGGAGCGAAGGGCCGCCCAGGCGACGAAGGAGCAGGCCGATGCAGCAGCCAAGGCCCGGGCGGAGGCGGCAGCTGCGGAGACGGAGACGGAGGCTTCGCACAACCAGCCTCCGCTGCTAGCCATTCCCCTCCGTGTCATGGCCCCCAACATTCCTGTGCCTCCGCTGGAGGAGGTCGATCAAGAACCGCCGGTGATGGAGCGGAGGGAGGAGTCCGTGATCTTCGTGGAGAGGGCACCGCCGGCAGCGCCAACTGGAGCGGGCCAAGGCGGCCAGTCGGCTGCGGCGCCAGAGCAGCCGGCTGGGGGTGAGCCGGAAGCAGGAGCCGGCCTCGAGGTGCAGTCTGCAATGCGCCAGCGCGTAGGGGGAGGCACCGCTGCGCCAGAGACACACCGAGCTACGGGTGCCGGCCAGACGACGGAGGCCTTGGAGGCGGCCAGCACCGGCACGTCCGAGTGGACTCCCACTGGCGGGACGGGCGAGCTGAATGTGGCGGCCCAAGAGGTTCGGAACCGGCTTCAGGCCCAAGCCGCCTCACTGCAGCAATACACCCAGGAGTTCCTTGCGACGCGGGCTGTCATCCGGGTGAGTCTTCTATCTTTGGTTGCTTTGTTCTCTTGATTTCTTCCGTGGGGGCGCGTCAGCGCACCCACTGGGTGTAGTCCCCGAGATTCGGGCTGACTGCTGAGTAGTCGGGTCGGATCTTCCTTGACGACTACCTTATTCTCGCCTCCTGTCTAATCTTCCAGGAGTATCATAACCTCCGCGCTATCGCCTTCAACTCCCAGGCTCAGGAGCTGGGTCGGAGAACCGAAGACCTGATCAGCAGCCGGAGTACATACTTGGTTTCGTTCATCTCCTATGGGGGCGCGTCGGCGCACCCACTGGGTGTAGTCCCCGAGATTCAGGCCGACTGCTGAGCAGTCGGGTCGGATCTTTCCTGACGACTTCACCTTACTGGTTTTTTCTTTTGTCTTTCGTGCTCGCAGAAGCCAATGCCGACTTAAGGGGGCAGCTCAGCGAGGCGCAGGCCGCCCTTTGTGCCAAGGAAACCGAGTACGACGCCTTGGTCCTGGAGCGTGACCGCCTGGCCAAGAAGCTGGCTGACCAGGAGGAGAGCCACAAGGCAGCTCTGAATAAGGCGCAGGATAACGAAGCCGCCCTAAAGGCCGAGTTCGAGACCAAAGCGGTGGGCTGGGCTGAGACCAGGCAAGCGCTGAATGAAGGCTTCGGCCGTATTGAGGATTTGATCGACGGTAAGCCTCCTTCCTCGCTCCTTGCCTGGCCCTTGCCGTCTGACTTGTGTTCTGACTAGAGCTGCTTTTTATTCTTTGTGCAGACTACTTTCCTGGCTACTCCGTCTTCGCCGCCCAAACCATCGAGGCCCATTGCGAAGCGCGCTGGCAGGCGGGGGCTGAAGTCGCGCCGGACGCGAGTCGGTCGCTCGAAGAGCAACTCTTGGCGGTCCAAGCGCGGCTGCAGCCGGCTCATCGTATGCTCCGCCGCCTCCAGCGCGCCGGAGCGTAGGTGTTGGCCGCCCTCTGGCCAAGCGAGACGATTCCCCGCACTCCGAGTCGGTCTGCCGACTGGCTGGAGGTTGCGGTTGGCCGCTTTGAGGCCTGGAAGGCGTTGGCGGCCCGGCTTGGAGCTGGGCGGGCGCTGGAGTTCGTCCGAGCTTGGTATCCGGGGCTGAACCTGGACCAGCTGCGCACCTGGCGGCTGGAGGCCGACGAAGAGCTAGCGGAGGTGCGGCCGGCTATCGCTCAGCGTGCATCGACAATCGCCGAGTGTACTGACATCAGCGTCTTCGCTCCCGAGATTAATGATGACGGCGTTGCCCAGCCGGAGGAGTGGTTCGGGCTGGACCCGGCGGCGGGTGAAGACTCGACAGAAGAGATTGCCTCCAGCAACGAAGGCGAAGACGACGAAGGAGAGGAAAGCAAAGACGTCGAGCCGGCCGGTGGAACAGCCAGCCAGCCTCAGCCTGACCGTGCCTCCAGCAACGAGGTGCACGCAAGCGCGCCTTCTGCGGGAGGCGGTGATCATGCCGAGGTTCGCCAGCCGGCCACTCCTCCAGCCGGCACTGCCGTCTCCACCGACCTGCCTGGCTCGTCAGTCGCTCCGCCGGCTTAATCTGTCGTCCTTGTTTTTTCTTGCTTGTTGCCTTCTGAACAATTTTATTAAGCTTCCGTAGTTCCACCCACTGGGGGTGTGTCCAAACTATGTTGAATGCTGGCCTTTTGAAGGTCTTTTATGTAAATATTATCGTGTGCATGTTTGGTTTCCATTCATGTGTGCTTTTTATCCTTAGGCTGTTTCCTTTGCCGCCTTCCCCTTCTGGGAAGGCAAGTACTCGAGCTTTCTTAGATTGGAGCGAGGTGAATGGAAGCCGGCCGGCCGGCTACTCTCGTAGCCGGTCGGCGGTGGGAGAAAAACCGGCTTTTGTTATATTAGTCCGTTAGTCCCTAGCTGTTTTCGTGTGGGCACCCGTTCCTGCCCTTAACTCTTGCCAGCCGGACAGCCGGTTCTTCGAACTGCGACTTTTGGCAACAGAAGGCTTGAGAGCCGGCACACTACTTGTCTGACTGCGGGTAGGACTTCTAATATAACTCCAGGCGACAGTCCCCGGGCCGACTAGTCGAACCCGGTGCCGGACGGAAAAAAGTGAATGCAAATGACAAGGCCATAAGCATGACACTTTTCATTTATAGACAAGAGGTGGCGGTCCCCGAGCTCTCCTCGGGGGCCCTATTGTCTCGTACTTAGTACAAAAGTTAGCGTGATACATACTGCATTTCAGCTGTAAAACCTTCGGAGGAGGTTGGCGTTCCATGGTCGTTCCGACTCCTTGCCGGAGTCGTCTCTCTTTCGTGCCTTCGGCTTCTGCACGTCAATCAGGTAGTAGGAGTCGTTGCCTAAGGCTCTGCTGATGACGAAGGGGCCCTCCCAAGGGGCCGAGAGCTTGTGCTGACCGGCTGTTCGCTGGATCAGCCGGAGCACAAGATCGCCCTCTTGGAAGGATCTTGGCTTGACCTTCCCGCTGTGGTAGCGGCGCAGGCCCTGCTGATAGATGGCGGACCGGCTGAGGGCTAACAGCCGGCTTTCTTCTAGCAGGTCGACACCGTCTTCTCATGCTTCATTGGCCTCCGCTTCCGTGTACATGGTTACTCGAGGCGAGTCGAACTCGATGTCAGTTGGGATGACCGCCTCGGCACCATACACGAGGAAGAAAGGGGTGAAGCCGGTTGACTTGTTTGGTGTAGTACGCAGACTCCAGAGGACAGCCGGCAGCTCGTCGAGCCAACAGCCGGCTGAACGCTCCAGTGGTACGATCAGTCGGGGCTTGATGCCGGAAAGGATGAGGCCGTTGGCTCGCTCGACCTGGCCGTTTGACTGTGGGTGGGCGACGGATGCTAGGTCCAACCGGATGCCTTGCGTCGCGCAGAAACGTGCCAAGGCTCCCTTGGCAAAATTTGTACCATTGTCGGTGATGATGCTGTGTGGCACGCCGTACCGAGTTGTTATATCTGCGATAAATGTGATGGCAGACGGCCCATTCAGCTTCTTGATCGGCTTTGCTTCAATCCATTTGGTGAATTTGTCCACGGCGACAAGCAGATGTGTCATGCCGCCGCGCGCCATCTTGAATGGGCCCACCATGTCCAGTCCCCAAACGGCGAAGGGCCAAGTGAGGGGAATGGTCTTGAGTGCTGAAGCCGGCATGTGTTGCTTGGAGCTGAAGAGTTGGCACCCTTTGCAATGTTTAACTAACTCCTTGGCATCATCCAAAGCAGTCGGCCAAAAGAAACCATGGCGGAAGGCTTTGGCGACGAGTGATCTTGAGGCCGCATGGTGGCCGCATTCTCCTTGGTGGATGTCTCTGAGGATTGCAATGCCCTTCTCTTGCTCGATGCATCGCTGGAGGACTCCAGTGACACTGCGCTTGACGAGCTCTTTGTTGACGATTGTGTATGCTCCGGCTCGGCGTTGGACTTGTCTTGCCTCTACTTCGTCAGCCGGCAGATCTTGGTTTATTAAGAGGTTGAGGATGGATTGAGCCCATGACGGAGCTGCGACTTCTTCTATTGCCAAAACGGCTACTGCGACCAGGGCGGGCGGGCTGGGCGGTGAAATGCTGGAGTCGGCCGCCGCCTGTTGTGTCGGTGTAGTCTCCGGGCCGACTACCGCAGTCCTCGAGCTGAGTGAGGCAGTCCCCAGGTCGGGCGTAACTACGGAAGTCCCCGAGTCGCCTGCTGATACCCCCTGGCCGACTATCGAAGTCCCCGGGCCACCTGCTTGGTTCTTCGAGCCGGACCCGGCCGCGTCGGGGTCAGGCGGCACGAAGATGGAATCGGACTCTGGAGACGGCTTGATAGACGGCTTGAGGAGGCGTTGTAGAGAGATGCCGGTTGGTATTGCTTGCCGGGTGGAGCCTATTCGAGCCAGAGCATCAGCTGGCTCGTTGTCGGCTCACGGTACGTGGAGGAACTCACATCCTTCAAAATACCCACTGATCCACTGAACGAGGAAGCGGTAGCTTGCCATATTTGCGTCCTTGGCGTTCCAGTCGCTGGATGATTGCTGGACCACCAAGTCCGAGTCACCATAACATAGGATCCGGCGAATGCCGAGCTCTTTGGCAAGCCGGAGCCCGTGTATGAGCGCCTCGTACTCGGCTACATTGTTGGAGACGGTAAAGTGGATTTGCAGCGTGTATCTGAGCTTGTCGCCTTTGGGAGAGGTGAGGACGATGCCGGCTCCCAAGCCGGTGCGCATCTTGGACCCATCGAAGTGCATGCGCCAATGAGTGGAGTCGGGAGCCGGCGGCAGGTACTGGGTCTCGGCCCAGTCGACGAGGAAGTCGGCCAATGCTTGGGATTTGACGGTGGTGCGAGGCTGGTAGAAGATCGCGTAAGGGGCCAGCTCGATGGCCCATTTCGCCACCCGGCTGGATGCATCTCGGATGCCTATGATCTCGGCCAGCGGGGCGGTGCATACAACCGTAATGGGATGCTCTTGGAAGTAGGGCTTCAGCTTCTTAGCGGCGAAGTACACGCCGTAGCACATCTTCTGGTAGTGCGGGTAGTTCTGCTTCGAGGTAGACAGCACCTCGCTCAAATAGTACACCGGCCTCTGGACCGGCTGGGCTCGGCCTTCTTCTGGGCGTTAGACTATGATGACGGTGCTGACCACCCGGCTGGTTGCGGCAATGTAGAGGAGCATGGGCTCTTTCTCAGTCGGCGCCGCCAGGACTGGTGGTGTGGCCAGCATCTTCTTCAACTCGTGGAAAGCTTGGTCAGCTTGGTCATTCCACTCGAAGTGAGTGGTCTTCTTCATGAGGCAGTAGAGGGGGAGAGCTTTCTCTCCGAGCCGGCTGATGAAGCGGTTTAGGGAGGCCAAGCACCCGGTGAACTTCTGGATGTCTCGAAGCTTGGTGGGAATCGCCATTCTCTCAATGGCCTTGATTTTTACTGGGTTGCATTCAATGCCGCGTTCGGAGACCAGGAAGCCTAGGAGCTGGCCGGCTCACGCATTTCTCGGGGTTAAGCTTGATTTGGAACCGGCGTAGGTTCTCAAATGTTTCCTTGAGGTCTTCCAGCAAGGTGCCGCGCTTCTCCGTCTTCACCACAATGTCGTCTACATAGACATGGGCATTTCTACCGAGTTGCTTGAGGAGGCACTTCTGCATGCAACGCTGAAAAGTGGCACCGGCATTTCTCAAGCCGAATGTCATAGTCAGGTAGCAAAAGGCTCCAAATGGCGTGATGAAGGCGGTCTTCAGGCGGTCTGCCAGATTTAACTTTATCTGGTGATACCCTGAGTAAGCATCCAAGAAACTCAACAGCTCGCATCCGGCCGTGGAGTCTATCAATTGGTCAATCCTTGGTAGGGCAAAGGGATCTTTGGGGCAGGCCTTGTTGAGGCTCGTGTAGTCTATACACATGCGCCACTTGTTGTTTTTCTTTAGCACGAGGACCGGGTTGGCGAGCCACTCCGGAAAGAAAACTTCCATAATGAAGCCGGCTGCCAGAAGCTGGGCTATCTCCTCTCCCACAATCCTGCGTTTCTCCTCCGACAGTCGGCGGAGGGGTTGTTTGACTGGCTTTGCATCTTCTCGGACGTGTAGTTTGTGCTCGGCGAATTCCTTCGGAACGCCCGGCATGTCCTTGGGGGACCACGCAAAGACGTCCCGATTCTCACGGAGGAAATCGGCGAGCTCGCCTTCCTATTTGCTATTTAGGTTTGCCCCGATGACGGCAAACCTCTCTGGGTGCTCGGGGTCAAGGGGTATCTTCTTCGTCTCCTTGGATGGCTGGAAAGATTCTTGAGCATCATGCTCCTTGGGATCGGGGGACAAGGCCGACTGCTTGCCGGCTATGGCCATGACTCGGTCCAACATCTTCTTTTCTTCGGCAATCACAAGGGACTCGGCCAGCCGGCTGCTGGCTGCTGCGCACTCAGAGGACTTCTTGTAATCGCCGGCTACGGTGATGACGCCTTTGGTGCTTGGTATCTTCATCTTGAGGTATGCATAGTGGGGAACTGCCATGAATTTGGCCAAGGCAGGT
This sequence comes from Triticum dicoccoides, assembly GCF_002162155.2. Classification (NCBI taxonomy): domain Eukaryota; kingdom Viridiplantae; phylum Streptophyta; class Magnoliopsida; order Poales; family Poaceae; genus Triticum; species Triticum dicoccoides. The sequence continues at coordinate 151,770,931 of NC_041386.1, read as the reverse complement.
CGGCCAAGCAATGCATGGTAAGGGCTCTCCAGGTCCACCACTTCAAACCAGATCGCTTCCCGGCGGAAATGCTCCTTGTCCCCAAAAAGTACATCAATCTTGATCTTGCCAATGGGGGCGCAGGACAGGCCGGGTACGATGCCATGGAACACTGTCCGAGTAGGCATGAGTTGCTTTGTCTTGACGTTCAGCTTCTCCAGGGTGTCGCGGTACAAGATGTTGATGCTGCTCCCACCGTCTATCAACACACGGGAGAAGCGGGCGGCGCGTCTATCCGTTGCAAGGGTGGCATCCAGAACCAACGCATAAGAGCCGGGAGATGGCATCACCTTTGGTGGTCGGCCCGGCTCCAGCTGATAGGTTTTTCTGACCAGTGCATGTGCTCGGCGGGGTTGGTAGCAACCATGCTGACTTCCTGGTTCTCTCGGTGTTTGCTGCGCCGGTCTTTGGGCTGGCTTGTAAAGATGATATAGGCGGCATGCTCGTCGGGGAACTCATCGTGCACGGCTCCGACTGCAGGCCGAGCGGCCGGCAGCGGCGGAACCGGAGGCGGCGGGTCGGCAGGCGGAGGCGGCACGAGCCCTTCGCCTTTAGAGATTCGGGTGAGCCAGTGGCACTTCCGGGTCGTGTGGTTGGACGGCTTCGCGCCGCTGTGGAACTTGCACGGGGCGTCGAGAGTCTGCTCGTAGGAGAAGGCCGGCTGCCAAGCCGGCTTGCCGCCCCTCTGCTTCTTGGGTGCGGGCCGCGCTTCGGGCTGCTCGTCTTCGACTGTGGCCACCTGCCGACTGGTGGAGGGCGGCACCGGGCCCTTGCGCTTGTGATCGTTCGAGTGTGGGCGTCGACCGGAATCCCCAGCCGACATCTTGGGCGCCGGATTGAGTACTTTTCCGGACGCGTCTACCCGGAGCTCGGTCTTCATTGAGGAGTCGGCGGTGGCGTACTTGTCCGCTATGTCCAGAAGCTCGTCGAGGGTAGTCGGCTCGTCGCAGAGAAGCTTGTGCTTGAGGAGGGTGCCTTCTCGGCACCCGGCCGTGAAGTATTCTATGGCCTGCACCTCGTGCACCCCTTCGCAAGAGTTGTGGAGCTCGGCCCAACGCGTGAGGTAGTCGCTAGTTGACTCGGCGGGGCCTTGTACGCACAAGGAGAGCTGTTTGGGCTTGGGAGCCCGCTTGTAGGTGCTGGTGAAGTTGCGGACGAAAGCTTCTGTGAAATCTAGCCAGCTGTTGATGCTGCGTGGTTTGAGGCTGTTGAGCCAGGTCCGCGTCGTGCCTTGCAGCATGAGGGGCACACACTTCACGGCAACGCGCCGGTTGCTGTTGGCTATGCTAACCGCCGTGGAGTAGTCGATCAACCAATCTTCCGGCTTCACGGAGCCGTTGTACTTGGGCGTGTCTCTTGGGAGCGAGAACCCTTTGGGGAAGGGCTCGTCGCGGATGCGGGGGCCGAAGCAAGGCGGACCGACATCGTCTTCTTCTTCCAGCGCCAGGGATCGCGCTAGGCGGTCGATCTGATGGCAGGCGTCGTTTTCGCCGACTCCTTCGCGGCGACCTAGTCGGCCGCTGAGAGTCGGATGCGCCACAGGCGGAGGGGTGGGATATCTCTCTCCACGGGGCCGAGGCGGAGGCGGGTTGCCCTGCCACTCCACGGCCCGAGGGTGGCCTTCTGCGTCTCGCTCGATGGAGATCCGGGTTTGGCTTCGGCTGGCAGCCGGCTCTTTCTCGCGCCGCGCGCGGTCTCTACCTGCAGTCGGCGTCCGGGATGTCGCGCCGTGATCTCGGCGCGGGGGAGGGCTTTCCGCGCGGGCGTCGGCTTCGTGCCGCTGCGCGGCTGCATCGATCAGCTGCTGGATGCGTCGGGTCATGTGGGGGAGTTCTTCGGCCCCCAGTCCGTCTAGCTCGTCTACGGCCGCCTGGGCGGCGCGCAGGTTCTCGAGTGGAGTGGCGTAGACTGGGCGGTCGACTCCTAACGTGTTGGCAACGACAGCGCCGCGCTGTCTGACAACGCCGACCTGGCTGGGCCCGCCTGGGGGCGGCGTGCAAAGGCGGCGCGGTCGGCCTCGCGTTGGTGGGCCTCAGCGAGGCGTCTCATGGAAACCAACTTCTGGCCCTCCGCGAGGAGGGCGAGGCGGCGAGCCTCCAGTGCTTCAGCGTCAGCATCGGCCGGGAGGGGGATGGACAAGTCGTGGACCGCCGCGTGCGGGGCGTCGTGGGCGCTCTCATCAGCAGCGTCGTCGTGGCCGATGACCATCACCTTGGTGGTGACAGCGTCGCAGCCATCGGCTCGAGGAAGCGGGTTGTTGTAGATCGTGACGTTGGTGGGGAAGGTGTCGAATGAGGCCGTGTCGGAGTCGACAGGCATCGGACCGGTGGAGCCAACCGACTCCAAGTCCACAGCAGACTCGCCAGAGACATGGAGCCGGCCGAGGAGGTTGACGAGGTGGTCGGTGCCTGCGCTGGAGGCGAGCTCGTCGGGGATGAGGGTCTTGTCGAGGAGATCAACGAGGCTGCTCGCTGCGCAGACATTGGTGATGCCTTGCAGCGCGTCGTGGCAAGCGCCATCGGGCGTGCCGGGCTGGCTACGCTCGCGGGGGAGGAAGAGGGTTCCCGTCCAGAACAGGTCTCCGGACGACGGTGCACCATGCCCCACGGTGGGCGCCAAATGTCGGGTGACATATGCCAACGGGTGGCTTATCATTGTGGGAGCCAGTAAGACGTCGCCGGTGCCTGGAAACGGGATGAGGCGAAGACATGCACGCCGGCGAATCTTACCCAGCTTCGAGGCTCTCCGTGGAGATAACACCCCTACTGCTGCTCTGCGGGGTCGCCGCATGGTCACTAGATGAACAAGTAGCTACACGATGCTCCTTGAGCTGTTTGGCGAGAGGAGGAAGAAGGGCTCTGCTTGCTCTCTTCTCCTCCCTACGTGGTGTCTAAAACTAGTAGGGATCCATCTCCCTTTGCATGGATGTCCCGGGGGTTTATATAGGCCTACCCCCCGGAGGTACAATGGTAATCCGGCTGGGCGCGGGGCCCAGCCGTCTGTGTCTTCGCTCTCCGGCTTCTGCGCCGGCTGCTGGGGCCCGCCGGCTGCTGGGTCCCGCCGGCTACCGGATCCTTGGTCGACAGGCAGGCCCCACTGTCCAGGGCCTTGTCGGTGGCTGGTTACTGTTGCTCAATCTTGGTGACGAGGGCTTTGCCGAGGTCAGCGTGGCTACAGTGCTGCCGTCCGGCGGGTGACCACTGTAGCCTCACCGCGTCTTGTCTCCTTAATGGGGCGTCTCCTTCGAGGGGGTGGCAAGCCGGCTGGAGAGAGCCAGCTCCGTCTTGGGCCGACTGGGGGAGGCCAGGCCGCCTTCGGGTGTCTCTCTGCCTGAAGGGGCCCACCGCCAGTGGGCCGTACTGGTAGCCCGTCGTGGATGACATCAGGGTCAACGTGACAACAGTGCTGCGCCGGACGGGTCATGGCCACTTGTACGGCGCATTGTGCCAGGCGCGCTCCGGGATTCGGGGGTGACAGGCTTCACTGTAGCCACGCCCCGTCACATCGCCGTTATGTGGATGCAGACTTCGAGGGTACGGTCTTGACCGCTTTATGGGAGCCGGCTCCTTGGAGTCGGCCTTCTCGCAGCCGGCTCCTTGGAGCCGGCCCTCCTGCGGCTTTCTTCATGAGAGCTGAAGTCGGGCCGCCTTTTAATAGCCGGCCTGGGAGACAGCCGGCCAGGGGAAGGCGGCCCCATGTCTTGGATTCTTGAGAGCCGGATCGGCTCGTAATTTTTTCAGAAAGGTCAGGGGGAGCCGACTAGGCTACCCGTGGTCACTTACTCCAACACTTATATTTCTTTTAATAGTAGAAATAACCCCTATCACCTCCTAGGTTTACGTACGCAGACGTCCTTCCGACATACCACGTGACATGTATGCTTGAGTGCATCCACTTCCCAGAAAAACACGATCGAACTTTGTCAAATTGCTGGTGATTACCATCGCCTAAGCACCAATGGACGTGGAATTGGTCCCTTTTTTCATTTGGGTCGGGCGTCAAAATTGGTCCGCTTTTTGTAGGACCAACGTTTGCTCTCGTCCATGAAATTCTGGACCGCACGCCCAATAGGCCGACCCATTTGGTCCGCCTCGCCTTTTTCCCAACAAAAAAATATATGTGCATACCAAACATATTTAGATTGCTCGAATGAAGCCGGAATTTCATGCCACCATCCATGTCAGCATACAAAATAATCTTCATCGTCAGCCATAATTTAGAATTCATGTTGGCACACCGATGCCGACACACATGCCAACACGGCACACACACATGCCGACATACAAAAATAATCGCGTCTTGGCCGTAGTTAATGCATCTCGGCCAAACATGAAGATGATCATGCTTCACGCAAGCTCGAGCATCTCCTTTTGCTTCTTCTCGAACCAAGCTCCTTTTGGGGGGGCATCTTGATCAAGTCCACTTCCCTGATCTCCACCTTCCTTCGAGATTAACGTGAGTTTCATCTCATTTGCTCTTGTCTAGGCATTGGTCTCATCGATCTTGAGCTTCTTCTTTTGTATGTAAAAAAGATCTTCATTTGCTCCTCTTTCTCTGGGCGCTTCCTCTCTTCTCTCTTCTCAGTTGACACCCTCTTTTGGGTCATGAACCCCTTCAAGGCGATTGTCGAAGCATCACGCTTTTCGTCCACCTTGGAATTGGTCTTCCCCTCGCTGCTTCTTACCTTCACTTGGTTCGGCCACCGATGAAGGCCCCCCCCCCCACCTTTCTTTTGGGCGGCATATGGCTCCTTAAACTTGGAGCACTCACAAATCATAGTCCAACAATGGGTCAATGTGAATGGCTTGTTCCTATCTTGAGCCTTAAAGATTTCCAAAGTTTGAAAAGCCTACAAATGAAGATGAAAAGCAAGAACATACATTTATCCTTTGCGTCCCAGTGGATTGGTCGGCGATAGGGGTGGCACTGAGATCAAAGGGGAGGCACCACCTAGACGATCGACACATACTCGCCCGTTTTCGGCGAGCCATCCCGAGGCGACACGGAGAAGCAGGACGCAGCCGGTTCATGTTTGGGATGGTACCCATACATTGGTGGCGTTGTCGACATGCATTATGACTCCAGAAGCTTGGGTGGGCGGGCCGCTAATGAGCCCATGCTGGTCGCGGCAGCGGCGGCGAGAAGGGTCGGTCCTTGCTACCATAGAATGAGGAGGGCCTGTGACGCGCTTTGGCGATGAGGGCATCACTCTCAATGGCAGCGGACTGGGCCTAAGCGGTTGCGGCCATAGCGGCTTCTTTTTTGCCTTCTCATTCTTTTTCCGGACCGCCCTCTTCAACATCTCGGCGCTCTTCTCCTCCGGGGTGCACTTCTTCTTCGGTTTCTTCGAGCCAATGGCACGAGCGGCCACAATGGGGGCGGTGGCAGGATTGGGCACACCGGCCATGGTGGGAGGGTGGGAGGGTTTGGGGAGAGAGGGTGTGATGGTGTGCCACAGACGGGCGGGCTAGAGGAGGACATGGGAAGGATGTCGCGGTTGTCCGCACAGAAGCAAACCCGACCCTAGTTTGGGCCGAAAATGGGTCCAAGCGGACATCCCTCCATTTGCGTCGGCGCGTTGGGCCGCGTTTTTGCATATGCATTTTCCATAAGTGGATTTTAGAATGAGTTTATAATGAGTTTGTGCCTGAGGAGGAGCATGTGACGGTTGACGGTGTTGATGACTCCGGCCATGGTGTGGAGGCACATGAAATGAAGCTTGAAAGAACTGGAGGTTAAAATGGGCCGAGATAATGTGGGATAACAGAGGTAACACATGGATCTGAAGCAGTAGAAGACAAGAATGATGAACTTGCCTGCTAATTCGGTATTAATGAACTTTCCCACTAAGCCATGTTGAGCCATGTGTTTGTTAGTTTGTAATGCAATTTATTAGTAGCTAGAACAAACAACCATTTGTTTAGTACTACCTATGTATTGTATTGTATGGTAAGGTCACCACTACGAGAAATAGTGACCACAACATTAGGCCGGGAGCAACCAAACGTCATCTTTTGCATCTTCACAACTATAATAATCAACTGCTATCAATGAAACACCATGCACCATACGACCTTGTGATGTAATGCAGGCAACCAAACAATGTGCATAATATGGTCTATAGCCTGTATTTACTTAGATTGAGCCAAACCACAGATGCAAATTTGCCAATATAACCAAACAGGATGATAGAGCACTTGGCTAGATTCTGGAAGGATACTTGGCTGGGGAGATACATCTAGCCTTACAATATCCATCGCTTTATAATATTATACTGCGTAAAGGCACATTTGTCAGTACAATATTATGTTTGGTTCCCCTAAATACATAGTTCAGGTGGGCACTGGTTGGGAAACGATGGGATTGGTGGCTGCATTTACGTTCTAGGTTGATGGAGATCAACTTGTCTAATTAGCTAGATGTATTCCGATGGACCCTTTCTGTGTTTTGGGCATGTTTTTCATTAAATCTATGTATGTGGACTTGATTAATAATGGATTAATCATCGGGTCTATCAATATCAGAAAAACAAAGGTGCCTTTAAAAATCAGGATTTTTATGTAGTTTGTGCATAAGGGAGTGATTCTAACAAATTTGAAAAAAATGTAGGTGGAAAGAGAGTAAATGGTTTTTTTATGACCACGAGGAAACGATTCAACATTTATTTCTCACATGACCACTAGCTAAATTATTATGCCGAAGAACATGTGTCTTTTAATGTACCTTCACCTAACATTATCTTCAATATGTTAGATAACTGGTTAGGTGGGGTTGAGCCTAGTATAATGACACATTCATGTGGAAGTTTGTGCATTAATTTGAGTTATTTGGAACTGTTGAAATGATTGTGTATTTAACATGACAAATATCACAAAAAAATTCAGGTCCGTTGCGCATCTGGATGGATTCGTATGTGGTCATTATTACTACATCATGTAGAAGTGAGAGAGAGTCTATGGTCTTTGGAGGCAATCAATGGGAGATGATAACACAAGCTGTATGTGGTCATTATTACTACATCATGCAGAAGTGAGAGAGTCTATGGTCTTTGAAGGTAATCAATGGGAGATGATAGTACATGCTACATATAGCCGATTTGAATGAAGGTCCAATAATAGAATAAATGTTTAGGCCTCTTTTGGTTCATAGGATAGGATTATCGTAGGAATAGAAATTTTGTAGGAAATGAGATGTCATGTATCCCAAATCCTATGAGTAGGAATAAGAAATGAGATGTCATCTGGTTGACACCAAAGGAATTTTTCCATTGAGTCTAGACTCATTTTTATTTTTCTATAAAATATGAAGGATAGAAACCAATTCTATGTAGGAATAGGAATCAATTTCTATGAACCAAAGGGCTCTAAAGAAAAAAATCCTATAAAAATCTTATCCTGTAGAATTCCTATGAAATTCCTTCAAACCAAAGGAGATCTTAGGTTGCCGGTTATTTGTTTACTTTCTTGTTATTGATTAGCTACTTAAGATGTTATTCATACCTTCAGACTACTCGTTTAAAATAGAGGTGATCCTCCTTTTGGTAAGAAGAATGACAGAATACTGTGAAGGGAACAAAAGGTAAACAACATACAGTTTTGCTAAAGCATATCTAGATGTGCCGTAAGTATTGCACATTTAAGACCTATGTCATTGATTTTATGTCGAGATTCGTATGGATATTTTTCTTTTCTTTTCTTTTTCTCTTTATACTTGATTCACTCACTTAGACGTGCAATAACTAGAGGATGTGCTCTAGACACACCCACATACATAACATCTGCCAACATGTACCACTTGTCCACTCCTTGTTCAAAAGAAGCCATCGACTAAAACTAGATAACTTAGCATGTCATTCTGAGGTGCGCCATAAACCTCTTCAAGGAACAGCAGCCCACATACCGCTACTACCGTCCTTGGAGCTTCTTTCGCCCTGCTACCGCTATCACTTGCCAGGAGCAGCATCTACTCAAGTTCGCTAACTGTCTTAATAACCTTGACACATAGAAGAGGGCAGCTGGAACCAAGCGGCACCAGCAACTATACCCTAGAGTATGTTCAGGTGGTGAGTTCCAAACCAGCAACGGCAAAATATCACCTCCGTCCCAGCTACCCAGCCAAAACATCGCTGCACTTGCTCGCATCTCCAAAAGCACAGGCCCTTTGAGAGCCCAGAGACTACACAGCCGAGTTGGCCAGCTGAAGGATGCCACCAGCCACTTCCACCTTGCTGTCAAGCTGCACCTTCTGCTCCACGTCGCCGAAGGGCCAGTAGAAGCTGGGCTCCCCAAAGCTGTAGCTCGAAAGCGGCAGAGCATGCAGGGGCTCAGAGGCCTGGAGCTGCAGAAGGCCGTGGAGGACGTAAGGTGGAACTTGCACGTCACTGCACGACTGCTGGGGAATCGGAGGAGCCGAGGACACGAAGGTAATCTCGCCTTGCGCTTCTGGTGCTGCTGCCGCTGTTGGCTTGTGGCTGCTCATCCGCCTCCCGTTGACCGGAAGGTCGCTGCAGGCGATCGCCTCCAGGTTGTACCGGCTGGGCTCGAAGTTGGTGACGGCATTGTCGCCCCTGAACTTCAGCGCTGCGATGTCGTACGCCTCCGCCGCTTCTTCTTCGGTTGCTGAAAAGAGCAATTTGGTTTAGTTCCAAATGAGCTGAGCCAATCAATCATTACAGTATGGTATGCATCACAGAAGAACAGAGCAGAAGAGCTTGCATGATGCAACACCATAATGACATTCAGAGCTATCTGTATAACTGCAACGAACTGTTGACGGTGAACATTTTTTTTAGCAATTTAAAGGAACTCATATCAATGCTAACGGTAGTATTAGATCTAAAGTTCATGTCTTAGCATGAGAGACACAACGGTCTCTTACTCTCTGTTCATGAAAACTAGTTAATAGGACCATTTTTTTTTTTGAAAAGGAGGAAAACCTCCGGCCTCTGCACCGATAGATGCATACGGCCATATTATTAAGAAGCACAAGAAGGTCTTAAGTTCCAATGCTGCTCATAGTCCGAGCAAATAGAAAAATATAAATAAGTCTGTAACGTGCCACACTCGGCGAAAACGCTCCACATCCGGCAATCAAGAATAGACCACGATGCCTAGACACCTAGCCTATTATTAAGTCGCCATCCAAATCGGCTGAAGATAGTCCGTGCTACCGTCTCCCAGCGGTTAATAGGACCATAGACCCCATGTATAAGCAATGCCCAGTCTGCACTACATTGTAGTACATGCAAGGCTACATTCCCTCGAGATCTCTTTGGAATGAAGAGAGATATCACAGTTAGTCAACTAGAGGCGCTTACCGAAAGTCCCCAGGTACAAGTCCTTGTTGCCTGCAACACGACCAATTCTTGCCTGCCAGCGTCCATGTTGGTGGTGCCTGACAAAACATATCACTATCAGGGACTAGGTCGAGCAGATTTTAACTGACGCGCAACATATTGATCAAACTGATGGATTCCTATAGTTGAAAATTACCTTGTGACACCTCTGTACACCGATGCACCCCTAGAGAAGCCACTGCTCTTCCTGCAGATTTACACCAGACAGTTTTCTTTTTAGGATCACCAAGCAGACAGTTGTAAGCACAAAACATGATGCCTGACATGAATGTGAGAAGTTATAAACACCAACCTCCTCAGTGAAGCTACAAGCTCGTGCCTGCTCATGTTTTGCATCTCCTCAAGCTCTCTGATGTAGTTTTCTTTCTGTAAAGCGAAGAAACTCAATGTTAGTTAAGCAAAAATTGCTGAGTTCAGAACCAGCATAATTATTATTTTTAAGGAAAAGGAACCATTTAGCACAACAGAATAAAACTGACACTCCCCGCAAAAAAAAGAATAAAACTGACACATAATTCCAATTGTTGACAATGGAATGTAAATACAATATATTGCACAAATAAACTAAGCAATATGAGGTGCATCTAAGAAAAAATATGCAAGTCGTCAACGGCACAAAAGACTTTGAATTTATGTCTTCCATCTTTACCATGACATGAGTTCAGAGAGGTGATAGGATAACATGGAAGTATTCAAAGCAAGGATAGAAGAAACACATACATCAATACCTATTAGAGAAGGAGGGAAGGATGACACTTACAGGGAAATTAGTAGTAGCATTGACACCCCAGTATTTCAGAGCAGCAAGATCATATGCCCTAGCAGCCCTATCTTCTTTTTCATAGCCACCTGCATAGTACCAAACATTGCTTTTAAGTTTCTACCAGATGTGATGCTTAAAAGACAGGACACACTAATATAAAAGGTAGGAGGTAACTGTTCATACCCAAGTAAACTGAATAATAGTCCCCGCATAGTCGCCAGATTAGCAAGCATAAAAATGGTAGACAATACAAGCCAAGTTAGTTCGAAGTGATAAGAGAAGAGAAAAAACAAATAAATGGATAGAGAAAACATGCATAACTATCATGTGATTCTTATAAAGAAAATAGATGCACCGCGCTTAGTTCGCGCCTAACTGAGCAAAATATTCACTTAGTTATGATTGTGTTGCCTACCATGGACACGTCAAGACACCATTAATTAAAATCAAGTACCCATTGTGACCTGAAGTTGGTTACTTACAAATAGACAGGATGTTCCTGTATTACGTAGATGCTCGTTAACAACATTGACATGCAATCTAAGCTAAATTGAAACAGAGAAAAAAACACTCTTCTGAATTTATGCTTATAGTAGTAGTATCCAAGCTATGGTACCTTACAAAACTCAATGTTGGGGATATCGCTTATCGGGAACTTATCGGTCGACCCATGATAAGGGGTAAATCGGCCAGTTTATCGGCATATCGGCCGATTTATCCCCATATTGGCAGATTTATCGGCCGATTTATCTTATCGGTCTGACAGCGGTAAGCGATAAATCGGCCGATTTATCGGCATATCGGAAGATATCTTGAACAGTGATCTAGAGCAGTGGCTCCTCTAGACAACATAGGATGCAATGTGCACATTTCAACTCAGAGAATATTAATTTCCAAACATAATTTCCTAAATGCAACATAGTGCTCCTACTTGAACTGCATGCATGGGTTCCTGGTCTGGTAGACAAGAACATGAGTCATGCACCATGCACACACAGAAGTGGCAAGACCAAGAGATGATCTGTACATAGAATGAAGTAAGCAGAACATTTACGGGTGGCGGATAAGAGGATTTTGACAGCGAGTATGCAACATAAAAGAAGGTTGCTCAACGTATTGAAGTATCCACAATAACAATAATGAAAAGAGGGGGGAGTTAAGTTTAGCAATCTGCCAAATTCTTTCGAAAACACTAGAATGAAATAAAAAATCATAATTAGTAACATTTAAAACCATGAAATATGTTCACTTTGACTGGCAATATTTCCTGACCATGTGCGCCTGCACAATATTTATACATTTTAAATTAAATGATTGCAAGCCGAAGAAACATACTAACAAAAAAACGAGTCTGAAGATCATTATCCCAAAATGTACATTTAGTAAGAGTACCACCCTGGTTTGAAACTAAGGATTTCAGGAGTAACAGATTCATTACATTTGGTCTGATTCTCTAATTAGGCATCTGTAATTAGTTCAATTTTGAACTAAATATTAGTGAGCACATAAACTGAAACTACTAGAACTCGTTCATTGGACCTATATAGCAGGCAACCTATTAGAACTACTACTTGTTATAGCAAATTACTGGCAGAAAGGAGCATATACCAAACGGTAAGCAGACCCCAGGCACTAATGTTTGATTAGCTTTCCTACCCAAAATGTAGTGATCGAACATAAGTGGCCTGTGCAGTTTGCAGGCTGCGTGCATGATGCAGAAGGCCAAATATGGGAAATGCACGGCCATGCGCCAGACATGTTTTGCTTGGACTGGAGTACATCAAAATTTATCTCTAGTGCAAATGTGAGTACAAACAAGCCTCGCGTATATATCTACTTGTACAACCGAGTGTAGGGCCACACACGTATATACAACAAAACTGTGCTGATCATCAACAAGGAGCGGGACAAAACTTTGGGTCGTTGCTGCCTGCTAGCTTAGCTGTGCCCTTGCTTGCTTGCTGGCGTCGCAAAAGTGGTCAGACGTGCATGCCATGCATGCCCATTTCAAAATTCGAAAACCCCTCGACCTCAAGAGGCTGGCAGATGAAAACAAAAAACAGATTGCTGGCAGATGAACGCAAACAGAAAAGAAGAAAGACTTGCAGCGGAAGAAGAAAGAAGCTGACCCACCCCACGCACGCATGAATGAACTCGCTGGAAACAGAAGACCCGGAAAAAGGCAAAAGGCTGCGTGCTCACTGTACTTGCAACTTGCAAGCTGGCATAAACTGCCGCCTGCCCACGCCAAGATTAATCGTATTGTTGTCCAGGGAAACAAATCTTTACCCCGGTTAATTGTTTCAGCTAGCGCGCTCTCTCTCTCTCTCTCCCAAAGACAATCGAAATCGTACTACTACTACTACTACTAGACATTGGTATTGCCCCGAGAAATACGAGAGGAAGAAGGAGAGAGAAAGAAGGCGGTCAAAGAGGTGGTGGTGGTGGGTCCGCAGCGAATCCGGGCGAGCGAGTAGTCTACCTCGCCATCATCATACACGGAGATGGCTGTCACCTCACGCACGCAGCACGCGACGTCTCTCTCTACCTCTCTTCACTCCCGAAACGGCGGCACGGCATCCCATCGGGTCCTCCTTTTACCCCCCGTACGTACGCGAAAGATCCGAAGCCGCAAGCAAACCAAGATCTAAATAATCGCCACCGTCGATGTTCAGATTAGCGGCGAGATTATGTGCTGGTTTAAGCCGGGGATCATGAGATGGTCACCTTGGCGTCCCTTGCGTTTCTGGCCCTCGCGGCGGCACGTGTTGTCCCACAGGTGCGCCTCGTACCGTTTGGTCCACCGGTGCCTGCGCTCGCATCGCACGTGTTAGTTAATACTAGTATGACTACTACTTTGGGGAGGGAGTGCTAATTAATCACACTCCTTAACCACACTTATCAGTTATCACTCGCTAAGCATACCTGGTCACCCCGCGGTAGCACGACGTCCTTTGGCCGGAGCTCGGCGTCAGTGGCAGCGCCGCGGCCAGCGCGGAGGAGCTCCCGGTGGTCTCCACGGGCGCCGCGACGGCCAGGTCCGTGGAGGCGTGGACGTCGTTGCGGGAGGACGCGAGGAGGAGGCGCCCCGGGTCGGCGCCGAGAGTAGGAGGAAGCGGAGGCGGGGCGGTGGCGAAGAAGTCGTCGGCGGAGAAGCCGTCGAAGGGGAAGAGTACCGCGTCGGACAGGTCCGTCACGGGAAGCGAGGCGGAGCCGTTCGTCGGCGGCGACATCATCACCCACCGATCACACACACACAACACAACCTGGGTCCTAGGGCTTTGAATGGGGTTTGACGTGAGGGGGAGCAAAAGGGGGCCGGGAAAGAGGGCGGCGCTGGCCAGGGACACGGAAGCGGGGGCGGAGGAAAGGAGGAGACGGGAGGCTCCGTCGTATTTATAGGGGAGGCGGGTGATAATGACGGGCGAGACGGTCGCGCACTTCTCCTCTCGTCTGGTCTTCTTCTTCTTCAACCAAAGTGCGGTGGGGACTACGGAATTGGAGTTGGAATGGAAGGGGAGGATGGGCGGTGGGGCAGCGCTGTGCTGTGCTGTTTTGTCCCTACTGCCTTTTGTTCGCGAGTTCCAGCACTGGTCTCCGCGCGGCGGTTTCCGTTTTAATTTTGAAAATCAGAGTTGGCAGCGTCGATGGTGGAATGCGAATGGATATGCATCAAAATTTCAGAAATGACCCATCGACGTAAGGGGATTCAAGAATGGGAGCGAGCCCCGTCCACGTGTGTTCTCTCTGTCTGACAGGAGAGGAAAAACAGTTGATCGTAAAAAAAAAGGGAAATGAAAACAGCCTACGTACCTTATAGCTTAAGAAATGGGAAATGGGGTAAAACATGCTGTTCGGTCAAACCTTTTCTCCGGCCAGACGTTTTTAAAAGTATAAGTTAAACTTGCTTGTAGGGATGGCAATAGGTAGGGTATAGGCGGGCACAACCGCCTTCTACCCAAATCCATACCCACAGAAAATTTCTGTACCCAGCCATTTCAATATTTATGGGCATAAATTGGCACCCATGCCTATACCCATCGGGTATCTAGTGGATATAATATATAGCATTTAAAATTTTAAAATACAGAGAAATGGGTTTAAACTTCAAGTGATCATGGACGAGTAGTATATCACTAACACATGCTACTATGGTGGGTGGCCTCTTGAAGGCATCAAGGGAGTATGAGCGACGGTTAATAGAAAGCCGGTACAGTGGGAGGTCATGCTGGGAATGGGGAATAGCTGGATCGAGCGTTGGATAGGAGTCTGGTAGCGAAGAATCAAGATTTCATCTATTCAACGAGTCACATAGGATGCATGAGGAGTGGCGAGCCGGTGACTACGGGCCTATGAGCTATGGCCAATTTAAGGAATCGAGACTTAGGATGGGCCATAGGAGTTGGATGATGACCCCGCATGTCATAGGACTTATTTTTATTTATTAATTGTTTCTGGGTATTCATTGGGTTATCCATGGATGCAATATCAATACCCATATCCTATTTTGCGGGTATGGATACCCATTACCCATGGGTACAAAATCTCTTCAAGTCTTGCTCATACCCGTTGTTTTCGGATAGGGTACCCGCGGGTACCCATACCCATGGGCAAAACTGTCATCCCTACTTGCTGGAACACCATTGGAAAAATTATATCCATTCATAATTGTTACGTGTGCTATTTTGAATTTGTATGTTAGCCTCCATCGAAAACAGATAATTAAAAATAATTTGTGCGATACCTGTTGAAAATCATAATTATTTTTAATGTCTTAATTGTAGCAACATTCATTGGAGTTGGTAACATCGAGGTAACGTCAATCATGCAGTATAAGATTGGAATTAGATCATAACCATAGTCAAACTTCTTAGAATTGTAAGTTCCACAGTAAATTACCTCAAGGAAAATATCCGTGTGTAAGCATGAAGATTGCCATATGTGCCATTTCAGATCTATATGTAACCGATCCTTCAAGACAGATGGGTAACACGTCACTTGACTGCTAGGATTATGGACCCTATGGAAACACCGAAACGCCATTGTATTCGACGGTGCAACACCCTCCCTACGCCGGGTCACCGAGACAGTACACCTTGAATGCACAAACTGGAAGCGTGCGGGACTCATCAAGGACGAACTTGACCATCTCTTAGTGGAGCTAGATAGGTGGATTAACATGAGAGTAGGATAGGGCTTGTAGAACCGGTCGTGGCCGGGTAGAGTAGTGCTTGCTTGTAATCACATGTAACACTACTTGTGGAGGGTTTATTTAACCCATTCCCTTCTTTACTAGATGATATGCACGCTCGTGCATATTCCAGAAAAAAAAGACATCACTACCACTGAAATCCCCTCATCTGGTGTTCATGATTTTGAATTTTTCTTGTATCACTGAAGTGGCTAGAATAGAGTAAATAAGACCGAGACGATTACAAGTGTGTAGAAGAAGACCTTCGCGCTATTCTACTAACTAGCGAGGTAGAGGCACGGCGTGGTGGTCATGCATTGGCACATCTTGCAAATTATTCACTGAAATGCACCGATGATTTTCATCTATACAATTTTTTTGGTCACATTAGTCAGAACTCCATGGTCATTTTTGATGACAGTCTTGCCTTCTCCTCAAATGACTACAATAGAAGAAATCATATTCATCGGCAAGCCTGTTTTGAAGTTCACAGGTTGCCATATTATTATAAAAGAAACCATATTTGAATATCATATATTAAGATTACTAATTTTGATAACATTATCAAGAGGAATTTCTTATAAAAGCATGCAAATTAAGGTTTTCTCACCGATCATCCAGAAACGTTGTACTATGATGGGTGTTGTCAAGATACTCAAAACCATCAAGTTGTTTTCTGCCTCATGTGCTTTATAAGTTATGTAATTGTTTTCAGATTTCATCTCTTGTAAAAGCTGGTTCAGTGCCATTTTAGGAATGCCATCTAATATATATGTGCAATGATTACTATGCAGAAATAATTTAAGATTATGTTAGTAAAAATGAGCATTGCTTCTAAAATTCTATTTATACCTGACAAACCACAGAAATGTTTTGTGGCCTATATTCTTATTAGAGAAAAGAACCACATGATGTTACTTAAAGAGGCAAAGATCTCAAGACTAATTGTACATGTTGGCTAGAAACCCCAATTATATGCATGTGTGTTGTGAAAAGTTAAGTGCTTGTGCAAATGAATGTTGTATACTGGCGGATTGTATTTGTATGTAAATTTCATTTCCCGGTCTAACAACAAAATAGAAAGAATATGTAGCCAAGAAAATCATAATTGAGGAAAGTGCCTCAGGCCCTGGAAGCATTGGAAGTGGTTACAGATAAGGAGCCGCCTCTGGCAATCTCAGTATTGGTTTGTGTAAGTAAACCGCCTGTGGTGCGATTCAACGCAAGCAGTTATAGAAACTGCATGCGTTATTCTGTGTATTAGCGACACAAGATTTGAGGCGAATCTCACAACCACCTCCACCCGATGAACGAAAACAGCCTGCAAAGCCAAGTTCTATAATAGTTCAAGTTTGTTGAAAGTAACTTGAGAGATCAGGATCTACAAGGTTAGGGTAACAATAAAATCAAATGGCAGAAGAATTATCGTGATTGGAAGAATGAAATCGTAATGTTATCTATGACAAAAAAGAATTGAATGAAAGGAGGAACATGTCCAAGATGGCATAGTAAAATAATTGCATCACTAGAAAGAGTGCATGAATTTGTGATGGGAAGAAGGGTGGCATGACCTTGCGATAGGACAAAATAGGAGGAAGTGGCCAATTGAGATCAGGGAGATGAAGAAGATTAAGATAATTGAATGGACATAAAACCAATTGAGACAACATGGCCAAAATATTGAATGGAAGAACGAAGATGACGCGAACGAGAAGTGCACCGACGAAGAAGAAGATAAACGATAACAATGGATGGAACATGATGAAAAAGAAGAACCAGTCTAAGAATGAAGAAGTAATTGAACATGACAGGAAGATGAAGCCTGCGTATAGGAACATGGATGTAGAAGAAGGGTTGGACGAAGTATTAGTATAAAATAAACATGTATGTTGTGTCCTATTGACAAGGTTCAGAATCTTCATCTCATTTTCAAGCAATTTCCCCTGAAACAAGTTTCTGTACCATGACGCAGATCAACGCTTTGTAGACGAATAGTTAGGTGTGCCCATGCGAATTTTCCAGTATCATGGCATAATCAAACTATGTCTATTACACACATCTATGTTTTTGATCCAAATGTAAGTGGTTGGAATGTACATCAAATCTTCTAACCAAGTGTACTAGACTGGCCCGTCTAACAATTACTGGCTCCCTCCAATTTGGGTAGAGTTGTCATTTTGATCATTAGGGTGGTACCTAAAATGTAAATCTGACAATTATTTCTTAATGAAAAAGCGTATTGTAAAAGTTGTTTTAGTGTCTGATTTTCGTGCATCCAGTTAAGATATTTCTGCACCTATTGGTGTTTATAGTTTCAAAAGAGTACCAAAATCATCACGAAGCACATATATTCTTGAACTAGTGTGAAGTACTAACGTATAATTACTAACTAAAAGTGGAACGATATATTTTGATAGTTTAACATTATTTGAGTGAATTTTAGTTTTTATTCCATGTTTTTGTTAGTTTATCACTAATTACCCCACATTTAGTTTTTATATATGAATTACACTATTTGCTCAAAAATTACTATCTTTTCCCTTTTAAATTACGAAACTGATATGCTAGGTATATCCCATTGATCAAGAACGCTTTGCATGCCACATCATGGTTTCCATCCTTTTGTTATTGCCGGGTCCAAATTGGTACGCCTCATTGTACTAGATCCACACCACACAATGGGTAATCTAGGGGACATGCTTCAACATGCTTGAGCTTGCCCTCCAAAACTGCAAATAATAAATGAACATCACTACATAGAGGTGCCACATTGATGCTTCACATACGGTGGCTCACTCTCACCTGTCTCTTGTATGGAACAATGACACATAAGCATGACATTAACAAAAGATTTGCTCAAATTTGAGGTTAATTTTTTATCTCCCAAACCGTTAACCCAGTTGAGGATTATCTTTCACTATTATCTTTCTCGTGGCGGGGTCTTCGAAACTAGATCCCATGTTGACAGGTTTCGACAACTTCTTTTTTGACGGTACTTGCGAGATTAATATCAAACACTTGCCATGTTATTAGCCACTTAGTTGTCAGATCATATCAACTTAGTTGCCAGATTATTGAATGTTGGTATGCATGACTAAATGACTTACTTCATGGTACTTGTGTAGGTTCATACATCTTCTTACTTATTGCTAACACCTAAATACTTACCATCTAACTCTACATAACACTGCAATGTTTAAAAAATACAAAATTATTTATCAGGTAACTACACATAATCTTTGTGGGAATTTTTCCCTATTTTAGATGATAACTATGGTGACATAATCTAGAAACAAGTGAAGAATAAAAATAATCAACAAGACATGTGAACCTGAGATCTTGTTTCGAAGCCCACGTCAGAGCAGACCCGTCATTGAAGACGGACCACTACTCCGATTAATGGGTTGTGAGATAAATCATTTTAAATATTCAAATGTAATGATGTCAAAATGATGTGTAAGATTGTTGTATGCATGCATGTGCTCTCTCTATATGGGAAAAAATTGATTGATGTTGCATTGAGGGAGGGCGTGAACACAAGAATGCAAATTAGATTTCTTTTTCTAAATATAAATTTATTACTACTAGTATTGCTTCCTAGCCCATGTGAATCATCACATTAAACGCGTAGGCTAGAAATTGTTAGCCCTTCTCACCATCAATTGTGTCCGCACGGCCACGGCCATGCCCACAAAACCCCAGCATAAAGTGGAAGCCGGGAAACGGGGAGCGTGTTGGGCTACCGCCGGAGGGAGGAGGTTGACATGGAGTAGAATCTGACAACAATAGAGGTAGGGAAAGATGGCTTGATCTAATGAGACATAGGTGGGTGACACAAGATCATACACAGATTCGGGCCCTTTACGCGCGGTTGAGGTAAAAACCCTAGTCATGTCTTTCTGGAAGTTGTTCTTCCATAAGAATATGAAATTACAATGGTTGCAAACCCTCAGCTCAAAACCCGGGGCAAGCTTATATAGAGTCTGTCATGCACCAGGGTCGGTCGTAAGTGCTAAAACGGCGTATTGAATACCTGCAGTTTCATGTCCATTATGTGTGAAAATGAACACCTTAAACAACTAGGAAAGTGGCCAGTAATGATTGGCATTTATTACGTAGTGAAGCCTCATGCATAACTCCTCTCTAAATGCTCTTGGCCATTGGATTACTATGAAATCCGGTAGGTTACATCCTGATTGAGAAAGCTCTCGTCTGATGGGCAAACCGGCTAATGAAGATCCCCCGACTGGTAACCACTCGGACTAGGCCGCCAACATCAGCTACTGGTGTTTAGGTAGTCCTTTGCATTCATGGGGCTAGGCCTACATGAACTCTTAGTTGGTCCTTATGTCATCATGGGCCTACCCGGTAGGGGATTCCCTTGTCAGAGGTCGCACTAGCAAGAGCGCCTAGGTAAGGAGGGAGCCATCGAGTCAGGGAGGTCAGGAGCGTCAGGCTACCTTTCACTGGTCACTAGAGTGCCAAACTATAGGATGGAGGATGCATCACCAATGCCATGTCTTCGTGGCCAATGGGAGACATCGATGCTGCTGCTCCTCATTCGATAACAACGACAACCTTTTTTGACATATTTTAATTTGTTAATTGCAACAAAGAGACTACTTCACTCCATAGCTAGTTTTAGTTATAAAGTTGCAATCCACGATTTTTTTTCTATTTTGTTGTAGATTTGCAATGAAGAGAAAGACTTTGCATGGGTGATTTACAAGCAGTCCATATATTCTCCATGTTGTTTTATACCCTTCGCCAATTGATGTTGTTCATGAACCTGCATCAATCGAGTGCTTGGTACGTATCCAACGTATCTACTTTTCCAAACATGTTTGATCTTTTGACCTCTAATTTGCATGGTTTGAGTGAAACTAACATGTACTAACGTTGTTTTTCAACATACCTACCATTGTGTTGTTTTTGTGCAGAAATAAAAGTTCTCAAAATTGAACGGAAATTTTTGGATAATTATTTTGAAATATATGAAAAAATATCGGAATGAAGAAGTATCGCGGAAGAGCCACGAGGGCCCCACAAGAGCAGGGAGCGCGTCCACCCCAGGTCGCATGATAACCCACAAGCATAGGGGATCACAACAGTTTTCGAGGGTAGAGTATCCAACCCAAATTTATTGATTCAACACAAGGGGGCCAAAGAATATTTGCAAGTATTAGCAGTTGAGTTGTCAATTCAACCACACCTGGAGACTAAATATCTACAACAGAGTGATCAGTAGCACAGAAGTATGATAGTATGATAGTAATGGTAATAGTAGCAATAGTAACGGTAACCGTAGTAGTAGTTTCGTAGCAATTGTGACAGTAACAACAACAGTAGTAACTTAGCAAAGAAGAATATGTGAAAAGCTCGTAGGCATTGGATCGGTAATGGATAATTATGTTGGATAACATTCATCATGTAACTATTATAACCTAGGGCGACACAGAACTAGCTCCAATTTATGTAATGTAGGCATGTATTCCGTATATAGTCATACGTTCTTGCGATAATAACCACTACAAAAAAATACACTTCCGTGATGATACGTGTTTGTCACAGTAGGTCACGTTTTATGTCATGCATGTACATCCATGACGGTTTTATGACAGAATCAATATAGTCATACCTGTGCTGTCGTAGAAGTGTTCCATGACATTTTCAAAATTATCATCACGGAAGTGTCCACTTCCATGACGATAAATCGCGCGTCACAGAAGTGGTTTCGTCAAGGGTGACCGACACGTGGCATCCATCGTAATGGGTCACCGTTAAGCTATCGGGTCCGGTTTTCGATTCGATAACCCGTTAATAGCCCGGACCAATGGGAATTTTCCATGTGTAACATTCTGATTGGCCGGAGGAAACACGTGTCAACTCGTCAATAGGTCAGATAGGCTCCTATGATATGTCGACACGTGCGACGGCCCACCACTGGCCCATTTAGCTTACAAAGACTGGCTTGTTTGACTTGGTCAAAAGTTCACGGGCTGGCCCATGAAAAGCCTGTTAACGGCCTCTTCGCAAATAGCCCATTTTACGACCCGGTAACTCATGGCCCATTAGGGCCTACCCGAAATCGGCCCAACAAAGTCATGTGGGCCGTCGAATATAACACCAGCCCATTTCACTTTCGGCCCATGTATGGCCCACGATGTCTTTCGGACCATATGAGGCCTTTCGTATCTTTAGGCCCTTTAGAGGCCCACGGTGACTCTAGCCCATAATGAACAGTAAATTTCTTTGTACCCATTAACGACCCATGATTCACATGGGCCGTTTCTAGCCCGTGTTAGCTTTCAGCCTACTGATGGCCCTGATATGTCTCTAACGTATCTATAATTTTTGATTGTTCCATGCTATTATATTATCTGTTTTGGATGTTAATGGGCTTATTTATATACTTTTATATTATTTTTGGGACTAACCTACTAACCCAAGGCCTAGTGCAAATTGTTGTTTTTTTGTCTATTTTAGTGTTTCGTAGAAAAGGAATACCAAACGGAATCCAAACAGAATGAAACCTTCGGGAGACTTATTTTTGGAACAAACGTGATCCAGAGGACTTGGAGTGGACGTCAAGCAACCTACAAGGAGGCCACGAGACAAGGGGCGCGCCTACCTCCCCTGGGCGCACCCTCCATCCTCATGGGCCCCTCGTGGCTCCACCAACCTACTTCTTCCTCCTATATATGTCCACATACCCCGAAAACATCCAGGAGCACCACGAAACCCTATTTCCACCGCCACAACCTTCTGTACCCAAGAGATCCCATCTTGGGGCCTTTTCCGGAGCTCCGTCGGAGGGGGCATCGATCACAGAGGGCTTCTACATCAACACCATAGCCTCTCCGATGATGTGTGAGTAGTTTACCTCAGACCTTCGGGTCCATAGTTATTAGCTAGATGGCTTCTTCTCTCTCTTTGGATCTCAGTACAATGTTCTCCTCGATCTTCTTGGAGATCTATTCGATGTAACTCTTTTTGTGGTGTGTTTGTCGAGATCTGATGAATTGTGGGTTTATGATCAAGTCTATCTATGAACAATATTTGATTCTTCTCTGAAATCTTTTATGTATGATTGTATCTTTGCAAGTCTCTTCGAATTATCAGTTTGGTTTGGCCTACTAGATTGATCTTTCTTGCAATGGGAGAAGTGCTTAGTTTTGGGTTCAATCTTGCGGTGTCCTTTCCCAGTGACAGCAAGGGCAGCAAGGCACGTATTGTATTGTTGCCATCGAGGATAAAAAGATGGGGTTTATATCATATTGCTTGAGTTTATCCCTCTACATCATGTCATCTTGCCTAATGCATTACTCTGTTCTTATGAACTTAATACTCTAGATGCATGCTGGATAGCGGTCGATGTGTGGAGTAATAGTAGTAGATGCAGAATTGTTTCGGTCTACTTGTCGCAGACGTGATTCCTATATACATGATCATACCTAGATATTCTCATAATTATTCACTTTTCTATCTATTGCTCGACAATAATTTGTTCACCCACCGTAATACTTATGCTATCTTGAGAGAAGCCACTAGTGAAACCTTGTTGGAAATATGCCCTAGAGGCAATAATAAAATGGTTATTATTGTATTTCCTTGTTCATGATAATTGTCTATTGTTCATGCTATAATTGTATTAACCGGAAACCGTAAAACATGTGTGAATACATAGACCACAACATGTCACTAGTAAGCCTCTAGTTGACTAGCTCGTTGATCAATAGATGGTCATGGTTTCCTGACCATGGACATTGGATGTCATTGATAAGGGGATCACATCATCAGGAGAATGATGTGATGGACAAGACCCAATCCTAAGCCTAGCACAAGATCGTATAGTTCGTCTGCTAAAGCTTTTCTAATGTCAAGTATCATTTCCTTAGACCATGAGATTGTGCAACTCCCGGATACCGTAGGAATGCTTTGGGTGCACCAAATGTCACAACGTAACTGGGTGGCTATAAAGGTGCACTGTGGGTATCTCTGAAAGTGTCTGTTGGGTTGGCACGAATCGAGACTGGGATTTGTCACTCCGTGTAAACGGAGAGGTATCTCTGGGCCCACTCGGTAGGACATCAACATAATGTGTACAATGTGACCAAGGAGTTGATCATGGGATGATGTGTTACGGAACGAGTAAAGAGACTTGCCGGTAACGAGATTGAACAAGGTATTGGGATACCGACGATCGAATCTCGGGCAAGTACTATACCGGTAGACAAAGGGAATTGTATACGAGATTGATTGAATCCTCGACATCATGGTTCATCCGAAGAGATCATCGTGGAGCATGTGGGAGCCAACATGGGTATCCAGATCCCGCTATTGGTTATTGGCCGGAGAGTTGTCTCTGTCATGTCTACGTGTCTCCTGAACCCGTAGGGTCTACACACTTAAGGTCGGTGACGCTAGAGTTGTAGAGATATTAGTATGCGGTTAACCGAAAGTTGTTCGGAGTCCCGGATGAGATCCCCGGATGTCACGAGGAGCTCCGTAATGGTCCGCAGGTAAAGATATATATATATATATATATATATATATATATATATATATATATATATATATATATATATGAAGTCCAGTTTTGGCCACCGGGAGAGTTTCGGGGTCACCGGTATTGTACCGGGACCACCGGAAGGGTCCCGGGGGTCCATCGGGTGGGGCCACCTGTCCCAGAGGGCCCCATGTGCTGAAGTGACATGGGAACCAGCCCCTGGTGGGCTGGTGCACCCCCTTGGGCCTCCCTTGCGCCTAGGGTTGGAAACCCTAAAGGGGTGGGGGCGCCTCCACCTGGCTTGGGGGCCAAGCCACCCCCTAGGCCGCCGCCCCTCCCATTAGATGGGATCTATAGGGGCCGGCACCTCCCCAGGGCCCCTATATATAGTGGAAGGGAGGAAGGGCAGCAGCACCCTAAGCCCTGGCGCCTCCCTCCCTCCCGTGACACCTCTTCCTCCCCGCTTGCACTTGGCGAAGCCCTGCCGGGATCCCACTACTTCCACCACCACGCCGTCGTGCTGCTGGATCTCCATCAACTTCTCCTTCCCCTTGCTGGATCAAGAAGGAGGAGACATCTCCGCTCCGTACGTGTGTTGAACACGGAGGTGCCGTCCGTTCGGCGCTAGGATCATCGGTGATTTGGATCACGACGAGTACGACTCCATTTACCTCGTTCTCTTGAACGCTTCCGCTTAGCGATCTTCAAGGGTATGAAGATGCACTCCCTCTCCCTCGTTGCTAGATTACTCCATAGATTGATTTTGGTGATGCGTAGAAAATTTTAAATTTATGCTACAATCCCCAACAGTGGCATCATGAGCTAGGTCTATGCGTAGATTCTATGCACGAGTAGAACACAAAGTAGTTATGGGAGATGATTTGTTCAATTTGCTTGCCGTTACTAGTCTTATCTTGATTCGGCGGCATTGTGGGATGAAGCGGCCCGGACCGACCTTACACGTACACTTATGTGAGACAGGTTCCACCGACTAACATGCACTTGATGCATAAGGTGGCTGGCGGGTGTCTGTCTCTCCCACTTTAGTCAGATCGGATTCGGTGAAAAGGGTCCTTATGAAGGGTAAATAGCAATTGGCATATCACCGTTGTGGTTTTGCGTAGGTAAGAAACGTTCTTGCTAGAAACCCATAGCAGCCACGTAAAACATGCAACAACAATTAGAGGACGTCTAACTTGTTTTTGCAGGGTATGCTATGTGATGTGATATGGCCAAAAGGATGTGATGAATGATATATGTGATGTATGAGATTGATCATGTTCTTGTAACAGGAATCACGACTTGCATGTCGATGAGTATCACAACTGGCAGGAGCCATAGGAGTTGTCTTAATTTATTTATGACCTGCGTGTCAATGAAAACGCCATGTAATTACTTTACTTTATTGCTAACCGTTAGCCATAGTAGTAGAAGTAATAGTTGGCGAGGCAACTTCATGAAGACACGATGATGGAGATCATGATGATGGAGATCATGGTGTCATGCCGGTGACGATGGTGTTCATGCCACGCCTCGAAGATGGAGATCAAAGGCGCAAGATGATATTGGCCATATCATGTCACTTTATGATTTGCATGTGATGTTTGTCATGTTTTTACATCTTATTTGCTTAGAACGATGGTAGCATAAATAAGATGATCCCTCATTAAAATATCAAGAAAGTGTTCCCGCTAACTGTGCACCGTTGCTAAGGTCTGTTGTTCCGAAGCACCACGTGATGATCGGGTGTGATAGGTTCTAAAGTTCGCATACAATGGGTGTAAGCCAGATTTACACACGCAATACACTTAGGTTAACTTGACGAGCCTAGCATGTACAGACATGGCCTTGGAACACGGAAGACCAAAAGGTCGAACATGAGTCGTATAGTGGTTACGATCAACATGAAGATGTTCACTGATGATGACTAGTCCGTCTCACGTGATGATCAGACACAACCTAGTTGACTCGGATCATGTATCACTTAGATGACTAGAGGGATGTCTATCTGAGTGGGAGTTCATTAAATAATTTGATTAGATGAACTTAATTATCATGAACATAGTCAAAAGGTCTTTGCAAATTATGTCGTAGCTCACGCTTGGTTCTATTGTTTTAGATATGTTCCTAGAGAAAATTTAGTTGAGAGTTGACAGTAGCAATTATGCGGACTGGGTCCGTGAACTGAGGATTGTCCTCATTGCTGCACAGAAGGGTTATGTCCTTAATGCACCGCTCAGTGTGTTGGACCTCGAGCATCGTCTGTAGATGTTGGGAAACATCTGACATACACGTTTTGATGACTACGTGATAGTTCAGTACATAATACTAACAGTTTAGAATTGTGGCACCAAAGACGTTTTTGAAACGTCGCAGAACATATGAGATGTTCCAAAGACTGAAATTGGAATTTCAGACTTGTGCCCACGTCAAGAGGTATGATACCTCTGACAAGTTTCTTAAGCCTGCAAACTAAGGGAGAAAAAAACTCAATCATTGAGCATGTGCTCAGATTGTCTAAGTACTGCAATCGCTTGAATTGAGTGGGAGTTAATCTTGCAGATGAGATAGTGATGGTTCTCCATAGTCACTACCACCAAGCTATTGGAGCTTCGTGATGAACTATAACATATCAGGGATAGACATGATGATCCTTGAGCAACTCGCGATGTTTGACACCGCGATAGTAGAAATCACGTAGGAGCATCAATTGTTGATGGTTAAACCACTAGTTTCAAGAAGGGCAAGGAAAGAAGGGATACTTCATGAGACGGCAAATCAGTTGCTGCTCTAGTGAAGAAACCCAAGGTTGAACCAAACCCGAGACTAAGTGCTTCTATAATGAGGGGAACGGTCACTGAAGCAGAACTACCCTAGATGCTTGGTAGATGAGAAGGCTGGCAAGGTCGACAGAAGTATTTTGGATATACGTCATATTATTGTGTACTTTACTAGTACTCCTAGTAGCACCAGGGTAATAAATACTGGTTCAGTTGCTAAGCGTTAGTAACTCGAAATAAAAGGCTGCGGAGACTAGCTAAAGGTGAGATGACGATATGTGTTGGAAGTGTTTCCAAGGTTGATGTGATCAAACATCGCACGCTCCCTCTACCATCGGGATTGGTGTTAAACCGAAATAATTGTTATTTGGTGTTTGCGTTGAGCATAGACATGATTGGATTATGTTTATCGCCACACGGTTATTCATTTAAGGAGAATAATGGTTACTCTGTTTATTTGAATAATACCTTCAATGGTCTTGCACCTAAAATGAATGGTTTATTGAATCTCGATCGTAGTGATACACATGTTAATGCCAAAAGATATAAGATAGTAATGATAGTACCACGTACTTGTGGCACTGCCATTTGAGTCATGTTGGTATAAAACGCATGAAGAAGCTCCATGTTGATGGATCTTTGGACTCACTCGTTTTTTAAAAGATTGAGACATGCGAACCATGTCTATTGGTAGATATGCATGAAGAAACTCAATGCAGATGGATCGTTTGGACTCACTTGATTTTGAATCACTTGAGACATGCAAATCATACCACATTGGCAAGATGACTGAAAGGCCTCGTTTTCAGTAAGATGGAACAAGAAAGCAACTTGTTGGAAGTAATACATTTTGATGTGTGCAGTCCAATGAGTGCTGAGGCACGCAGTGGATATCGTTATGTTCTTACTTCACAGATGATTTGAGTAGATGCTGAGTATATTTACTTGATGAAATACAAGTCTGAATTATTGAAAGGTTTAAGTAATTTCATAGTGAAGTTGAAGATCATCGTGACAAGATGATAAAATGTCTATGATATGATCATAGAGATGGATATCTGAGTTACGAGTTTGGCACACAATTAAGACATTGTGGAAATTGTTTCACAACTAATACCACCTGGACCACCATAGTGTGATGGTGTGTCCGAACATCACAACTGCACCCTATTGGATATGGTGCATACCATGATGTCTCTTATCGAATTACCACTATCTTTTATGGGTTAGGTATTAGAGACAACCGCACTCACTTTAAATAGGGCACCACACAATTCCGTTGAGACGACACCGTATGAATTATGGTTTAGAGAAACCTAAGCTGTCGTTTCTTAAAAGTTTGGGGCTGCGATGCTTATGTGAAAAAGTTTCAGGCTGATAAGCTCGAACCCAAAGCGGATAAATGCATCTTCATAGAATACCCCAAAATAGTTGGGTATACCTCCTGTTTCAGATCCGGAAGCAAAAATGGTTGTTTCTAGAAACGGGTCCTTTCTCGAGGAAAAGTTTCTCTTGAAAGAGTTGAGTGGGAGGATGGTGGAGACTTGATGAGGTTATTGAACCGTCACTTCAACTAGTGTGTAGCAGGGCACAGGAAGTTGTTCCTGTGGCACCTACACTAATTGAAGTGGAAGCTTATGATAGTGATCATGAAACTTCGGATCAAGTCACTACCAAACCTCATAGGTTGACAAGGATGCATACTACTTCAGAGTGGTACGTAATCCTGTCTTGGAAGTCATGTTGCTAGACAACAATGAACCTATGAGCTATGGAGAAGTGATGGTGGGCCCAGATTCCAAAGAATGGCTCGAGGCCATAAAATCCGAGAGAGGATCCATGTATAAAAGAAAGTGTAGACTTTGAAAGAACCACTTGATGGTCGTAAGGCTGTTGGGTGCGGATGGATTTTAAAAGGAAGACAGACAATGATGGTAAGTGTCACCATTAAGAAAGCTCGACTTGTCGTTAAGATGTTTCCCGACAAGTTCAAGGAGTTGACTATGATGAGACTTTCTCACTCGTAGCGATGCTAAGAGTCTGTTGGAATTATGTTAGCAGTTACTGCATTATTTATGAAATCTTGCAGATAGGATGTAAAAACATTGTTTCCTCGACATTTTTCTTGAGGAAAGGTTGTATGTGATACAACCAGAAGGTTTTGTCAATCCTGAAAGATGTTGACAAGTATGCAAAGCTCCAGCAATCCTTCTAAGGACTGGAGTAAGCATCTCGGAGTTGGAATGTACGCTTTGATGAGATGATCAAAGATTTTGGGTTTATACAAAGTTTATGAGAAACTTGTATTTCAAAGAAGTGAGTGGGAGCACTATAGAATTTTTGATGAGTATATGTTGTTAACACATTGTTGATCAGAAATGATGTAGAATTTCTAGAAAGCATGAAGGGTTATTTGAAAAGTGTTTTTCAATGGAAAAACCTGGATTAAGCTACTTGAACATTGAGCATCAATATCTATAAGGATAGATCAAAAACGCTTAATAGTACTTTCAAATGAATACATACCGTGACAAGATTTTGAAGGAGTTCAAAATAGATCAGCAAAGAAGGAGTTCTTAGCTGTGTTACAAGGTGTGAATATTGAGTAAGACTCAAGACCTGACCACGGCAGAAGAGAGAGAAAGGACGAAGGTCGTCCCCTATGCTTTAGACGTAGGCTCTACAGTATGCTATGCTGTGTACCGCACCTGAAGTGTGCCTTGCCATGAGTCAGTCAAGGGGAACAAGAGTGATCTAGGAATGGATCACACGACAGCGGTCGAACTTATCCTTAGTAACTAGTGGACTAAGGAATTTTCTCGATTATGGAGGTGGTAAAAGAGTTCGTCGTAAAGGGTTACGTCTATGCAAACTTTGACACTAATCCGGATGACTCTGAGTAGTAAACCGGATTCGTATAGTAGAACAGTTATTTGGAATAGCTCCAACTAGCGCGTGGTAGCTTCATCTACAAGATGACATAGAGATTTGCAAAGCACACATGGATATGAAAGGTTCAGACTCATTGACTAATAAACCTCTCTCACAATCAAGATATGAACAAACCCCATGGGTGTTGGATTCATTGCAATCACATAGTGATGTGAACTAGATTATTGACTCTAGTGCAAGTGGGAGACTGTTGGAAATATGCCATAGAGGCAATAATAAAATGGTTATTATTGTATTTCCTTGTTCATAATAATTGTCTATTGTTCATGCTACAATTGTATTAACCGGAAACCATAATACATGTGTGAATACATAGACCACAACATGTCCCTGGTAAGCCTCTAGTTGACTAGCTCGTTGATTAATAGATGGTCATGGTTCCTAACCATAGACATTGGATGTCATTGATAACGGGATCACATCATCAGGAGAATGATGTGATGGACAAGACCCAATCCTAAGCCTAGCACAAGATCATATAGTTCGTCTGCTAAAGCTTTTCTAATGTCAAGTATCATTTCCTTAGACCATGAGATTGTGCAACTCCCAGATACCGTAGGAATGCTTTGGGTGCACCAAACGTCACAACGTAACTGGGTGGCTATAAAGGTGCACTATGGGTATCTCCGAAAGTGTTTGTTGGGTTGGCACGAATCAAGACTGGGATTTGTCACTCCGTGTAAACGAAGAGGTATCTCTGGGCCCACTCGGTAGGACATCATCATAATATGCACAATGTGACCAAGGAGTTGATCACGGGATGATGTGTTACGGAACGAGTAAAGAGACTTGCTAGTAACGAGATTGAACAAGGTATCAGGATACCGACGATCGAATCTCGGACAAGTACTATACCGGTAGACAAAGGGAATTGTATACGGGATTGATTGAATCCTCGACATCGTGGTTCATCCGATGAGATCATCGTGGAGCATGTGGGAGCCAACATGGGTATCCAGATCCCGCTGTTGGTTATTGGCCGGAGTGAAGGAAATATGCCCTAGAGGCAATAATAAAGTTATTATTTATTTCCTTATATCATGATAAATGTTTATTATTCATGCTAGAATTGTATTAACCGGAAACATAATACATGTGTGAATACATAGACAAACAGAGTGTCACTAGTATGCCTCTACTTGACTAGCTCATTAATCAAAGATGGTTATGTTTCCTAACCATGGACAAAGAGTTGTCATTTGATTAACGGGATCACATCATTAGTTGAATGATCTGATTGACATGACCCATTCCATTAGCTTAGCACCCGATCGTTTAGTATGTTGCTATTGCTTTCTTCATGACTTATACATGTTCCTATGACTATGAGATTATGCAACTCCCATTGGCCGGAGGAACACTTTGTGTGCTACCAAACGTCACAACGTAAATGGGTGATTATAAAGGTACTCTACAGGTGTCTCCAAAGGTACATGTTGGGTTGGCGTATTTCGAGATTAGGATTTGTCACTCCGATTGTCGGAGAGGTATCTCTAGGCCCTCTCGGTAATGCACATCACATAAGCCTTGCAAGCATTGCAACTAATGAGTTAGTTGCGAGATGATGTATTACAGAACGAGTAAAGAGACTTGCCATTAACGAGATTGAACTAGGTATTGAGATACCGACAATCGAATCTCGGGCAAGTAACATACCGATGACAAAGGGAACAACGTATGTTGTTATGCGGTCTGACCGATAAAGATCTTCGTAGAATATGTAGGAGCCAATATGAGCATCCAGGTTCCGCTATTGGTTATTGACCGGAGACGTGTCTCGGTCATGTCTAAATTATTCTCGAACCCGTAGGGTCCGCACGCTTAAGGTTTCGATGACAGTTATATTATGAGTTTATGAGTTTTGATGTACCGAAGTTAGTTCAGAGTCCCGGATGTGATCACAGACATGACGAGGAGTCTCGAAATGGTCGAGACATTAAGATTGATATATTGGACGGCTATATTCGGACACCGGAAGTGTTCCGGGGAAGTTTCGGATAAAACCGGAGCACCGGGGGGTTACCGGAACCCCCCGGGGGGTTAATGGGCCTCATGGGCCTAAAGCGGAGAAGAGGAGGGGCTGCCAGGGCAGGCCGCGCGCCCCCTCTCCCCCTAGTACGAATTGGACAAGGAGGGAGGGGCGGTGCCCCCCTCTCCTCTCTCCCTTCCTTCCCCCTCTCCTAATTGGACAAGGAAAGGGAGGGGAGTCCTACTCCCGGTAGGAGTAGGACTCCTCCTGCGCGCCTCCTCCTAGGGCCGGCCGCACCCCCCCTTGGATCCTTTATATACGGAGGCAAGAGGCACCCCATGGACACAAGTTGATCCACGTGATCATATTCTTAGCCGTGTGTGGTGCCCCCTTCCACCATAGTCCTCGATAATATTGTAGTGATGCTTAGGCGAAGCCCTGCGACAGTAGAACATCAAGATCGTCACCACGCCGTCGTGCTGACGGAACTCTTCCTCGACACTTTGCTGGATTGGAGTCCGGGGATCGTCATCGAGATGAACGTGTGCTAGAACTCGGAGGTGCCGTAGTTTCGGTGCTTGATCGGTCGGGCCGTGGAGACGTACGACTACATCGACTAAGTTAACGCTTCCGTTGTCGATCTACAAGGGTACGTAGATCACACTCTCCCCCTCTCATTGCTATGCATCACCATGATCTTGCGTGTGCGTAGGAATTTTTTTGAAATTACTACAAAACCCAACAGTGGCATCCGAGCCTAGGTTTTATATGTTGATGTTATATGCACGAGTAGAACACAAGTGAGTTGTGGGCGATATAAGTCATACTGCTTACCAGCATCTCATACTTTGGTTCGGCGGTATTGTTGGACGAAGCAGCCCGGACCGACATTACGCATACGCTTACGCGAGACCGGTTCTCCCGACGTGCTTTGCACATAGGTGGCTTACGGGTGACAGTTTCTCCAACTTTAGTTGAACCGAGTGTGGCTACGCCCGGTCCTTGCGAAGGTTAAAACAGCACCAACTTGACAAACTATCGTTGTGTATTTGATGCGTAGGTAAGATTGGTTCTTGCTTAAGCCCGTAGCAGCCACGTAAAACTTGCAACAACAAAGTAGAGGACGTCTAACTTGTTTTTGCAGGGCATGTTGTGATGTGATATGGTCAAGACATGATGCTAAATTTTATTGTATGAGATGATCATGTTTTGTAACCGAGTTATCGGCAACTGGCAGGAGCCATATGGTTGTCGCTTTATTGTATGCAATGCAATCGCGCTGTAATGCTTTACTTTATCACTAAGCGGTAGCGATAGTCGTGGAAGCATAAGATTGGCGAGACGACAACGATGCTACGATGGAGATCAAGGTGTCGCGCCGGTGACGATGGTGATCACGACGGTGCTTCTAAGATGGAGATCACAAGCACAAGATGATGATGGCCATATCATATCACTTATATTGATTGCATGTGATGTTTATCTTTTATGCATCTTATCTTGCTTTGATTGACGGTAGCATTATAAGATGATCTCTCACTAATTATCAAGAAGTGTTCTCCCTGAGTATGCACCGTTGCGAAAGTTCTTCGTGCTGAGACACCACGTGATGATCGGGTGTGATAGGCTCTACGTTCAAATACAACGGGTGCAAAACAGTTGCACACGCGGAATACTCAGGTTATACTTGACGAGCCAATCATATACAGATATGGCCTTAGAACACCGAGACCGAAAGGTCGAGCGTGAATCATATAGTAGATATGATCAACATAGTGATGTTCACCAATGAAACTACTCCATCTCACGTGATGATCAGACATGGTTTAGTTGATTTGGATCACGTAATCACTTAGAGGATTAGAGGGATGTCTATCTAAGTGGGAGTTCTTTAAGTAAATTATTTGAACCTAAATTTATCATGAAACTTAGTACCTGATAGTATCTTGCTTTTTTATGCTTGATTGTAGATAGATGGCCCATGCTATTGTTCCGTTGAATTTTAATGCATTCCTTGAGAAAGCAAAGTTGAAAGATAATGGTAGCAATTACACGGACTGGGTCCGTAACTTGAGGATTATCCTCATTGCTGCACAGAAGAATTATGTCCTGGAAGCACCGCTGGGTGCCAGGCCTGCTGCTGGAGCAACACCAGATGTTATGAACGTCTGGCAGAGCAAAGCTGATGACTACTCGATAATTCAGTGTGCCATGCTTTACGGCTTAGAATCGAGACTTCAACGACGTTTTGAACGTCATGGAGCATATGAGATGTTCCAGGAGTTGAAGTTAATATTTCAAGCAAATGCCCGGATTGAGAGATATGAAGTCTCCAATAAGTTCTATAGCTGCAAGATGGAGGAGAACAGTTCTGTCAGTGAGCATATACTCAATGTCTGGGTATAATAATCACTTGATTCAATTGGGAGTTAATCTTCCAGATGATTGCGTCATTGATAGAATTCTCCAATCACTGCCACCAAGCTACAAGAGCTTCATGATGAATTATAATATGCAAGGGATGAATAAGACTATTCCCGAGCTCTTCGCAATGCTGAAAGCTGCGGAGGTAGAAATCAAGAAGGAGCATCAAGTGTTGATGGTCAACAAGACCACTAGTTTCAAGAAAAAGGGCAAAGGGAAGAAGAAGGGGAACTTCAAAAAGAACAGCAAGCAAGTTGCTACTCAAGAGAAGAAACCCAAACCTGGACCTAAGCCTGAAACTGAGTGCTTCTACTGCAAGCAGACTGGTCACTGGAAGCGGAACTGCCCCAAGTATTTGGCGGATAAGAAGGATGGCAAGGTGAACAAAGGTATATGTGATATACATGTTATTGACGTGTACCTTACTAATGCTCGCAGTAGCACCTGGGTATTTGATACTGGTTCTGTTGCTAATATTTGCAACTCGAAACAGGGACTACGGATTAAGCGAAGATTGGCTAAGGACGAGGTGACGATGCGCGTGGGAAACGGTTCCAAAGTCGATGTGATCGCAGTCGGCACGCTACCTCTACATCTACCTTCGGGATTAATATTAGACCTAAATAATTGTTATTTGGTGCCAGCGAGCATGAACATTATATCTGGATCTTGTTTGATGCGAGACGGTTATTCATTTAAATCTGAGAATAATGGTTGTTCTATTTATATGAGTAATATCTTTTATGGTCATGCACCCTTAAAGAGTGGTCTATTTTATTGAATCTCGATAGTAGTGACACACATATTCATAGTGTTGAAACCAAAAGATGCAGAGTTGATAATGATAGTGCAACTTACTTGTGGCACTGCCGTTTAGGTCATATCGGTGTAAAGCGCATGAAGAAACTCCAAACTGATGGACTTTTGGAACCACTTGATTATGAATCACTTGGTACTTGCGAACCGTGCCTCATGGGCAAGATGACTAAAACACCGTTCTCCGGTACTATGGAGAGAGCAACAGATTTGTTGGAAATCATACATACAGATGTATGTGGTCCGATGAATATTGAGGCTCGTGGCGGATATCATTATTTTCTCACCTTCACAGATGACTTAAGCAGATATGGGTATATCTACTTAATGAAACATAAGTCTAAAACGTTTGAAAAGTTCAAAGAATTTAAGAGTGAAGTTGAAAATCATCGTAACAAGAAAATAAAGTTTCTACGATCTGATCGTGGAGGAGAATATTTGAGTTACGAGTTTGGTGTACATTTGAAACAATACGGAATAGTTTCGCAACTCACGCCACCCGGAACACCACAGCGTAATGGTGTGTCCAAACGTCGTAATCGTACTTTACTAGATATGGTGCGATCTATGATGTCTCTTACTGATTTATCGCTATCGTTTTGGGGTTATGCTTTGGAGACGGCTGCATTCACGTTAAATAAGGCACCATCAAAATCCGTTGAGACGACGCCTTATGAACTATGGTTTGGCAAGAAACCAAAGTTGTCGTTTCTGAAAGTTTGGGGCTGCGATGCTTATGTGAAAAAGCTTCAACCTGATAAGCTCGAACCCAAATCGGAGAAATGTGTCTTCATAGGATATCCAAAGGAGACTATTGGATACACCTTCTATCACAGATCCGAAGGCAAGACTTTTGTTGCTAAGTTCGGAAACTTTCTAGAGAAGGAGTTTCTCTCGAAAGAAGTGAGTGGGAGGAAAGTAGAACTTGACGAGGTAACTGTACCTGCTCCCTTATTGGAAAGTAGTGCATCATAGAAAACTGTTTCTGTGACACCTACACCAGTTAGTGAGGAAGCTAATGATGAGGATCATGAAACTTCAGAACAAGATACTACTGAACCTCGTAGATCAACCAGAGTGAGATCCGCGCCAGAGTGGTACGGTAATCCTGTTCTGGAAGTCATGCTACTAGATCATGATAAACCTACGAACTATGAAGAAGCGATGGTGAGCCCAGATTCCGCAAAATGGCTTGAAGCCATGAGATCTGAGATGGGATCCATGTATGAGAACAAAGTATGGACTTTGGTTGACTTGCCCGATGATCGGCAAGCAATTGAGAATAAATGGATCTTCAAGAAGAAGACTGACGCTGACGGTAATATTACTATCTACAAATCTCGACTTGTCGCAAAAGGTTTTCGGCAAGTTCAAGGGATTGACTATGATGAGACCTTCTCACCCGTAGCGATGCTTAAGTCTGTCCGAATCATGTTAGCAATTGCCGCATTTTATGATTATGAAATTTGGCAGATGGATGTCAAAACTGCATTCCTGAATGTATTTCTAGAAGAAGAGTTGTATATGATGCAACCAGAAGGTTTTGTCGATCCAAAGGGAGCTAACAAAGTGTGCAAGCTCCAGCGATCCATTTATGGACTGGTGCAAGCCTCTCGGAGTTGGAATAAACGCTTTGATAGTGTGATCAAAGCATTTGGTTTTATATAGACTTTTGGAGAAACTTGTATTTACAAGAAAGTGAGTGGGAGCTCTGTAGCATTTCTGATATTATATGTGGATGACATATTACTAATTGGAAATGATATAGAATTTTTGGATAGCATAAAGGGATACTTGAATAAGAGTTTTTCGATGAAAGACCTCGGTGAAGCTGCTTACATATTAGGCATTAAGATCTGTCGAGATAGATCAAGACGCTTAATTGGACTTTCACAAAGCACATACCTTGACAAAGTTTTGAAGAAGTTCAAAATGGATCAAGCAAAGAAAGGGTTCTTGCCTGTGTTGCAAGGTGTGAAGTTGAGTAAGACTCAATGCCCGACCACTGCAGAATATAGAGAGAAAATGAAAGATGTTTCCTATGCTTCAGCCATAGGCTCTATCATGTATGCAATGCTGTGTACCAGACCTGATGTGTGCCTTGCTATAAGTTTAGCATGGAGGTACCAAAGTGATCCAGGAGTGGATCACTGGACAGCGGTCAAGAACATCCTGAAATACCTGAAAAGGACTAAGGATATGTTTGTCATATATGGAGGTGACAAAGAGCTCATCGTAAAAGGTTACGTTGATGCAAGCTTTGACACTGATCCGGACGATTCTAAATCGCAAACCGGATACGTGTTTACATTAAACGGTGGAGCTGTCAGTTGGTGCAGTTCTAAACAAAGCGTTGTGGCGGGATCTACATGTGATGCGGAGTACATAGCTGCTTCGGAAGCAGCAAATGAAGGAGTCTGGATGAAGGAGTTCATATCCGATCTAGGTGTCATACCTAGTGCATCGGGTCCAATGAAAATCTTTTGTGACAATACTGGTGCAATTGCCTTGGCAAAGGAATCCAGATTTCACAAGAGAACCAAGCACATCAAGAGACGCTTCAATTCCATCCGGGATCTAGTCCAGGTGGGAGACATAGAGATTTGCAAGATACATACGGATCTGAATGTTGCAGACCCGTTGACTAAGCCTCTTCCACGAGCAAAACATGATCAGCACCAAGGCTCCATGGGTGTTAGAATCATTACTGTGTAATCTAGATTACTGACTCTAGTGCAAGTGGGAGACTGAAGGAAATATGCCCTAGAGGCAATAATAAAGTTATTATTTATTTCCTTATATCATGATAAATTTTTATTATTCATGCTAGAATTGTATTAACCGGAAACATAATACATGTGTGAATACATAGACAAACAGAGTGTCACTAGTATGCCTCTACTTGACTAGCTCATTAATCAAAGATGGTTATGTTTCCTAACCATGGACAAAGAGTTGTCATTTGATTAACGGGATCACATCATTAGTTGAATGATCTGATTGACATGACCCATTCCATTAGCTTAGCACCCGATCATTTAGTATGTTGCTATTGCTTTCTTCATGACTTATACATGTTCCTATGACTATGAGATTATGCAACTCCCGTTTGCCGGAGGAACACTTTGTGTGCTACCAAATGTCACAACATAAATGGGTGATTATAAAGGTACTCTACAGGTGTCTCCAAAGGTACATGTTGGGTTGGCGTATTTCGAGATTAGGATTTGTCACTTCGATTGTCGGAGAGGTATCTCTGGGCCCTCTCGGTAATGCACATCACATAAGCCTTGCAAGCATTGCAACTAATTAGTTAGTTGCGAGATGATGTATTACGGAACGAGTAAAGAGACTTGCCGGTAACGAGATTGAACTAGGTATTGAGATACCGACGATCGAATCTCGGGCAAGTAACATACCGATGACAAAGGGAACAACGTATGTTGTTATGCGGTCTGACCGATAAAGATCTTCGTAGAATATGTAGGAGCCAATATGAGCATCCAGGTTCCGCTATTGGTTATTGACCGGAGACGTGTCTCGGTCATGTCTACATTATTCTCGAACCCGTAGGGTCCGCACGCTTAAGGTTTCGATGACAGTTATATTATGAGTTTATGAGTTTTGATGTACCGAAGTTAGTTCGGAGTCCCGGATGTGATCACGGACATGACGAGGAGTCTCGAAACGGTTGAGACATAAAGATTCATATATTGGACGGCTATATTCGGACACCGGAAGTGTTCCGGGGAAGTTTCGGATAAAACCGGAGCACCGGGGGGTTACTGGAACCCCCCGGGGGGTTAATGGGCCTCATGGGCCTAAAGTGGAGAAGAGGAGGGGCTTCCAAGGCAGGCCGCGCGCCCCCTCTCCCCCTAGTCCGAATTGGACAAGGAGGGAGGGGCGGTGCCCCCTCTCCTCTCTCCCTTCCTTCCCCCTCTCCTAATTGGACAAGGAAAGGGAGGGGAGTCCTACTCCCGGTAGGAGTAGGACTCCTCCTGCGCGCCTCCTCCTAGGGCCGGCCGCACCCCCCTTGGATCCTTTATATACGGAGGCAAGAGGCACCCCATGGACACAAGTTGATCCACGTGATCATATTCTTAGCCGTGTGCGGTGCCCCCTTCCACCATAGTCCTCGATAATATTGTAGTGATGCTTAGGCGAAGCCCTGCGACAGTAGAACATCAAGATCGTCACCACGCCATCGTGCTGACGGAACTCTTCCCTGACACTTTGCTGGATCGGAGTCCGGGGATCGTCATCGAGCTGAACGTGTGCTAGAACTCGGAGGTGCCGTAGTTTCGGTGCTTGATCGGTCGGGCCGTGGAGACGTACGACTACATCAACTAAGTTAACGCTTCCGTTGTCGATCTACAAGGGTACGTAGATCACACTCTCCCCTCTCGTTGCTATGCATCACCATGATCTTGCGTGTGCGTAGGAAAGTTTTTGAAATTACTACGAAACCCAACACGGAGAGTTGTCTCTGTCATGTCTACGTGTCTCCCGAACCCGTAGGGTCTACACACTTAAGGTTCGGTGATGCTAGAGTTGTAGAGATATTAGTATGCGGTTAACCAAAAGTTGTTCGGAGTCCAAGATGAGATCCCGGATGTCACGAGGAGTTCCGGAATGGTCCGGAGGTAAAGATATATATATATAGGAAGTCCAGTTTCGGCCACCGGGAGAGTTTCGAGGTCACCGGTATTGTACCGGGACCAGCGAAAGGGTCCCGGGGGTCCACCAGAAGGGTCCCGGGGGTCCACCGTGTGGGGCCACCTGTCCCGGAGGGCCCCATGGGCTGAAGTGACGTGGGAACCATGCACCTCCCTTGCGCCTAGGGTTGGAAACCCTAAAGGTGTGGGGGCGCATCCACCTGGCTTGGGGGCCAAGCCACCCCCTAGGCCGCCGCCCCTCCCATTAGATGGGATCTATAGGGGTCGGCGCCTCCCCAGGGCCCCTATATATAGTGGAGGGGAGGGAGGGCAGCAGCACCCTACGCCCTGGCGCCTCCCTCCCTCCCGTGACACCTCTTCCTCCCCGCTTGCGCTTGGCGAAGCCCTGCCGGGATCCCACTACTTCCACCACCACGCCGTCCTGCTGCTGGATCCCCATCAACTTCTCCTTCCCCTTGCTGGATCAAGAAGGAGGAGATGTCTCCGCTCCATATGTGTGTTGAACGCGGAGGTGCCGTCCGTTCGGCGCTAGGATCATCGGTGATTTGGATCACGACGAGTACGACTCCATCAACCCCGTTCTCTTGAACGCTTCCGCTTAGCGATCTTCAAGGGTATGAAGATGCACTCCCTCTCCCTCATTGCTAGATTACTCCATAGATTGATTTTGGTGATGCGTAGAAAATTTTAAATTTTTTCTATGATCCCCAACAAACCTATGGCCCCCGGGTCTATTCTCTATTATATTAATCTCCCGTCAACAAGTTATTTCTAGCACCATTTATTTTGCAATCTTTACTTTCAATCTATATCATAAAAATACAAAAATATTTATCTTGTTATTATTATCTCTGTCTGATCTCACTCTCGTAAGTGACTGTGAAGGGATTGACAACCCCTTTATCGCGTTGGTTGCAAGGTTCTTATTTGTTTGTGTAGGTACGAGGGACTTGCGCGTAGTCTCCTACTGGATTGATACCTTGGTTCTCAAAAACTGAGGGAAATACTTACGCTACTTTGTTGCATCACCCTTTCCTCTTCAAGGGAAAACCAACGCAGTGCTCAAGAGGTAGCAAGAAGGATTTCTGGCGCCGTTGCCGGGGAGATCTACCACAAGTCAAGACATACCAAGTACCCATCACATACTCTTATCCCTCACATACATTATTTTCTATTTGCCTCTCGTCCCCCCCCCCACTTCACCCTTGCCGTTTTATTCACCCTCTTTCTTCCGTTCTCCTTCTCTTTTCTAGTTCGTCTCTTTTCACTTGCTTCTTGTGTACTTGTGTGTTGGATTGTTTGTCACGATGGCTCAAGATAATACTAAATTATGTGACTTTTCCAATACCAACAATAATGATTTTATTAGCACTCTGATTGCTCCTTTTACCGATGCTGAATCTTGTGAAATTAATACTGCTTTGCTGAATCTTGTCATGAAAGATCCGGTTTCCAGCCTTCCTAGTGAAGATGCCGCTACCCATCTAAACAGCTTTGTTGATTTGTGTGATGTGCAAAAGAAGAAATATGTGGATAATGATATTGTTAAATTGAAGCTATTCCTATTTTCGCTTAGAGATCGTGCTAAAACTTGGTTTTCGTCTTTGCCTAAAAATAGTATCGATTCATGGAACAAGTGCAAAGATGCTTTTATCTCTAAGTTTTTTCCTCCTGCTAAGATCATCTCTCTTAGAAACGATATTATGAATTTTAAGCAACTAGATCATGAGCATGTTGCACAATCTTTGGAGAGGATGAAATTAATGATTCGTAATTGCCCTACACATGGTTTGAATTTATGGACGATCATACAATTTTTTTATACTGGATTGAATTTTGCTTCTAGAAATCTTTTAGATTCGTCCGCGGGAGGCACTTTTATGGAAATCACTTTAGGAGAAGCTACTAAACTCCTATATAATATTATGGTTAATTATTCTCAATGGCACACTGAAAGATCTACTAGTAAAAAGGTGCATGCAATAGAAGAAATTAATGTTTTGAGTGGAAAGATGGATGAATTTATGAAATTGTTTGCTAACAAGAGTGTTTCTTCTGATCCTAATGATATGCCTTTGTCTACTTTGATTGAGAATAATAATGAATCTATGGATGTGAATTTTGTTGGTAGGAACAATTTTGGTAATAATGCGTATAGAAGTAATTTTAAAGGCCGTTTCCTAGTAATTCCTCTAATAATTATGGTAATTCCTACAAAAATTCTTAGGGAAATTATAATAAGATGCCCTCTGATTTTGAATCTAATATTAAATAATTTATTAGTTCTCAAAAGAGTTTCAATGCTTTGATTGAAGAAAAATTGTCTAAGATTGATGAGTGCAAAGAAAGAACCGCTCGGATGCGTGCTAAAAAAGATTGCTTTGTGAAAGCGTGTTCTTCTAGTTTTGATGATAATAAGGATGAAGATATAAAAGTGATTGATGTGTCTCCTATTAAATCTTTGTTTTGCAATATGAATCTTGATAATGATGGGACTGGAGATGAGTCAACTTTAGTTACAAGGCATCCCAATGATTCAGAGTTTTTAGATCTTGATGCAAAAATTGATAAAAGTGAGATTGGAGAGGTCAAAACTTTACATAGCAATGAACCCACTATTTTGGATTTCAAGGAATTTAATTATGATAATTGTTCTTTAATAGATTGTATTTCCTTGTTGCAATCCGTGCTAAATTCTCCGCATGCTTATAGTCAAAATAAAGCTTTTACTAAACATATCGCTGATGCTTTAATGCAATCTTATGAAGAAAAGATTGAATTGGAAGTTTCTATCCCTAGAAAACTTTATGATGAGTGGGAACCAACTATTAAAATTAAAATTAAAGATCATGAATGCTATGCTTTATGTGATTTGGGTGCTAGCATTTCCATGACTCCAAAAACTTTGTGTGATGTGTTAGGTTTCCGTGAATTTGATGATTGCTCTTTAAATTCACATCTTGCAGATTCCACTATTAAGTAAACTAGGAAGAATAGAATTTATGATGTTCTTATTGTTGCAAATAGGAATTATGTGCCCGTAGATTTCATTGTTCTTGATATTGATTGCAATCCTACATGTCCCATTATTATTGGTAGACCTTTCCTTAGAACGATTAGTGCAATTATTGATATGAAAGAAGGAAATATTAGATTCCAATTTCCTTTAAGGAAATGCGTGGAACACTTTCCTAGAAAGAAAATTAAATTACCTTATGAATCTATTATTAGAGCCACTTATGGATTACATACTAAAGATGATAATACCTAGATCTATCCTTGCTTTTATGCCTAGTTAGGGCGTTAAACGATACCGCTTGTTGGGAGGCAACCCAATTTTATTTTTGTTACTTGATTTTTGGTTCAGTTTAGTAATAAATAATCCATCTAGACTATGTTTAGATGTGGTTTCATGCTTTTAATTAGTGTTTGTGCCAAGTAGAACCTTTGGGAAGACTTGGGGGAAGTTTTAGTAATCTTGCTGTAAA
This sequence comes from Triticum dicoccoides, assembly GCF_002162155.2. NCBI lineage: Eukaryota > Viridiplantae > Streptophyta > Magnoliopsida > Poales > Poaceae > Triticum > Triticum dicoccoides. The sequence continues at coordinate 151,727,969 of NC_041386.1, read as the reverse complement.
AAACAGAAACTTTAGCGCTCACGATATTTGCTGCCATAGTTTACTGGAGAGTGCGATTAAGTTGATTCGTTTTGCAGATGATTAATAGATAAATTCCTCACTTCCAGAAATTTATTTTAGAATTTTGGGGGTTACAGAAGTATTCGAAAGCTACAGATTACTACAGACTGTTCTGTTTTTGACAGATTCTGTTTTTCGTGTGTTGTTTGCTTATTTTGATGCATCTATGACTAGTAACGGAGGTTATGAACCATAGAGAAGTTGGAATACATGTAAAATATTAAGGAGAAAGCAAAACCAAACAAAATAGCTTTGGTCTATATACAAAACTTATTCTGGTGAACCCATGTAAAATATTAGTTGTATTTTATTGCAAAGTACATAATAAAACCAGGTTCTAAATATATGACCATGTATCATGGCTAATGTATTGTCTATTTATTCACATTGTATTGACAACTAAGGATAAATAGACAAAGTTTATAATATGATAAGCATAGTATGACATCATTCATATCACAAAACAACTGAGAACAGACAAACATGTAATTGTAACATTGTGTGGGCAAGTCCAACACAAAACTAGATTACAGATCAAGATCAAAGGAACATCACTCCTCTATTTTAAACCTTGTAAGGTGCAATGATACGCTAATAAAATTGTGTATAAAATTGAAAAGTAATAGACATTGGCTGCAAACCATGCAGTTCAAGGCACAAGTCAGAGTAAGTAGTAGTTAAAAGGCATGAGGATTAAGGACTTACAATAACGGCTTTGACTGGTGTAGTCATGCCCTTCGTCTTGCTGGTGTGACAATCCTTGAAGATTTCCACAACATTTGGTTCAGGTACTTTTTGGACCTTGTGGGCTTTCCTCTGCATCTGGAGCAAGTCAATATAGATATGATAATATGGTACAACGAAAAGAGTGAAACAACAACTAATTACAAGAGCCTCGCAGTGTGCAGTATAGCTACGAGATCCTATCATCTATTGGAATTTCACTTTCATACAGTTGGCCTTGTTCTTTGAACAGTTCACCTACAAGAAGATAGATTTGTGAGGCACATGCGTAAATAGGACTTCAACATGTGATTTGATCACATATATATAATGTACCTGATACTTTGGATCAGACCAGTGTTTAACGAGGCCTCTCCAGTCTTCAACCGATATATTTTCCACTAGAGATCTTTGGGCAAGTTCACTATTAGCCTTGCCTTCAAAATGAGTTTTCGTCAAGTTATACCGATACTGTCGCAGAGCAGACTTGAAAACATGGCTGCAAGCTTGTCTGGTTGCATCATCTTGGCTATCCAACTTGAACCTCATCTGTTGAAAATTATGGGAGTCTCATTATCAGCAACCTAGAAAGTATGGAACAGAGCAACATGATATTACTAGTTTCCATACATAACCATACTTACACATCAATGGTTGAGGAAGGTGTTGAACTGGGTTTCGTCTTTGTCATTCCTGTACTGAATCCATGTTGGGAGGATATGTACAATTTTTTTTGCGGGTGGGGAGGATATGTACATGACACCTAACGGCAGCCGCTGCCTCTGATACTAACTTGGCTGACTCTGTAGCATCACGTGGCCTTTTTAAACCTACCTTAAAATGGATCTCCATCCTTCCTCCTCTAGATTTAGTTAACCTACCAAGCATTATCCCTGATGTTTGTTTCCTCTTGCGCCTAGGTGCTAGTCCAACAATGAACATAGGAAGTGTTAGTGTACATCAAACTGTGAGACTACATATAAAAAAGCATGCAACTGTAACTTGAATCCATCAACTACCTTCTTGCTGTTGAAGCTCACAAAGTTCATCTGATCTTGCCAACTCATCTTGTGTCAAGAGTGCTTCAGAAGTAGTGTCAGGTGGCAAGGGAGCTTGGGAACGTGCTGCTAGCTGAGTTGACCAATGAGTAACTCGTGCAGCTGGTGGTACTGTGGAAGGTGTTGCAACAACTAGGGCAGTATCTGCTTGTTTGGTGGCAGCTATTGTTTTCTGTTTGGCTTGTTCTGCAGCTTGCGTAGCACGGGATACCCTGTTTGTACAATTTTTCGCTAGACTTTGACCTTCTATTGCACCATCAGTACCAGCAGAATCTGCAGGATTCTTCCGCTTCCTTTTCCCTGTCATTTTGTATTCCTTCCTCTTTCTCTGTGCCATGTTAAGTCAAGTCGACAAGAAAAATGAATAACAATTTAGTTCTTTAGAACAAATTGATGCGTGATACAGACGAACTAAACTTTGATGTTAGAAAACCACATGATAGGAGGATGTAATATGTACAAAAAACAGGACAGCATGAGATAACCAGAACTATGATGTGTAAACTAAGCAGAAAACATTTCACTAAATTAGAAGCAATGCAATGGAAGGTAGACACCATACGAAAGATGCTACAAATATCGCTCTGCCAAGTTAACAGTGTCTCGTCATAAATGGTGTTTAAAAAATGTGAAGCAGAACAAGAAATAAATCATATGCAAGATGCAAACAACATCACACTACCAAGTTAAAGGTCTCTCGTCATTAGTGCCATTGCATATTCACAGCTTATGATTTGTAAACTAAGGAGAAGGCATTTCAACAAATTGGAAGCAATGAAAGCTAGACACACCATATGAAAGATGCAACAAATATCACTCTACCAAGTTAAAACTGTCTCGTCATAAGTGCCATTTCGACAAATTAGAAGTAGTACAAGCTAGAAAAGAATGCGAGATGTAACCTATATCACACTCCCAAGTCAAACATGTCTTATGATAAGTGATTGTTGCAGGTTACACAACAATAGTACTTTGATGTAAGAACATGGTGTGATAGACAGATATTGTATGTTCTAGAAATTGGAAAACTTGTCTTATTCACAAGTATAATGTGTGAAGTAAGCATATGGAATTCAACAAAATTAGAAGCAATACAAGCTAGACATCATACGTAACATGCAACCACATATAACAATGCCAAGTTAGAGGGAGCACCTGTGATGGTGCACTAGGAGACGTGCTCATCATCAGCACAACTACGTTGAGTGTCTATGCATGTGTTGTCTTGCAAATCTTCTTGGGGGTGGCGTAGTAGAATCTGTAGAGGCCCTCCATTTGGAAGGAGCACCTATATTCACTGACTTGCTAATTTCCTTCCACTTTATTGATTTTGAATTGTCAAGTAAAACTGAAAATAAAAAGCAATAAAGTTCACTCTTTAGAACTCATTCGTGCATGGTACTGACAATCACTACTTTGATGTAAGGCAAACACATGATACCAGGATGGAATATGTACGAAAAACAGGACGACATGGCATATTCACAGCTGTTTGTGTAAACTAAGCAGAAGTCATTTCAACAAATAAGAAGCAATGCAAGCTAGACACCACATGAAAGATGCAACCAATATGACTCTGCCAAGTTAAAAGTGTCCCATCATAAATGGCGTTTCAACAAATTAGAAGTAGTGCATGCTATAAATCATATGAATGATGCAATTAATATCACACTGCATATACTAAAGGTGTCTCGTCATATTGATTCATGCGGGATACAAAAAAATAGTTTTATGTTAGGACATGCTTAATAGACAGATGCACTATGTACTAAAAACAGGAAGGCATGTCACATTAACAGGTATAATGTATAAACTAAGCAGAATAGCACATGCAATTTAACCAGATTGGAAGAATTACAGTCTAGACAGCATATGCAACAGGCAACCACATATCATGCTGCCAAGTTAGAGAAAGCACCTGCGATGCTGGTGTAGGGGAAATGCGGTCATCAACTATAGAGCTACATTCACTATCTTCATCTAGCCTTGCTGTTCCTTGAGAATCATGTGGGGAGGCTAACACCGCATTCTTCAAAAGAGGATCTTTTCTCAAAGTAACCCGCTGGGGTGACTGTCTCATCATAAGTGCTTGATGAGGGATACACAAGAACTTTAGTTTGATGTAAGAACATGGTTAATAGACAAATGTATTAGTATGTACCAAAACATGAAGGCATGTCATATTCAAAGGTATAATGTGTAAGCTAAGAAGATGCAATTTAACCAAATTGGAAGCAATACAAGCTAGACATCCGACTAGAGTGGTGAGCATGATCATCAAGGACCTAAGAGCCCGGTCGGAGGTGGGCTGCTTCGCCACCATAGTGGCTTTTTAGTTGGCTTCCAGGTGATGCATGTATGTGCTGGGCTTGTCACTGGCTCGGCCAGTGCCCTGACTAGCTATTTGTCTTCTGCTGCTCCCGGGATGGTGGTTCATGTAAAAAATATGTTTCCTTATCTTATAAAGACTGAATTTGGCCTTTTGAATACAAGCTAGACACCATATGCAACATGCAACCACATATGATGCCGCAAAGTTAAAGCAGGAACCTGGGATGGTGGTTCATGGCGAGTGAGGTCATCAACTCCAGAGCTACGTTTACCGTCTCCATCTGCTGACACTGCACCCTTTTATAATGCTGAAACGTGTCTGGCCTAGCCGCGTACCACGCTGGAGAAACTTCTCTCTTTTCTTTTCTGCTTCTGTCAAGGCAACAGTCTGAAATACGCTTGCATAAAAACACAATAGTGAGAGTATGGGTGAAGTGTGTGCAGAAGTAGTGCACTGTAAAAGTAGCAGATAGCAGGTGGCTGAAAAAAATGAAAGGAGACATATGATAGCTCTACAACATTGGATGGCAAACAAAATTAGATTCTACTCTGTATGGTTTTGTAATATATCAGCACAGGGATGTCTGGGAAATGCAGGTACTCCTCCAGCACACCACCACATGTGGTCCTATCAAAATAACAGTCGTCTGAAAATAAATAGGTCAGTCGATTTTTTATGAACTGTCCGATCTATAAGGAACGGTAGATGGCCTTCATCTACCTGCCGCCAGTCACTGTTGATGATCTTTCTCGAACCGCCAGCGACCACCGGCATAGATCCCTGCCTCCGCCGCCCCGCCCTCCCCTCGACCTCACACCACCTCCGTGCTTGATAGCACCCCCAGGCCATCCCTTTAATCCCGGCCGACCTCCAGATCGGGCGCCAATAGATCTAGGCCCCACATGCCCCTAAGATAAACACCGAAGCACTGCTTCCCCAGCGCAATAGGCGGACTAGCGCCTGTTACACCGGGGAATGCTTCCGTTAATTGGGAATCAACTAACCAGGAATTGAAATCCAGGGGGCGACGAACCTCTAGCTAAGGTGAAATAGTATATGAGGAGAAACCTTGTGCATCACGAGTTACTAGGAACATCTAGTATCAAGAAGAAGAGGTCAACTAGTGTCTTCTATGGGATGAATACTGTGCAAGCAGACACATAAGATTTGCACGAATAAGGGAAGAGGAGTACCATTTACAGTTGCCAGTATTGTGTCCTTCATATGTCACGACGATGTTCTTCTTTTTGTCGGGGGAACCGATGTTTTGGAGGAGGGTGTAGCCTTGGACGAACCCATGGCCAAATGTTGACTGTGTTGCCGTGGTCGTATGTCAGCAGAGGGGAAGTAGATCCGAGGTGGCAAAGGACGGCATAGAAGGAACAACTCCAGTGCGGTGGACGGTGGCGAAGTTGGAGCGACAGTAGCGAGGTGCAGGACGGCGTGGTTGAACTGGCTCGGGTACGGACAGCTCAGCCTCGGCTTCAACTACTAGTCGTGGAGGGCGTTGTGGTTGAGGTTGCGGTGGACGACTACATCGGGGTATCGGCTACAGCATGATGGAGGAGGGCGGCGGTTGATGGGTGGGATGGGGTGGCGGACGGAGGACGTCGGGGTTTCGCGGCTGGTGGAGAGGTAGTTTTGGAGCACATAGAG
>NC_041386.1:151665771-151721588 GCF_002162155.2 Triticum dicoccoides | reverse complement strand
GAGCTAAGGGAGAACCATGTTTTTGTCTCGGACGCGCTAGTTTTTGGCTTTTTTGAACAGATGGGACGCGCTTGTTTGAAATTTGGGGAAAGTACAAACTTTGCCCCCTCTTAAATTTCGGACCTAATGTGGGTCGATGGTAGGATGGTAATCCCAGGTGTCCCAAATAGTGGGTGGGAGCGATTTCAGCCACGCGCATGTGTGCTTAGGCGGCCATTGTGTATGAATGTTTTTCAGAGGCGGTTGCGTGGTGTCTAGAAGAAGCTACAAACCTACCCCGGTTTAGACCTTTGGACATCAGCCCGGTAGGTTTCACGGGTCGGAGTTAGAAAGTAATTTCCTTCTAACAAACATTGGTCTCATGCGGTTTCGGGCGAGTAGAGGCTCTTTTGGCACTTCGTTTGAAATTTTGAAACAGAAGCATTCACGCTTAGAGTACTTTTGAACTTTGAGGATTGACCTAAATAGACAACGTTAAATTTGACCTTGTATGTTTGAAAACCTCATTAAATTATCCGCTTCTTTTTGAAATTTTGACACTTGAAAATCCTATAACTACGATTATTTTGGAATGGAGGAGCTAAATTTGAATCTATTTTGTACACAACTATATATGCTATTATGTACAAAAGCAGACCAAAGATTGGTGCCCCCATAATTTAGGTATGATTGCCATGATATCGAATTCAAATAATTGAATGGACTTCATGTTGAATGCGAATTTTTTGAACCACCTTAAGTTGAATTCAAATGTATGCTAGTTCATAGCTAGCTATTTATAATGTTCATTGTGTAACTTCCGTATGTATAATGTGCTTTACACACACAACATGAACTATACTCACGTTTATATTCGATTGCTAAAGCGATGCATTGTCTGGAGTTCAAAATACTAACTATGTGGACCAATTGTGTCGAATAACAACATAGACATGCTCAAATTCGATAGAATCTAGATGTCTAATGGATCAATGACCGTTCCTTATGCGGATTGCAAATATCATGATCCCATCCTAATAGTTGGATACAATTTATATCTTTAATCAATGTGTACATCAGTCTTTTACGTGCAGTTTCACTCTCCATCGGTGGTCTCTCACACATGCTCACACACTCTCTCCCGAGGTGTCTTTCTCGCAGACATGCTCTCGATATAACCCTCCCTCCCTCTCATAACCATTTATGATTGTTATCACTAACCTTTATCACAGGCACTCTTCCTCTCACAAGCATACACACGCACAATCCCCATCGATCCATTTCTATATACATATACCTGCCTACGTGTCTCCTGTACGTGCATTATCTTTAGGCCTGTCTCTCATGCATTGTCTCACACCTCTCTTCCTAATCGATGAGTATGATTCTAGGAGAGCATTTATGTAGGATGCCCCTTAAAGTTAGGTTGGATGAATAGTTGAAGGAAATATGCCCTAGAGGCAATAATAAAGTTATTGTCTATTTCCTTATATCATGATAAATGTTTATTATTCATGCTAGAATTGTATTAACCGGAAACATAATACATGTGTGAATACATAGACAAACAGAGTGTGACTAGTATGCCTCTACTTGACTAGCTCGTTAATCAAAGATGATTATGTTTCCTAGCCATAGACATGAGTTGTCATTTGATGAACGGGATCACATCATTAGGAGAATGATGTGATTGACTTGACCCATTCCGTTAGCTTAGCACTTGATCGTTTTAGTATGTTGCTATTTCTTTCTTCACGACTTATACATGTACCTATGACTATGAGATTATGCAACTCCCTTTTACCGGAGGAACACTTTGTGTGCTACCAAACGTCACAACGTAACTGGGTGATTATAAAGGTGCTCTACAGGTGTCTCCAAAGGTACTTGTTGAGTTGGCGTATTTCAAGATTAGGATTTGTCACTCCGATTGTCGGAGAGGTATCTCTGGGCCCTCTTGGTAATGCACGTCACTATAAGCCTTGCAAGCATTGTAACTAATGAGTTATTTGCGGGATGATGCATTACAGAACGAGTAAAGAGACTTGCCGGTAACGAGATTGAACTAGGTATTGAGATACCGACGATCGAATCTCGGGCAAGTAACATACCGATGATAAAGGGAACAACTTATGTTGTGAAAGCACAAGTGCTCCCTAGGTGGTTTTGGTAATTAATGTCACCATATCTCTTGTTGGACTAACACTTTTACCTAGTATGTTTCAAATAAGTTCAACAATGAAGTGACAGACTAGAGGATGTGGAACCCCTTCAAAATGCTAAGGACAAAGGATTGGCTCAAGCTCCAAGTTCAAGACTCTACATTTTCTATTTTAGTGATCCAAGATCACATTGAGTCCATAGGAAAGCCAATACTATTAAGAAGGGATGAGGTGTTGCTTAATGAGGCTCTTGCTCAAATGCTTAGTGATATGCTCCAAAGCCCTCAACCACTTTCTCACATCCACATATGACCTAAACCAAAAGTCAAACTCGGCCCCACCGATTCTTTCTATCCGTAGCCACCGAGTTCAGTTGACATAGCCACTGCCAGAAACCCTAATCAGTTCGGTCTCACTGATGGGATCTCGGTCTCACCGAGATGGGCTTGCAAACTCTCTGTTGCCCATTGCAATATTTTCGGTCCCACCGAGATATGCAATCGGCCCTACCGAGTTTGCTTGGCCAACTCTCTGTTTTGCTTATTACCCAAATCAGTCCCACCGACTTTGAGTAATCGGTCAAACCGAGTTTTGGATTTACCCTAACCCTAGCACATCGGTCCCAACGAGTTGATCCTGTCGGTCCCACCGAAAACCCTAACGATCACTAGCTTTGCTGAATCGGTCCGACCGAGTTTTTCAATTCGGTCCCACCGAGATTGGCAAGTTGTGTGTAACGGTTAGATTTTGTGTGGAGGCTATATATACTCCTCCACCTCCTCTTCATTCATGGAGAGAGCCATCAGAACAAACCTACACTTCCAACTTACTTTTTCTGAAAGAGAACCACCTACACTTGTGTTGAGGCCAAGATATTTCATTCTTACCATATGAATCTTGATCTCTAGCCTTCCCCAAGTTGCTTTCCACTCAAATACTCTTTCCACAAAATCCATATCCTGTGAGAGAGAGTTGAGTGTTGGGGAGACTATCATTTGAAGCATAAGAGCAAGGAGTTCATCATCAACACACCATTTGTTACTTCTTGGAAAGTGGTGTCTCCTAGATTGGCTAGGTGTCACTTGGGAGCCTCCGACAAGATTGTGGAGTTGAACCAAGGAGTTTGTAAGGGCAAGGAGATCGCCTACTTCGTGAAGATCTACCACTAGTGAGGCAAGTCCTTCGTGGGCGACGACCATGGTGGGATAGACAAGGTTGCTTCTTCGTGGACCCTTCGTGGGTGGAGCCCTCCGTGGACACGTGCAGTCGTTACCCTTCATGGGTTGAAGTCTCCATCAATGTGGATGTACGATAGCACCACCTATCGGAACCACGTCTCAAAAATCTCCGTGTCTCCAAATTGCGTTTGCACACTCCAATCCCATCTCTTTACATTCTTGCAAGTTGCATGCTTTACTTTCCGCTGCTCATATACTCTTTGCATGCTTGCTTGATATGTATTGTGATTGTTAAACTTGTGCCAAAACTCCACTTCAACTTAAAGAAATTAAAAACTTCAACTTTTAGCACTTAGTGTCTAATCACCCCCCTCTAGACACCTCTTCTCGATCCTTTCAATTGGTATCAGAGCATTGGTCTCCATTGCTTTGGTTTAAACACCATTGGAGGAAGATGGGTGAGTTTACTTTGGGTAGTCTTAGACATAGAGTGCCTATTCTTGATGGAGAATATTTTCATGAGTGGAAAAATGAAATGTTTGAGATTTTCAATGAATAATATTTGAACAAGTACATTACTAGCCCTTGTGCACCTCATGTTGATCCTTTGCATCCTACCCTCGATGATTCTATTGACATGATCCGCAACCTTAGAACTGTTAATCTTATCACTAGAGGCTTGCCTAGAAACTTGATTGAATGTTTGCCTACTCTTGATTGTGCCTACAATATATGGAGATTTATTGAGGAACGCTTTCCAAATTATTCCTTGAAAAATCTAGATGAAATTCTCCATAAGTCAATTGCCTTGATTAAGATGAGTTCCAATGATCCCAAATTTGGTGACTGCTTGTTTGAGCTTACTAATCTTACGAGTGCCAAAGGAGATGTTGGAATCATTAGCAATGTCATTTCTAAAGCTATTAGAATTCATAAATATAACCATAGAAATGATCATTTATCTAATGAATTACCCTCTCTAGGAATTGATCAATCACAAGATGATGTTGAACATAGATACTATGATGAGGATGAGGATGACAGTGACTATGATCCTAATGATGCAATGAGACACTTTGGTCTTATGGAAAATCTTTGCGGCTACATGGCTGGAGGAAAGGAATGGGTTCTTGATAGTGGATGTACTGATCATATGACCGGAGATAAAGATATGTTCCGTGAGCTTGCTGAAAACGACGGCCCTCGAAAGTATGTCACCTTTGGTGATAACTCAAAGGGTAAGGTGGTTGGCCTAGGTAAGGTGGCCATCTCACATGATAGCTCCATACAAAATGTCATGCTCGTTGAATCTCTTGGGTACAATTTACTTTCATTATCTAGACTTGTTGATTTCGGTTTCAATGTCCTATTTACTGAAGTAGATTGCCAAGTGTTTCAAAGAGACAATCATAAAATGGCCTTTACCGCTATACGTAGAGGTGATCTTGACATTGTTGATTTCACTAAAAAGGCTCAACCTAGAACTTGCTTAATTGCCAAATCTTCTAAAGGTTGGTTATGGCATAGACGATTAGGCCATGTTGGTATGCGAAACCTTGACAAGCTTATTAAGGAAATCATATCCTTGGCGTTAACAATGTCATATTTGATAAGTATAGACTTTGCAGTGCTTGTCAAGCAGGTAAACATGTTGGAGGAAGGCATCCTATGAAGAACATCATGACCACAAGGAGGCCACTCGAGCTACTTCACATGGATCTTTTTGGTCCTAATGCTTACAAAAGTCTCGGTGGAAATTCTTTTGGTCTAGTTATAGTTGATGATTTTTCAAGATTTACGTGGGTGTTCTTTCTCGATGATAAATCGCAGGTCCAAAAGATCTTCAAAAACTTCGCTAGGAAGGCCCAAAATCAATTTGAAGTGAAAATCAAGAAGGTTCGCAGCGACAACGGAACGGAGTTCAAGAACGCAAATGTGGACACCTTTGTTGACGAAGAAGGGATTTCACATGAGTTCTCGGCTATGTACACACCTCAACAAAATGGAGTTGTTGAGAGGAAGAACCGGACACTCATCAAAATGGCGAGAACGATGCTTGATGAGTACAAGACGCCAAAGCACTTTTGGGCGGAAGCGGTTGAGCAGCTTGTCATGCAACAAATCTCTTGTATCTTCACAAGCTACTCGGCAAGACGGCATACGAGCTCCTCACCGGTAACAAACCACAAATTGGATACTTTCGAGTATTCAGCTCAAAGTGCTACATTCTTGATAAGCATCATCGTTCTAAATTTGCTCCTAAGTCTCATGACGGTTTCCTACTTGGTTATGGCTCAAACTCTCACACATACCGTGTCTACAATAATTCCACCCGAAAGGTTGAAGAGATGGTAGATGTGAAGTTTGATGAACCTAACGACTCACAAGTAGAGCAATTGCCAATTGATGTAGGAGACAAAGACCCTTCGGAAGCAATCCAAGACTTGTCTATTGGCAAGATTCGTCGAACGAAGGTGAAGGAGAGTACCTCGTCCATCCAAGTGGAAGCTTCTACCTCATGACAAGGTGAACCAAGAGTTGATACGGAAGCATCCACAAGTGGGACACACCAAGATGAAGAAAACGAGGAAGTGCACCAAGATGAATGCCAACAACCTCCTTCTCCATCACGACAAGAGAACGACAACGTCAACAACGAAGGAGGCCAAGAAGAAGAACAAGATGAAGAAGATGTTCAACCAAGATCCAAGCAAAAGATTTCACGAGTTCGAGCAAGAATTGCTAAAGACCACCCCGTCGAGCAAATCTACAATGATATCCAAACCGGGAGAATTACTCGCTCAAAAACTCGTTTAGCTAACTTTTGTGAACACTATTCATTCATCTCTAGAATTGAACCTATGAAGGTTGAAGAAGCTTTGGAAGATCCGGATTGGATAAATGTCATGCATGAAGAGCTACATAACTTTGAGAGAAATCAAGTCTGGACATTAGTTGAGAAGCCCGAAAACAACCACAACATCATCGGTACAAAATGGGTGTTTACAACAAGCAAGATGAAGATGGACAAGTAGTTCACAACAAAGCACGTCTCGTCGCCCAAGGCTACACTCAAGTCAAAGGTATGGACTATGGTGAGACATATGCCCCCGTTGCTAGACTTGAATCCATTTGCATCTTACTTGCCTATGCTAATCATCATGATATCACCTTGTACCAAATGGACATTAAAAGTGCTTTTCTAAATGGTGAAATAGAGGAGGAAGTTTATGTTAAGCAACCTCCCGTATTTGTCAATCCTAAGAAACCTAATCATGTTTACAAACTTCATAAAGCTCTTTATGGTCTTAAACAAGCTCCTAGAGCATGGTATAAATGCTTGACCAAGTTCCTTATAGAAAAAGGCTTTGAAATTGGAAAAATAGATTCTACTCTTTTTACAAAAAGGGTTAATGGAGAACTATTTGTGTGCCAAATTTATGTCGATGGTATCATATTTGGATCAACTAACCCTCATTTTAGTGAAAAGTTTGGAAATCTAATGTCGGAGAAGTTTGAGATGTCGATGATGAGTGAACTCAAATTCTTTCTTGGTTTGCAAACCAAGCAAACTAAGGAAGGTACCTTTGTCTCTCAAACGAAGTACACCAAGGACTTATTCAAGAAGTTCAATATGCAAGAATGCAAAGGTATGACTACACCTATGCCTACTAGTGGACATCTTGATTTAACCAAAGATGGTGAACCGGTTGATCAAAAGGTTTATCGCTCTATGATTGGTTCATTGTTATATCTATTTGCTTCACGTCCCGATATTATGCTAAGTGTGTGCATGTGTGCACGATATCAATCCACTCCTAAGGAATGTCATCTTAAGGACGTGAAAAGGATAGTGAGATACTTAATCCATACACCAAATTTTGGCATTTGGTATCCAAAGAGGGCCTCCTTTGATCTTGTTGGCTACTCCGACTTGGACTATGCTGGTGACAAGGTTGATAGAAAGTCCACTTCGGGTACTTGTCAATTTATTGGTAGATCTCTTGTGCCTTGGTCTTCCAAGAAACAAAACTCGGTATCCTTATCCACCGCCGAAGCGGAATACATTGTCGCTGGATCATGTTGTGCTCAATTACTTTGGATGACCCAAACTCTTAAAGATTATGGGATATATGTGAAACATGTTCCATTACTCTGTGACAATGAAAGTGCTATTAAGATTGCTCACAATCCCGTGCAACATTCTCAAACTAAGCATATTGAAGTTCGTCATCATTTCATTCGAGATCATGTTGCCAAAGGGGACATTAATCTTAAGCATGTTCGCGCCGAAAAGCAGTTAGCTGATATATTCACGAAACCACTTGATGAGAAAGTGTTTTGCATGTTAAGAGGTGAATTGAACATCATTGATGCTTCAAACTTGGAGTGGGAACTCCATTTGATACATGCAAGGCGTGAGCCTATGACTAATCCTTGATATTTCTCTTATGTTGACTATCTTATGTCTTGGATATATTTGCACCTTGCATGTTATCTAACCCGCGTAGGTACTTGGATAAATCTAAATCTATGATATTGCAACTCACTCACATCTTGAGAAATTTCTATATCATGAAGTCTCTACACAATGGTGGATGAAGACAAGGAAGCACGCAACCATTCAAACATATCCTTTGACAAATTTTATGTTGAGTTTCATGATTGTCATTTTGGATATACAAGTGCTCTTCCTTGCAAAAACTAACCCATGTAGGTAGATGAACCTAAACTCCAAGTGGTGCTCCCAACTCTTGATGAGCTACATCAACCTTGAGCAACCCACACAAGTTCAACTACATGATCATGATCAACACCACCACCCAAGGTATGTTATTCCATCTTAGAGAAGCTTTACTCCAAGTCATAAGTCAAAGCAACTCGACAAGATGTGAATACATCAAAAAGCTTAAACGAAAAATGGTATCCCCATTTTGAGCTTAAACGATGAGTATGACCTATGATCAAGTGATCTCACTTGACTCCTAAGTCAATATACGTGTGTGAAAGGTGTAACTATCACACACGGTCTGCCTTGGTTAACTGTTTGCTTTTATCAACTATATCACACACGATTTGATGAAGAAAACCGTGTGGCATTGGGCTATCCATCGCAAGCACTTTTACTGCTAGAACCGTTTGCAAAGGTCCATGACACATTTATCAAGTTTATTAGTTTACAATTAATAATTCTAGTATTACACAAATTCACATTTCATATCGAACAGCTGTTTTCCAATTTTATATCAGGCACATAAATATATTATAACATCACAGTACGGTAGCTACATGAAAACAACACAGTACAACATATAGCTAGTTCAACTTCATAAGAACAATATATTCATTGCCCTAATTGAGATCATCCAGGCTCATATTATCCACCTCTGCTTTCAGTTAAATAAGAACCTGTTTTGCACGGGCCAACTAGGAAAGTGCCTCCTCCTTCGCCAACACCATTTTAGCAAAGTCTGATTTAAAAAATCTGAGCTCATTCTCCACCTTCAACTTTTTATCCCGCATCTTCATATATTCTTCAGCATTGACAATAGTTTCTCTAAGCCTATGTCTGTTCTCTTCCTCATACATGCTCCAGAGCTTCGCTAGGCACATCTTCAAAGACTGTGGCCACTCTTGATCAACCCACTCCAAGTAAGAACACTTCTGTTCATCCTATAATATTTAAAACTAGATTAGTAACAATTGTAGGGGAAATGGGTTTATAGCAACATAGAAAATCACCAATGCTTATTTTGAAAAACTAAAGAAACATGTTAATTATTAAATATCTTCTCAGAAAGATCAATGTGCAAATGAATTAATTGGTACTGAGATAACAACCAAATTCTGGAACATCAGAAGCTATAACTAAGTACAACAACGCTACAAGTTCTTACTCATGTACAATAAATAATGAATTGAACATTTTATGAGGAAGGTAAATATAACTGCAACAACATAGCGATAGTGTTTGAATGATAGCAAATTGATACTAATAGGTGTGTACATGCACAAATTTAGTAACATAGAACTAATAGCACTAAGGTCGTCCACTATGTATGCCAAAGCTGGGGTAAAGACAACTATTGCTAAATCTCGCACCGGTGCCCTGCACTGGCGAGCCGATGTAGCAGAAAAAAATCAGGGATGACCCGGACTCCGGAGCATGTAGTTGCTCTGATGCCCAGTTCCTTCGTGCCATAAAGATTTAGTATTTTACCGCTTGGCTGCTCGGATGTGTGGACCAAAGTTGGCTGCACAAACTGCTGAAGCGGTGCCAAATAATTTTCTAATGGCACCGCTGATGAGACAGCAACAATTTAAGATACTAGGTACAAACTGTGACACTGTCGTAGGATGCATTTGGTTGAAGGTGTGGTATGAATGGGTTGGGACCGTGACAGTGTCTGAATCACATCTAACAAATGATTTGTAACAACGAAATAGGGTCTAACCTTCTCTGCACATGCCAAAAACTTCCTCCCACTGTTCACAGATTCAAACGAAACTAGCTTCACACATGGATATTGATGGTGACAATGAGCAGATAGATCTTCAGCCACCCCGCTCCATTCGTTGCCACTAATGGTCCTAGGGAGTTACAAGAGGAAGAAATGAGTCAAATAGATTGCCGGGTAAAAATCCTTCATTCCAAGTCATAGCCCGAGAGAGAGAAGAGATGCATACCGGGTGGTGAAGGAGTCGTCGCCGGAGGAGGAACCGCTGGAGAGGTCTTTGAAGAAGACCATGGCGACCCCGGCAGTAGGATGCGAGACGGCGAGAGCAAGGAAGCGGCTATAGCTTAGGAAGGAAGGAAGGAAGGAGGAAACATGGGAAATGTGACTTGTGGTCGGGGCGAAAAGGGGGTGGGGAAGGGGGGCAGGGTAGATATTTTGGCGGTAGGCCAAAATTTTGGAAATGTGGAGGGAAACTTTGCGCGCGGTGCTGCCGGACCATTCACTTTGAACGATTGTGTGCGCTGCAAACGATTCTTCTGCTTTATGCACATGGGATGAGTTTGATAATTAAAATTTTGGTGGAAATTTCCCCGGGTACGTCATTACATAATTTAACATCGCTTGCTAATTTGGGCACACAAAAGAGCGTACAGCAGACAGACCACACTTACTGAATCGAGCAATTTTAGTAATTAAACAGAGCCAATTGACCTAAACATTGCTCTAACAAAAGACCAGCATTAAAAACAAAGCCTAAGTACGCATAATTTTAACAAATCCGCCCCCACGCCGGCCCATGCATCGCCGGTGTGACATGAGATGTCGATGACTTGTCCTGGCGACATGCCGCCATTGGTGGACTCCGCGTCCCCCTGCTGAAGTCGGCCGTGTCCACGTCCTCATCCTTCTCCTCGGCACAGCCCTCAAGGTTGTAGTACTCGTAGCAGTGGCTATGCCAGAGCTCCTGTTGGTACTCCACCGCCGATTCCTCAACGGACAAATTCTTCTGTACCTCGACCTCGGCCACGCGCAGCTCCTCCTCCCGGTGCTCCTCGATCTCCACCGCCTCCTGCATCTCCAGCTCCCACTCGGCGACCTCATGAGGAAGTGATACGTCTCCAACGTATCTATAATTTTTGATTGTTCCATGCTATTATATTATCTGTTTTGGATGTTTAATGGGCTTTAATATGCTCTTTTATATTACTTTTGGGACTAACCTATTAACCAGAGGCCCAATGCCAGTTTCTGTTTTTTTGCCTATTTCAGTGTTTCGCAGAAAAGGATACGAAATGGAATCCAAGTGGAATGAAACCTCCGTGATGATCTTTCTTGGAACGAAAGCAAACTAGGAGACTTGGAGTGGAAGTCTGGAACTCTGTGAGGCGGCCACGAGATAGGAGGGCGCGCCCAGGGGGTAGGCGCGCCGCCCACCCTCGTCGGCCCCACGGAGCTCCACCGACGTACTTCTTTTGCTATATATACTCTTATACCCTAGAAACATCAGGGGGAGCCACGAAAACCACTTTTCCACCGCCGTAACTTTCTGTACACATGAGCTCCCGTAACTCTCGGCGTTTGCAGCCGCCGTCATAGTAGCAGCTGCAGCCGTCTTGGCTACAACAACTGCCCTGCCAGCTGCTGCAGACGCCCTCTCGGCGGAAGCGGCGACATTCTTGGCGTAGGCGGCCGCGCTCTCAGCGCAGGCGGCAACGCTCGAGGGGGGGACGCGACCATCATACGGGCCTTCACAAAGCGTTTCCACGGCGTCATCTTTGCAAGAAGGGGTGCGGGAATGGGGATCGAGATTCGAGGATTCGGGGGTTGCCGACACTGGAGTAGACGAGCTGGCGAAGCTTAAGGAGGGAGACTTAAATAGACCCAGATATTTTCATCGCAAACGGTTCAGAGAAAATAAATGTCTGTGATGTTGTAGATATTTTTTTATTAGCTGTGAAAGATGAGTTTGGAGTAAAGTGGCAACGGATGGTGTTTTAAATGAACGAGAAATTTTGCAGTACTAGTACAACTGTCATGTCAAATTTTGGAAAATTTCAGGGGTCATTTAACCTTTTAAGACATTTAAGTGATTTTCTAGCCATTTAATGACCGTAATTGAAATTTGAACTACATGTACATGCAACAGCTAACCATAACGGCTTGAAAACTCATATTTTGTGTACTTGTGTGCGACTTAATTCCATGTGTAGTAAATTGGAAGGAGTTTTCAAACATATTGGTCTAACGGCTATGACACAATTAAGCATGGGGTGACATGGCATGTTAATTCAAAAAAAAACAGAAACACATGAAACATTGGTTGATGTAATGTCATGCCACCAAGATGATGTGGTAAAAAATTGGCATGTTTGATGAAAGTTTGGACACACACCCTCACAAACCGGAGCAACTCACTAGAAGGCTCGTGGTTCCGAGAGGGTATAATGCATGTTTGATGACGAACGGGAGATAGCTTCCTCTTACGGCCTTCAATTTTTTCTACATCTAACGTGCACTACTACAACTGTAATGCGAAATTTTGGAAAATTGTAGGGGTCATTTGACCTTTTAAAGACATCTAAGTGATTTTCTAGCCATTCAATGTCCGTAATTCAAATTTGAACTACATTTACATGTAACGCCTAATCAAAACAGTTTGAAAAATCATATTTGTGTACTTGTGTGCGAGTTAATTCCATGTGCAGTATATTAGAAGGAATTTTCAAACATATTTGCCTCACGACATGGACACATTCATATGTATGCATGGAGTGACATGGCATTTTAATTCCAAAAAATAAAAAATATATCAGAAACACATGAAACCTTGGTTGATGTAATGTCATGCCACCAAGATGATGTGGTAAAGAAATTGGCATGTTTGACGAAAGTTTGGACACACACCCCTCACAAACCGGAGCAACTCACTAGAAGGCTCGTGGTTCCGAGAGGGAACAATGCATGATTGATGACGAACGGGAGATAGCTTCCTCTTACGGCCTTCAATTTTTTCTACGTCTAACATGCACTACTACAAATGTAATGTGAAATTTTGGAAAATTCTAGGGGTCATTTGACATTTTAAGGACATTTAAGTGATTTTCTAGCCATTTAATGACCGTAATTCAAATTTGAACTACATCTACATGCAATGCCTAACCAAAAACGGTTTGAATAATCATATTTGTGTACTTGTGTGCGAGTTAATTCCATGTGCAGTAAATTAGAAGAAATTTTCAAACATATTTGTCTCACGACATGGACAGATGCATACGTATGCATGGAGTGACATGGCATTTTAATTCCAAAAAATAATATCAGAAACACATGAAACCTTGGTTGATGTAATGTCATGCCACCAAGATGATGTGGTAAAGAAATTGGCATGTTTGACGAAAGTTTGGACACACACCCCTCATAAATCGGAGCAACTCACTAGAAGGATCGTGGTTCTGAGAGGGAACAATGCATGTTTGATGATGAACAGGAGATAGCTTCCTCTTACGGCCTTCAATTTTTTTCTACGTCTAACATGCACTACTACAACTGTAATGTGAAATTTTGGAAAATTCTAGGGGTCATTTGATATTTTAAAGACAATTAAGTGATTTTCTAGCCATTTAATGACCGTAATTCAAATTTGAACTACATCTACATGCAACGCCTAACCAAAACAGTTTGAAAAAAAATCATATATGTGTACTTGTGTGCGAGTTAATTCCATGTGCAGTAAATTAGAAGGAATTTTCAAACATATTTGTCTCACGACATGGACACCTGCATACGTATGCATGGAGTGACATGGCATTTTAATTCCAAAAAATACCAAAAACACATGAAACCTTGGTTGATGTAATGTCATGCCACCAAGATGATGTGGTAAAGCAATTGGCATGTTTGACAAAAGTTTGGACACACACCCCTCACAAACCGGAGCAACTCACTAGAAGGCTCGTGGTTCCCAGAGGGAACAATGCATGTTTGATGACGAACGGGATATAGCTTCCTCTTACGGTCTTCAATTTTTTCTACGTCTAATGTGCACTACTACAACTGTAATGTGAAATTTTGGAAAATTCAAGGGGTCATTTGACCTTTTAAAGACATTTAAGTGATTTTCTAGCCATTTAATGACCGTAATTCAAATTTGAATTACATCTACATGCAACGCCTAACCAAAACAGTTTGAAAAATCATATTTGTGTACTTGTGTGCAAGTTGATTCCATGTGCAGTAAATTAGAAGGAATTTTCAAACATATTTGTCTCACGACATGGACACATGCATACATATGCATGGAGTGACATGGCATTTTAATTCCAAAAAATAAAAAATATTTCAGAAACACATGAAACCTTGATTGATGTAATGTCATGCCACCAAGATGATGTGGTAAAGAAATTGGCATGTTTGACGAAAGTTTGGACACACACCCCTCACAAACCGGAGCAACTCACTAGAAGGCTCGTGGTTCCAAGAGGGAACAATGCATGTTTGATGACGAACGGGAGATAGCTTCCTCTTACGGCCTTCAATTTTTTTTCTACGTTTAACGTGCACTAATACAACTGTCATGCAAAAATTTGGAAAATTTCAGGGGTCATTTGACCTTTTAAAGACATTTAAGTGATTTCATAACCATTTAATGACCGTAATTCAAATTTGAACTACATCTACATGCAATGCCTAACCAAAATGGTCTGAAAAATCATATTTTTGTGAACTTGTGTGCGAGTTAATTCCATGTCTAGTAAATTAGAAGGAATTTTGAAACATATTGGTCTCAAGTCATGGGCACATGCACGGAGTGCCATGGCATGTTAATTCCAAAAAATTAAAAAATGATCAGAAAAACATGAAGCCTTGCTTAATTTAATGTCATTCCACCAAGATGATGTGGTAAACAAATTGTCCTGTTTGACGAAAGTTTGTACACACACCCCTCACAAACCAGAGTAACTCACTAGAAGGTTCATGGTTCCGAGAGGGAACAATGCATGTTTGATGACGACTGGGAGCTAGCTTATTCCAAAAAATTTCTATGTTTAACGTGCACTAATACAACTGTCATGTGAAAATTTGGAAAATTTTAGGGGTCATTTGACCTTTTAAAGACATTTAAGTGATCTTCTAACCATTGAATGACCGTAATTCAAATTTGCACGACATCTACATGCAACACCTAACCATAACGGTTTGAAAAATCATATTTTTATGTACTTGTGTGCGAGTTAAAAAATCATCAGATGATGTAAATATCGGGTGTTCAAAAAAGGAAATGTAAAGATCTAGCAAGACAACCGGCCCCCACACGATTGACACTCTATCTCGTGGCTCGAGGTTTGGTAGGTGAGTGGCGGGGATCATTAATCAGACACGGTTCTGTATTGGAAACCGTCAGCTATTATGTTCACACACGGATTTTGCTGCGGGAATCATGTGTAATTTGAACTACAATACTCGTAAATTCCGGCGACCGTCGTGTATATTGTCCCCGTCGATCTAGATTCCGGCCGCCAATAAATACTCCCTCGCTCATGTCGTCCCGCCTGCATTCTCATCTACATCCTGCCCTCGCTCGCCCTCTCTCTCTCACACACACAAATCTCTGCCATGGTGTCGCCGGTCTGCCCACGCGCCGACGAGGAGTCGCCGCCCCCCGAGGGCGCTCACTCGAATAGCAGCGGTGAGGACCCCTACGCGCCGCCTGACAAGGTTGCGCCGGACCCCCCAACTTTGGGTTGGTTTTGGGGCCTGTACAATCTTTGTCTGTGAAAGTCGCTGCCACTGGCTGAGAAAGCCAAGCAAGTGGCGTTCAAGAAGGAGATGGCGGAGGAGGAAGCCAGGTACCAGGCGGCCTGTGAATCCCGTGATGCTGCCTTGAAAAAGGAGGCGGCGGAGCTTTGGGGGCGGGCGCGTCGTCGTGCCAAGGAGGTGTACAAAGACGGGTACTTCACGAGGAAGGACATAGGTGCTGGGCGCCGTGTCGCTGCGTGGAGGTGGGCCGATAAGCTCCAGCGTGCCACCGACGAGGAGCTCTGGTGGGCGCCCAACGAAATGGCAAGATCATTCGCGCGTGTCCACCAGCAAGAGGTAGATCAGTACATCAAACGCTGTGAGGCGGAGGAGGCGGAGTACTGCCTCCGCACTGGGAAGACGCCACACACTAGGGGGCTGCTGGCGAGGGGCTGCCAGAATACTGGCCCCAGGAGGGATTATTAGTTTTAGTATTGTTTGTTTTCAATTTTATGCATTGTACCTAGTAGTTAAGTATCATCACGTATATGTGATGATATTATATATATATATATATTCTGTGATGAACTAATGAACAATTAATATATATATTATGAATTCCATTTTCTATCTGTTTTGTATACTAATTTGAATCTAGCTGTTATCATCCACATATACAGAATGGAAGCGTATATACACACATTGAAACATAACATATAAGAATAGAAAACAGAGTACACACATTGAAACAGAGGAATAAACAGAGCAATACTATGATGGCTGTGAATACATAGCTATCCACGCCGAAGTGACTCAACAAAATAAAACGCGTCCATGAGACGATGACCAGCAACCCTTTCCTACGGTAGCTCTTGGCTCTGCCTAAACTCGTGCAGGCGTTCGTCCAAGCGGTCGACACGCTCGCGGTACATCTGGAGCGCAATCTCGAGCTCCAAGCTAGCTATTTCATTGGAGATCACCAGCTCAAGGATGCGACGGGCATGTTCCTCTACTGTGCCCAGGTGGACACCTGGGCCAAGGAGGTGGTCGACCCTACGGACCAGCGCATTGGCATCCAGCGGGCCGCGGATAAGGCAAACGACGGCACCCATGCAAACGGCGCGGCGGGCGTTCAGTGCAAGTACGGCGCGGCCGACCTCTGGTGCAAGTACGGCGCTGAGGGTCTCTACCCACTCCTGGCGAGGAATGGGTGTACTGACGGGACGTGTACCTAGCTGCGACGCCGTGTCGACAGCAGGCAAGCACCGATGGATTTGCTCTTGTTGTGCGACGCGCCGTGCCTCTCGCTCTGCGGCGCTCCAACGGTCTCGCCGTGCGGCAAGCCACAACTTATCGGCGCGGACGCGCCTAGCTTGCTCTGCGGCGCGCCATTGATCATGTTGTGCGGAGAGCTGTAGCCTGTCGACGCTGACATTCTATCTTGATTCGTGGCGCTCAAGCGCCATGCAGAAAAGGTCTGCTCAACCCTAGCGATGACGCGCATCACGATGTCATCGATCACATTGCCAGGGAGTGCCTCGGCCTCGATGGGCCGTGGCACCTGCTTGTTTTCCTCGTCGACGAGGTTGATGGCAGAGGCGACACTTTGGTGGGTTGGCATGCTTGGAAAAGGTGGATGTGCTACAGGTTGTGCTTGCCGCCTCCGTGCGTCGCGCGCCGCCTAGGTTTATGTGCAATATCGCTGGGTGGCGAGAAACAGGTGAGGAAATGGCGAGAAATGGTGGCGTGTTCATAAAATGCCATCAATTAATGGAAACTTAGCATAGAAGGAGCATCGAGCTAGCACAATAAGTAGATGATGATTAGATGAACACAGACCACAATAGGGAACCCGTCGGTGATGAATTCATCAATCACGAACGGTTGAATACTAGCAAGCGTTTGCCCACAACACACATGGCTTATTCCATCACAAACATGTCGGATGGATCAACTGTATGCCACGTATCATACATTGTCAAAAAGTAATGTGGTAGACCTTCTTTAACATGTGTTAAAAATAAAAAAAAATAAAAAAACAAGGACCTCAAGGTTAAATTAACTCATGGGATGGGTCGTATCAGTCATTTAATTTGACAAATACGACCCATCCTATCAGTTAATTTAACATCAACAGAACTTCTCATCCAGTCACCCATCTCATGGCTGCTCCAGCCTGAGCACACTAAGTTCTCTTACATGAGCTACTGGTGGAATAGCTAGTCCTTGCTGATATAGGATGCCTCTTCGCATCCTTATGGCATATTCGGATGACCGCCCGTCCCTCAATGGCCAATAGATGTTGTCTAGACAGAGCATATCACATACGTCTTATTAGAAGAAATTGTCTGTGTTATTATCGGTCTTCGCACACATTTTTGATTACAAACCTGTTTGCCGCGTATCACACACATCTTTTTAAGTTGAACCATTTCCGTTCCCATGTCTCAACGCAAATAGTTCATCCGAGTGAACCGTACATTGTATATCACACACACCTTGATCTATCTGCCCGTTTCTTTTGTTCCTCCTCGTCGCAAATGGTTGATTGAATTGAACCATATGCCCTGCATCGCACAGGAAACTAAAATCTGAACCGTGTTTGATGCATCCTCCATCGCAAATGTGTTGCACCTTTTTTGATGGTTTTTACACTACCATTTGCGATTATGGCATCACACATAGTTTCATCGAAGGGTCTCTGATCATAGTGTCGCGTTAGCAGCATCCTACAGTAGTTATCACTTGTTATGTATGTTGATTTGTGTTTGGTGATTGTATGACGACTAAAACATGATGACATTGTTGTTTAGTTGTACTCATATCTGGCTGTGAAACTTGAATTTGATGACATAGTTTGCTGTTGGACTGCAATTTGCTCGACATCTTTGAATGGGAACAAAGCTGACTCGACATGGCCTCTGCTAATTTATTTATTTATTACCAAAAGAGCCTCTGCTATTTATTTATTTATGAGCAAAAGGGGATACCCCCCGATTTCCGTTAATAGAAATCAATAGATGTTCACAACACTACGTCCAACCTTCTACACAGGTTTCATTCATTACTAGTTTGAGAAAAGTGCTCATGTCATAGCCACTGAATACATCACGAGTGCTACATACACTGCAAATAAAGAGACAATCATCCTACAGAGCACATCGATTTTGCCCATTATCTTCACAAGCTCTTTCATCTCCTCATTGTTGTCAAGGCCGTTCAGCAGCTGTTGCTTGGCCATGATCAGAGGAACTGCATCTTTAACCTTCTGCTCTGCATCTTCCTTATCTGCCGTTCCTTTAGTTACTTGTCCAACACCCCAACCTGCTGGTATTGGGATTCCTCGGCTAACCAAGTAATCAGCATAGTTGCATTCCCCCACATCAGCAACTTCCCAGAAATACAAATCACACGAATCTTCCCTTTTCTGCACGAATCAAATTGGAAGATCATCAACCAAACTATTAAAAAAATCAGCAACTGAAAGCAGCAGAACAACACTTAATCATATTATTACCCCATGATTCGGGCATTTGTAGAAGACTCGGCCAGGGTTGAGGATTGTGGTTGAGATGCGACGGATGACTCTGCGTGATTTGTAGCAGTGGCACCACACCAACGGCAGCGGGTTGCGATGAGCAATCGGCTGTGGTGCGTGTGCTAGCGGGGGTGTGATGAGACCCATAGGCGATGGTACGAGTGGTGAATTGGCACATATCTGGTTTTTGCCTGCTGAAGAGCAGGTAGACGAGCAGCCAGCGGACATGGTTGCTGCGGCCAAAGCTTCTGATGCTAGGTAGAGTAAATAGAGAAGAGGAGAAGTGAACATTGGATATGTCAGTTTCATTACTTGCAGAGTAGCATAGCACCATATAGAGTCATAGTCTAGGTTTGGATTCGAACCAGCTACAGGAGCACGTCCCTCTTTTTTCAAAAACTCAGCAACGTCTCTTTACTGGTACACTAACTTGTTCTGTACGCCTTCTCAAGTCTTTGATTTTCTTTCTCTTTTTTTGCGAGGAAGGAAGGAGGACAAAATTGAGAGTTCCTGGGACTCAAACCCAAGACCTCTTGGTTGAAACCAAGGGTCCTAGTCACTTATGTGGTGAACGTTCCCTGGGAGGAGGACAACAGACGAATGCATTTTCCTCGTAGTTTTAGTTGCGACACAAGATCGAACGGTCGCAGTTTCGGGAATGTTATCGGGCAAACAAGCCCAGTTTTCTTTTCTTCCTATATATAAATAGGTATGCTACTTGGTGTTGGCTTAGTCAACAAATGATTGTGCCAACCTTGACCATTAGATTGATATTCAACGTCTGTCGTGTTTCTTCACTCCCTTCTTCCTCCAGTCGCCAAAGCCAAACCAGCGATGGCGGGACCGCCTGCTCCCACCTCACACGGCTGGCTGTGCTGCCGCGCACGCATCGTGGCCACATCGCACCCTAAAACTCTGCACATCTTCCCTGGCTCCTATTCGTTCCCGTCCGAGGCCTCACCATCGTCCTCCGCCTTGGTTCGCTCGCTGCGGCGCCGCCCTTCGATCTTGTCAACATGGCCAACAACCGAGAGGAATAAGGAGATGACTATACATGGTGAGGATGATAGTAGGGACCCAGTAGCACGCGCAGTAATTTTTTTTGGGACGGAGAAGGGTATCAACTGGGTTGTTCGGGAGCTGTGGCCCATCTTGCCCAGGCTTTTTATTTCATATGTTTAGCACATGACCAACCCAGTGTGTTTTTTCCATTCTGAAAATGGCTAGCCCAGCTATTTTGTTTTTTGCAGAATAACCAATGCAGGCCTACTTGCTTTTCTACGCCCTGCTAGGCCGGAAATCTTTCAAGACGAGGAGGGATGCATTTTGCCCAGAAAATGGGCTATAAGTAATAATAAATGGGCTATAGGTAATAATAAATGGGCTGCAAAATGAAAAAATACAGCAAATAGGCAATTAGTTCCAAAATATTCTTTTCTTTCAGATTTTGATATTTTAAATTTCATTGTTTTTGTGCGGGTAAAATTTCACTAGATTTAAATTAAGGTATGTTTAGTTTTCAAATTAATTTGAATCTGGCTATAAATTTTGGGTTGTATGCTATTTGGGACAGATTTGGAGGCTGACTTGTGGGTCTACTAGGTTGACGTGTACGAAAGGCTTTGTCAACTTAGTCCACAAACGATTCTAGCAGCAGTGACCGTTGGATGTTAATCCAACGACCATGTTGCTTCTTCAATATCTGATCTTCTTGCTCCAGCCGCCCAAACCAGCGCCGGTGGGACTGCCTGCTCCCGCCTCCCGTGGCCGGCTGTGCTGCCGCACAGGCCGCACCGCCCCACCCTACTCCATTGCTGGCCAGGCCATACCTTTACTCACCCACACCTCCTGTTATTTTCTAGTGATGGAAGCCGGACCAGTAAACCCTCGTACTCCCCACCGCGTGGGCAACCACTGCCAAGTCTTCCCCGGCTCCGTGTCGTTCCCTTCCTAGGCCTCGACGTCGTCCACCACCTTGGTGCTCTCGGCGCGCCATGGTCAACATGGTCAATGAATGACATCCATCGGACGTGGATTGTACGTGGAGAGGCTGACAGTTGGGTCCACGGCCGCACACAAGGAAATTCCTCCTTGTTATGCGCAAAATAATGATTCCTCCACCTGACATTTGGGACGCACCAGAAGGGCCTCTGTATTTCGCGAAAAAAAATGTTCCCCCTGCTGACAGGTCGGACCCACCAGCTATATCTTCGCACGCAAGGAAGTGCCTCCTTATTACGTACAAAAAAATGAATACTCCCCGTGCTAGCTGGGACCCAGCATAGTGGGAGGCTGACTTGTGGGCCTACTAAGTTGACGGGGATGGGGGGCCTTGTCAACTTAGTCAATGTGAACGATTCTAGCTCCAGTGACCGTACAATGTCCATCCAACGGTCGTAGTGCTTCTTCAACCCCTGGTTTTCTTGTTCCAGCCGCCCAAAGCAGCGCCGGTCGTGCCGCGTGCTCCTGCCTCCCGTGGTCGGTTGTGCTGCCGCAGAGGCCTCACCGCCCCCTACTATTCCCTTCGCTGGCCAGGCCCTGCGGCGATGATAGCCTCACACCGCAGCCGAACCAGTGAACCCTCGTACTCCTCTTCACGTGGGCATCCACTGCCGCGTCTTCCCCGGCTCCGTGTCATCCCCTTCCTAGGCCTCGCTGTCCACCGCCTTGGTGCTCTCAGCGCGGCGTGGTCAATGTGGTCAACGAACGACTTCCATTGGAAGAGTACTGTACATGGAGAAGCTGACAGCTGGGTCCATGGCCGCAGCAAGGAAGTACCTCCTTATTACATGGAAAATAATGATTCCTCCACCTGAGAGCAGGGACCCATCGGACGGGCCACCGTATTTCGCAAAAAAATGTTTCCCCCTGATTGCTAGGACCCACCAGCTACATCTTCGTACACAAGGAAGTGCGTCCATATTACGGGCAAAAAAATGATTCGCCCCCTGACCGCTGGGACCCCCCAGCTACATATTTGCACGCAAGGAAGTGCCTGACCATCGGGACCCACCTGGTCAAAGCATACGTAGCATTGTCATCCGGGTCACGGACGTGTACGTATATACGATCGGTCTGTATGCAGGCTGCAACAATGAACAGTGGCCGTGTAAGGAAGGGCACGTGTCGTAGTAGAGGCGCGCACATGTTGTAGTAGAGGCGCACACGTAGCATGTCACACAGTCCCATTAATATCGTGTACACATATGTACAGGGGCCAGGGTGCAAGAAAGTAAATACGGCCACATACGTACTTATGGGCGGGGTCTCAAACGCCTACTCGTGCATACGTATGGACAGGGCTCGTGTACATGGCTGGGTCAGAACGGGGAAACTGTGTCGTTGTCGTGTTCATGGGGAGGCAACGGAATGCGTCGTGTACATCGGGAGGCAACGGAATACGTCGTGTTCATCGGGAGCCAACCGTCTTGGACGGAACAGCCGATCGAAACGAGACATGGCGTACCGCAAAACGGAGGAAACAGCCTTGTGGTCAACCGAACATGGTCGGAACGGGATCCTGTTCATCGGGAGGGGTCTGGCGTACCGCAAAAGGGAGGAAATGGACTTCTCTTGGACCTCCTACGGTCGAAACGGGGTTCTGTTGATCGAGAGGGGTGTGGCGTACCGCAAAACGGAAGAAATGGACTTGTGTTGGAGCGCTACGGTCGAAACATGGGTTTTGTTCATCGGGAGGGGTGTGGCATACCGCAAAACGGGACTCCACGAGATACTGTTCATCTCCACCGTCGACCTCCTCCAGCCTCCACGGGCCACTGTTCATCCACCGTCGACCTCCTCCAGCCTCCACCTGCGACTGTTCATCCACGGGCTCCTGTTCATCTAGCCTCGACCGCTCCTCCACCGGCTACTATTCAACCAACCCTCTCCATGGGGTTGTGTTCAATCACCCCTCAACGGGCTACTGTTCATCCAGCCCTCCACCGTCTATGGTTCAACCAGCCCTCCACGGGGTCCTGTTCATCCACCTCCAACCGGCTCGATCGGGGTCCTGTTCATCCAGAGGCAACGGCCTCTACTACCACAGGGTCCTGTTCATTCAACCCCCAACCGGGAACTGTTCATCCACCCCCAACAACGCTCATTGTTCATCAAGGGAAGGAGGCAACAGGGTTCGATCGGCTTCAGTTAGAAGCAGTAGTGAAGGAATCACTCGGGTTCAGTTAACAGCAAGTGATCGATCACTCGGGTTCAGTAGTGCAATCACTCGGGTTCAGTTAGAGCCCAACGCCTCGCTCGGGTTCAGTTAGAGCGCAACGCCTCGCACACACGCGTGTACGTGTATGAGAGAAACGCGCATCGCTCGGCCCCCGACCACCCACCATAATAGGGAACTCCCCTGATATTTTCCTCGCCCTCGCTTCTACCACAATTTTTTCCGTCATGGATGGCCCAAAGAATGTCATGTAGCTGCATCTCCGGCCTGCCCAGGACGAAAAGCCCATTTTCTGTCATGATTTTTTGTCATAGAAGTAGGAGCCCACCACATCTATGATGATACCGGGTTTTGTCACAGTTATCGTCATAGAAGTGTCATAAGCATGACAGACAAAAATTTCGTTCGACCCAAAATGTCACGGATGTGTCTTTTTTGTAGTGAACTTGCATGACATCTTTTGTCCTACCCTCCCGTGGCAGAAGGGTCCATAAGGAAAGTAAGGGATATTATAGGCCTCCTTTTAATAGAGAACCGGAACAAAGCATTAACACATAGTGAATATATGAACTCCTCAAACTACGGTAATCATCGGTAAGAATCCCAATTATTGTCACCTTGGGGTATGCAGATCATAACACATAATAGGTGCGTATAACTTGCAAGATCGGATCAACAACACAAATATATTCATGAAAACATAAAGGGGTTCAGATCTGAAATCATGGCACTCGGGCCCTAGTGACAAGCATTAAAAATAGCAAAGTCCTAGCAACATCAATCTCAGAACATAGTGGATACTAGGGATCAAGCCCTAGCAACACTAACTCAATGGCATGATAAATCTCATCCAACCCATCACCGTCCAGCAAGCCTACGAAGGAATTACTTACTCCCAGCAGTAAGCATCATGAAATTGGTGATGGAGGAAGGTTGATGATGATGACAGCGTAGAATCCCCCTCTCCAGAGCCCAGAACGGACTCCAGATCAGCCCTCCCGATGAAGAACATGAGCTGACAAGAGCTCTCTATCGTAAAACACGATGATTCCTTCTCTCCAATTTTTTCTTCGTCAATAGGTACTTATGGAGTTGGAGTTAGGGTTGCGGGGGTTGCCAAGGGCCAACAAGCCTGCAGGGTGCGCCCCAGGGGCCCTCCTTCGTAAATAGCCAGCATGTTCGCACTGATAAGCAATTAGCGGATATATTTACCAAACCACTTGATGAGAAAGTGTTTTGCAGGTTAAGAGGTGAATTCAACATCATTGATGCTTCAAACTTGGAGTAGGAACTCCATTTAATACATGCAAGGCATGAGCCTATGACTAATCCTTGATATTTCTCTTATGTTGACTATCTTATGCCTTGGATATATTTGCACCTTGCATGCTATCTAACCCGTGTAGGTACTTGGATGAATCGAAATCTATGAGATTGCAACTCACTCACATTTTGAGCAATTTCTATATCACCAAGTCGCTACACAATGGTGGATGAAGACAAGGAGGCACGCAACCATTCAAACATATCCTTTGATAGATTCTATCATAATTGTCATTTTGGATACACAAGTGCTCTTCCTTGCAAAAACTAACCCGTGTAGGTAGATGAACTCAAACTTCAAGTGATGCTCCCAACTCTTGATGAGCTACATCAACCCTGAGCAACCCACACAAGTTCAACTACATGATCATGATCAACACCACCACCCAATGTATGTTATTCCATCTTAGAGAAGCTTTATTCCAAGTCATGGGATAAAGCAACTCAACAAGATGTGAATACATCAAGATGCTTTAACGAAAATGGTAACCCCATTTTGAGCTTAAACGATGAGTATGACCAAAGATCAAGTGATCTCACTTGACTCCTAAGTCAATATACTCTAACATAGGTGACTTTGTCACCGCCCAATTCTAGATGAAGTTCTCTTGTGTTCTTTTCTGTGCTCTTGCATTTGTCTCATGCATAGTTGTTTCCCTCTTCATCTAGATTCTTTTTAGTTTCTTCGCTTTTATTTTTTGTTCTGCATTTTTTGCATTAAATTCCTGGCAAATCCTTGTGCGATCTTACTTGTCTAGTTAGCTGAGGTGACAAGTGTTTTCTCTCTGATGAACTCGGTCACACCAGGTTGTTTACTTCGGTCCAACCGATCCCTTTCGGTGCCACCGAAGCACCAAACTCGGTGCTACCGATTTCACTGCAGGAAAAACATCTTGCCACTTGTTTCTGAATTCTTTTTGATCCAGCTTCACTCAAATTGTCCTCGACCAGCATCCTACTCAAATTGCTGCTTTGTTCTGTGACTCAAGGACCAAACCCATCATGACAAAAAATCCAGAAGAACCCTTCTTGGAAATTGATGTCAAAGGGGGAGAGAGAGATCATCACATCAAAGCTTAATCATATCTATAGGGGGAGAGAATACTCCAGGGAAGAGACCCCAGATGCTTGGTGTTCAAGAGGAGAGAAGTCACATGTCTTCAAGAGGGGAAAGGCATGTTCATATTTGCTCGATTGCATTAGCTCTATTTATTTCCTTTGAGCTCTGATTTTTCTCTGAGTTTCTGTTCCCTATCTTCTCCCAATATCCCATGTTAGATTCAGGGGGAGCAAGACATCTAAGGGAAGGAAATCCTTGAATTGATTGCATATCTTTACCTTTGGGGACATGTCTTTATCCAATGTGGTACTTAGTACTCACTCTACATGTCATCCTAGTCTTGGTACTCTTGTGGTTTCTCTTGTTTGCTCTAGCCAGTAGGCGTATCTGTGTTATCTAACCTTGTTTACGCAGGTTCATCCCATCCTAAGCCAACTCAAGACCACAAAGTAAGTATATGCATCACAGTCATGTGAATGAGAATTTCTTGCTGATGTACATACTATTTGCAAGAAGGACTCATGAGCATGAAGGTACATTTTCATCATTTGCTCTGATGCATATAGCCAAGATACATGTAACACATTGCTTACTCTGTCATGTTTATGCATTCACATGCTCCTATATTCCATATTCACATGATTGGATACATGTAGGGGGAGCCTATGCAAGTTACATGTCTTTCCAAAGCTTTACTTACTACTCTCAATATCTTGATCTAAAGCTTTGATGTATGTTGTCATCAATTACCAAAAAGGGGGAGATTGAAAGCACAAGTGCTCCCTAGGTGGTTTTGGTAATTAATGTCAACATATCTCTTGTTGGACTAACATTTTTATCTAGTATGTTTCAGATAAGTTCAACAGTGAAGTGGCATGGACTAGAGGATGTGAAACCCCTTCAAAACACTAAGGACAAAAGGATTGGCTCAAGCTCAAAAGTTCAAGACTCTACATTTTCTATTTTAGTGATCCAAGGTCACATTCAATCTATAGGAAAAGCCAATACTATCAACGAGGGATGAGGTGTTGCTTAATGAGGATCTTGCTCAAAGTGCTTAGTGATATGCTCCAAAGCCCTCAACTACTTTCTCACATCCACATATGACCTTAACCAAAAGTCAAACTCGGCCCCACCGATTCTTTCTATCCGGCGCCACCGAGTTTCAAATGTCATAGCCACTGCCACAAACCCTAGGCAAATCGGTCTCACCGATAGGGATCTCGGTCTCAACGAGATGGGATTGCAAACTCTCTGTTTCCTATTGCAATACTTTCGGTCTCACCGAAACTTGCAATCGGTCCCACCGAGATTTCAATGTAAACTCTCTGTTTTCCCTTTGTAACATTTTGGTCTCACCAAAATGAGCGATCGGACCCAACGAGTTTACCTGACTGTCGGTGTCAAAACCGGCGGATCTCGGGTAGGGGGTCCCGAACTGTGCGTCTAGGCTGGATGGTAACAGGAGACAGGGGACACTTTGTTTTACCCAGGTTTGGGCCCTCTTGATGGAGGTAATACCCTACTCCTGCTTGATTAATATTGATGATATGGGTAGTACAAGAGTAGATCTACCACGAGATCAAGGAGGCTAAACCCTAGAAGCTAGCCTATGGTATGATTGTTGTGTATGGAGTTGATTGCCTACGGACTACAACCCTCCGGTTTATATAGACACCGGATAGGGTTAGGGTTACACAGAGTCGGTTACAATGGTAGGAGATCTTGAATATCCGCATCACCAAGCTTGCCTTCCACGCCAGGGAAAGTCCCATACGGACACGGGACGAAGTCTTCAATCTTGTATCTTCATAGTCCAGGAGTCCGGCTGAAGGTATAGTCCGGCTACCTGAACACCCCCTAATCCAGGACTCCCTTAGTAGCCCCTGAACCAGGCTTCAATGACGACGAGTCCAGCACGCAAATTGTCTTCGGCATTGCAAGGCGGGTTCCTCCTCCAAGTCCTTCATAGAATATTTGTAAACACCAAGAGTAATGTCCGGTTCCGCAAAATAAGTTTCCACATATTGCCATAGAGAGAATAATATTGACACAAATCAAATCTGCTGACGTATTCCGCAGTGCGCTGTCACACTACGGCCAAGTCCTTTACTTGAATCGTTTTTACTTTTCCACCTCAGCATGTTTTGCGAGGCGGTTTCCTTGGCACATCTTGTCAAAGCAGAGATCGGGTTCCCTTTTTACAGGTTTCTCATCTATACGGATGTGGGTAACCCTAACCGCGCCATTTACCATGGCGCTTGGGAGGCAAGCGAGTTTTACCAGGCTGGTGGGGACACGTAGTTGCGTCCACCCATATAAGGGGATAAGAATCCACCCTTTCACCTACGCCTTCTTCCTCCTTTGCCTATCCATTTTCCACGCACTCGAGCTCCAGCGCCCAAGTCCGCACTTCCCAGCTCTAACACCAGAATGTATCCGAGCACCAATGCCGGACTATGTATCCGAGCTCCAACGCCGGACTGTATCCGAGGTGTCGTAAATCACCTTGGTTCAAAGAAGTTTTGAAGGAGTTTAGCCGAGATTAATGCCGGAAATGCCCTCCATGGAGCCAGCCACTAGCGCCCGAGCTTTATGCCGGGCTGCTTCCGAGGTGGTGCACCACCCCGACTATGGGCCGATTTTTGTCAATATTTTTTATTGGTGCAATTTATTCTCTGCCGAGATATATAGCCAGTAGCCCTTAAGGTGTGTATCGGTCTAAAACCCGAGATGCACATGAAGGATGACATAAGACCGCTGATCCCAGTAGCCGCTGAGACTCAGGTTGATTTGCAAAATCGGCCTGAGGATCAAGTCCTAGCTCGGCAGAATACTTCGGGACACAAAAGCGGCATGCTCAGTCCTCAAGACTTAGGTTGGGTGCGGCCGACCAACCTAAGGATCAAAATCTCCTCGTAAACTATATTACACATAAAATTTTCTGCATTGGACAAGCAATGTAGTAGCCCCCGAGAAACTGGTCGGGTGGCAACACCGGATCAGGGGATCGATGTGCCCCTTTAATATTTGTAAATAATAAGCCTGAAGCCCACTAGCCCCCAAGCCTTAATGCGGGCATGGGTGGCCGAATTAAGGATCAATATCCATAGTAAAATCACAAATTATGTGTAATGACTCTATGTATCCAAGTACTTTACGCCATTAATGCTCGGATCTGCATTGTACAAAACTTTGTTGACCGACCATCGGCTTCCACCTCCTTGGCCAGTAGCCGAGGAGTGTTTGTCCTACTTTATAAAGCCTTTATGAGGGCAAAGATTTACGACAAACAAGGCACTCTGGCCACACGATTTTATAAACAAAGGTACGCAGAGAGTTATATTACTGTTTAACAGAAGAAATGTCTTCCAAAGAAAATAGTCCCGCTATCGGTTCCTTTCTTTGGGTTGTCATGCTAAGCATGATCATTAAACCTCAGCTCTAATGTAAGAGCAAAATATCGAGGATTTAGTTTGGGAGGCCAGTTAATAGCCCCCGGTAGTGTTCGGCGACAGTCGAGGTCAAGCCGTAAGCACTTCGGCCAATGTTATGAATGGCCCGTCATAGTCATTGGATCGCTGACCAGTTTACACTTATTGTGACAGTCAGTTTTCGGCTTTCTCCACTAAGGTGCTTAACCATGTGAGCTGGAAGCACAATCGCAGTGGTTCTCCCTTTGCACGCCTAGCCGAACAAAACGGAACGTAGGAAGCAAGTGCAGGAGCCGGGCGACCCAACTATTGACCGAAGACACAATTCGAAACCGATGCATATATAGCAATATCTGAGAATGTTTTTGCCGAATCCCTAAAGGTGTGCGGCGTTGCACTGCGAGACTAATGCTGGAAAAGCACAAATAGTTTAAAAGTGCCAAAAAGCTTGGAAAACCAAGAAACGTCAGTAAAAATATGACGTCCGAACAAGATCAAGTGTTCGGTGCCAATCCGAAAATTGGTCTTAGAAAAAAGAAGTGCTTCTGTCGTCCTTTAACATGACACATCCTATCTCAAGACTTCGAGCGTGTCAGCCTACGGCTTCAACCTCCTATCCCGAAGGCGGAGTACTTCTCATCAGGCCAGTTTAGCAAACTAAACTCTAGCGGCTTTGAGAGAGAAATTAGGCTCCCTGGCTAGTGACCGCACACTCGTGTCGAAAAAAGGAGTGATAAATAATAATAAACCTTTGCAACGACTAAGAAGAAGAACACTTATTATAAAACGGCTCAAATAAACTTAAGAGCCCCCAAGTGACTTGGGTAGAAGAATGATTGCATGTACCGAAGTACTTATATCATATCTATGTTCAACCGAACTTTAAACGCGTCTTAACCGACCGTCAGCTTCTCCCTCTTTGGTTAAGGACCGAAAAGTGTTATGTACTCCATCGGCCGAGAATATCGATGGTGTTTCCAATAACCAGGCAATCAGGCCATAAGGCTGTAACAGACAAAGCGCGCTCAGGGAATTTATGCTATATTACCGTGAAGTGTAAGAAGCATCTTCGAAGAAAATAGTACCCCCACTGATACCTTTCTCCGGTGCTCATTGTTATTATGAGACTTGTGCAATAGATTTTTTGTACTCATGAGTTCCGTTGTATGCCGACCATCATTGAATAACTATAAGAGCGCTAGCTTTCGACTTCACCCAGTCTGAGGTCCGGCTCGGTTGACCCGATCGTGACAATCGCAGAGGTGCTCCCTTTACTCCCTAGCCGAACAATCGGGAACGTAGGGGTAAACACAGGAGTGAGGCAACCCAGCTTGCAAATCACTTAAGTCAATATGGTGCATATTGTGGCGTAATACACGAACAAGGAACAAAGCCGTACAAGTATAATCATATGCAACAGGAAAAAGCTTCATAAAGGAAGCCCCCAAGTAAACGGGGTATTTGAATTTATGCGTCACAAACAAAGTTTGGACAAGGAAATTTTTTACAAGCAACTTTTTTCCAAAAAAGTATAATGCTTGGCCGAACCGAACACAAGTTAGAAATTAAAGCTTTGAGCATGAAAGTGACTTAGCTGGTTAATATGTTCGATATTGATGACGCGGTCAGAGCTTGATGCGGGGCAAGGTGCCATCCCCCAAGCCGGTCCCGAGGTGGCGGGGCAGAGAGCTCGGCACTCCGAAGTGGTGACATAACACGGTCAATGCAGGCCGGCAGAGTGATGCCGAAGTCCCCGGATCATTTTCCTGTGCACAAAAAGTAGTGCAGACCGGAGATAATAGTAATAATAATAAAAAAATGTTGCATAATAAATAATTTATGCAAAGTAAGTAATAAAAGAAATATGGCCTGGCGCCAAAGTCAAGTCGATGCAGGGCGTTGGCGTGATGCGGTAAAGGCGTGGCAAAGCCTGAATTCGCAGGTCGGTCCGAGCTCCGAGTGCGGCATTCGCCGGACTATGTACGGAGACTGACCGGACCGCCATGCGACCGTAATTAATGCGGCCACCATTTGATAGACCTATGTACATATGATGGACAAACCAGAGTAATAATTCCTTGGGAAAAATTGAACCCAAACAAGCAAAAAATACTAGGATTAATAGCACCTGGTTTATTTGTTGTAGCAATCCGAAGGAAGGTGATTCCCAAAATTGGGACTCGATCCGCACACCCATTACCGGAGTAAGTTGATGAAGAGATGTCGAAGCCCTCGGTCCAGCCGAGATGTCGAAGCCTCGACGTCAGCCGATGAGTCGAAGTAGGTCGGCATGATAGACACCAGCTTGAAGAAGCAATAGTGCGGCCCTGTCGATGCAGGTCGTGACGTGGTCGATGCCGGCTTGATGAAGCAACCGTGCGGCGATGCCGGTATGCCCGCTCCGTGTAATCCGTGGGGCGGCGATGTTGATGATGATTTATCCTTTGCGATGCCGGACTCTTGTTCGGCTTGTCGAGATGATGATCTGAAGAAGTTGAGCTCGGCTAAAGTGACGACGTGTCTAGCGCAGGTCGGCAGCCGTGGAGTAATATTGCCGGACTGGTTTGACACCAGCATGATGTTGAAGATCATGTTCAAAAGATCTTAAAGTTAGTGGGATGTGTTCGGGAACAAAACACAATACCCCATACAAAACTTCCTTCAAAAGGGATGTCCGAACTCCCGTTCATAAAAAAGATGAACTCGGGTCGGATTCGTTTTCGCGCAGAAAACAGATCCGAAAAGTGATGCACTAATCGGAAGGTTCCTGGAGTTTGGATGGTCGGATCGAGCCGAAATTTTGAGAGGTGGTAGATATAGGAATTCCGCAGCCGATCAACGGTTGGATCTTCCAAAGGACGTCCGAGCTAGAAGCTGGAGACCACACCCTAAACTCATCCAAATTCCCGTCCAGATTTAACAGGGCTCCGGTATATCGTGGATTGCCAGAGATTCCTCCATCAGAACTCGATGAAATTTTCTAGGGTTGTTGTAGACTCAATTCCGCACTATTCCACCAAAGCGATCGTCAAAGCGATACTCGAGGAGGTGGTGGTGGTAGATACGAGTTCGCTGTCCAGAAAAACAGCACGGTCGCTTGAGGGCAATGTTGACGTTGAGCCCCCGAGCTCCATAGATGATTCCTCCGTGATCTTGAAAGAGATCGGAGTTGGTGTTTGATGAAGACCCTCGTCCGGACATGGTGATCCGAACACGGGGCGCAATTCTTGGTCGAACCAAGGTGACCAGTCGAGCTGGTGACGAAGATGCCGAAGTCGCAGTTGATCTGCAGGCGAGCCATCGATCCTTTTGTCGATCACACAGCGGAACTCTCAATGAAAGCACCAATGTCGGTGTCAAAACCGGTGGATCTCGGGTAGGGGGTCCCGAACTATGCGTCTAGGCCGGATGGTAACAGGAGACAGGGGACACTTTGTTTATCCAGGTTTGGGCCCTCTCGATGGAGGTAATACTGTACTCCTGCTTGAT
Organism: Triticum dicoccoides; assembly: GCF_002162155.2. Taxonomy (NCBI): domain Eukaryota; kingdom Viridiplantae; phylum Streptophyta; class Magnoliopsida; order Poales; family Poaceae; genus Triticum; species Triticum dicoccoides. The sequence goes on along the minus strand of NC_041386.1, from coordinate 151,689,054 downwards.
TAATATTGATGATATGGGTAGTACAAGAGTAGATCTACCACGAGATCAAGGAGGCTAAACCCTAGAATCTAGCCTATGGTATGATTGTTGTGTATGGAGTTGATTGCCTATGGACTACAACCCTCCGGTTTATATAGACACCAGATAGGGTTAGGGTTACACAGAGTCGGTTACAATGGTAGGAGATCTTGAATATCCACATCGCCAAGGAAAGTCCCATCCGGACACAGGACGAAGTCTTCAATCTTGTATCTTCATAGTCCAGGAGTCCGACTGAAGGTATAGTCCGGCTACCCGAACACCCCCTAATCCAGGACTCCCTCACTGACCAACTCTCTGGTTAGCTTATTACCAAAATCAGTCTCACCGAGTTTGTGTAATCGTTCTCACCGAGATTATGTTATGCCCTAACCCTAATCATATCGGTCCTACCGAGTTGCATTTCGGTCCCACCGAAAACCCTAACGGTCACTAGCTTTGTTGAATCGGTCCGACCAAGTTTAAACATTCGGTCCTACCGACTTTGGGAAGTTATGTGTAATGGTTAGATTTCGTGTGGAGGCTATATATACCCCCACCACCTCTTCATTCATGGAGAGAGCCATCAGAATGAACCTACACTTCCAACTTACTTTTTCTAAGAGAGAACCACCTACACTTGTGTTGAGACCAAGATATTCCATTCCTACCATATGAATCTTGATCTCTAGCCTTCCCAAGTTGCTTTCCACTCAAATCTTCTTTCCACCAAATCCAAATCCTGTGAGAGAGATTTGAGTGTTGGGGAGACTATCATTTGAAGCACAAGAGCAAGGAGTTCATCATCAACACATCATTTGTTCCTTCTTGGAGAGTGGTGTCTCCTAGATTGGCTAGGTGTCACTTGGGAGCCTCCGACAAGATTGTGGAGTTGAACCAAGGAGTTTGTAAGGGCAAGGAGATCGCCTACTTCGTGAAGATCTACCGCTAGTGAGGCAAGTCCTTTGTGGGCGATGGCCATGGTGGCATAGACAAGGTTGCTTCTTCGTGGACCCTTCGTGGGTGGAGCCCTGCGTGGACTCACGCAACCATTTCCCTTCATGGGTTGAAGTCTCCATCAACGTGGATGTACGATAGCACCACCGCGTTTGAATCTTCCAAACCCTTCCCTTTACATTCTTGCAAGTTGCATGCTTTACTTTCCGCTGCTCATTTACTTGTTGCATGCTTGCTTGATATGTATTGTGTTTTTTAAACTTATGCCTAAACTCCACTTCAACTTAAGAAAATTAAAAAGTGCAACTTTTAGCACTTAGTGTCTAATCACCCCCTCTAGACACCTCTTCTTGGTCCTTTCAATTGGTATCAGAGTATTGGTCTCCATTGCCTTGGTTTAAACACCATTGGAGGAAGATGGATGAGTCTACTTTGGGGAGTCTTAGACATAGAGTGCCTATACTTGATGGAGAGTATTTTCATGAGTGGAAAAATGAAATGCTTGAGATTTTCAATGAATATCATTTGAGCAAGTATATTGCTAGCCCTTGTGCACCTCATGTTGATCCCATGCATCCTACCCTTGATGAGTCAATTGACATGATTCACAATATTAGAACTGTTAATCTTATCACTAGAGGCTTGCCTAGAAACTTGATTGGATGTTTGCCTACTCTTAAGTGTGCCTACACCATATGGAAATTTCTTGAGGAACTCTTTCCAAATTATTCCTTGAATGATCTAGATGAAATCCTCCATAAGTCTATTGCCTTGATTAAGATGAGTTCCAATGATCCCAAATTTGGTAACCGCTTATTTGAGCTTACTAATCTTACGAGTGCCAAAGGAGATGTTGGAATCATTAGCAATATCATTTCCAGAGCTATTAGAATTCATAAAGATAACTACAAAAATGATCATTTATCTAATGAATTACCCTCTCTAGGAATTGATCAATCACAAGATGATGTTGAACATGGATACTCTGATGAGGATGATGATGACAGTAACTATGATCTTAATGATGCAATGAGACACTTTGGTCTTATGGCAAATCTTCGCGACTACATGGCTGGAGGAAAGGAATGGGTTCTTGATAGTGGATGTACTGATCATATGACCGAAGATAAAGATATGTTCCGTGAGCTTGCTAAAAAGGACGGCCCTCGAAAGTATGTCACCTTTGGTGACAACTCAAAGGGTAAGGTGGTTGGCCTCGGTAAGGTGGCCATCTCACATGATAGCTCCATACAAAATGTCATGCTCATCGAATCTCTTGGGTACAACTTACTTTCAGTATCTAGGCTTGCTGATTTCGGTTTCAATGTCCTATTTACTAAGGTAGATTGCCAAGTGTTTCGTAGAGACAATCGTAAAATGGTCTTTACCGGAATACGTAGAGGTATCTTTACATTGTTGATTTCACTAAAAAGGCTCAACCTAGAACTTTCTTAATTGCTAAATCTTGGTCATGGCATAGATGATTAGGTCATGTTGGCATGCGAAACCTTGACAAGCTTATTAAAGGTGATCATATCCTTGGGGTAAAAGATGTTATATTTGACAAGGATAGACTTTGTAGTGCTTGTCAGGCAGGGAAACAAGTTGGAGGAAGTCATCGCGCGAAGAACATCATGACCACGAGAAGACCACTCGAGCTACTTCGCATGGATCTCTTTGGTCCAGATGCCTACAAGAGTCTCGGTGGTAACTCATTTGGGCTAGTCATAGTTGATGATTTTTCAATATTTACGTGGGTGTTCTTTCTTGATGACAAATCGTAGGTCCAAAAGATCTTCAAAAACTTCGCTAGGAAGGCCCAAAATCAATTTGACGTGAAGATCTAGAAGGTTCGAAGCGACAATGGAACGGAGTTCAAAAACGCAAATGTGGATACCTTTCTTGACGAAGAAGGGATTTCACATGATTTCTCGGCTACGTACACACCTCAACAAAATGGAGTCGTTGAGAGGAAGAACCGGACTCTTATTGAGATGGCAAGAATGATGCTTGATGAGTACAAGATGCCAAAACACTTTTGGGCAGAAGCGGTTGAGATAGCTTGTCATGCTACAAATCGCTTGTATCTTCACAAGCTACTCGGCAAGACGGCATACGAGCTCCTCACCGGTAACAAACCCCAAGTTGGATACTTTCGAGTATTCGGCTCAAAGTGCTACATTCTTGATAAGCATGGTCGCTCTAAATTTGCTCCTAAGTCTCATGAAGGTTTTCTACTTGGTTATGGCTCAAACTCTCACACATACCGTGTCTATAATAATTTCAACCGAAAGGTTGAAGAGACGGTGGATGTGAAGTTTGATGAATCTAACGGCTCGCAAGTAGAGCAATTGCCAATTTATGTAGGAGACAAAGACCCTTCGGAAGCAATCCAAGACTTGTCTATTGGCAAGATTCGTCCAACGGAGGTGAAGGAGAGTACCTCGTCCATCCAAGTGGAAGCTTCTACCTCACAACAAGGTGAACCAAGAGTTGATACGGAAGCATCCACAAGTGGGACACATCAAGATGAAGAAAACGAGGAAGTGCATCAAGATGAACGCCAACAACCTCCTTCTCCACCATGACAAGAGAACGACAACGTCAACAATGAAGAAGGCCAAGAAGAAGAAGAAGATGTTCAGCCAAGATCAAGAAAAAGCTTTCACGAGTTCGAGCAAGAATTGCTAAAGATCATCCCGCCGAGAAAATCTACAATAATATCCAAACCGGGAGAATCACTCGCTCAAAAACTCGTTTAGCTAACTTTTGTGAACACTATTCATTCATCTCTCGCATTGAACCTATGAAGGCTGAAGAAGCTTTGGAAGATCCGGATTGGATAAATGCCATGCATGAAGAGCTACACAACTTTGAGAGAAATCAAGTATGGACATTGGTTGAAAAGCCCGACAACAACCACAACATCATTGGTACCTAATGGGTGTTTTGCAACAAGCAAGATGAAGATGGTCAAGTCGTCCGCAACAAAGCACGCCTAGTCGCCCAAGGCTACACTCAAGTCGAAGGTATGGACTATGGTGAGACATATGCCCCCGTTGCTAGACATGAGCCCATTCGCATCTTACTTGCCTATGCTAATCATCATGATATCACCTTGTACCAAATGGACATTAAAAGTGCTTTTCTAAATGGTGAAATTGAGGAGGAAGTTTATGTTAAGCAACCTCCCGGATTTGTCAATCCTAAGAAACCTAATCATGTTTACAAACATCACAAAGCTCTTTATGGTCTTAAACAAGCTCCTAGAGCATGGTATAAATGCTTGACCAAGTTCCTTATTGAAAAAGGCTTTGAAATTGGAAAAATAGATTCTACTCTTTTTACGAAAAGAGTTAATGGAGAACTATTTGTATGCCAAATTTATGTCGATGATATTATATTTGGATCAACTAACCCTCATTTTAGTGAAAAGTTTGAAAGCTAATGTCGGACAAGTTTGAGATGTCCATGATGAGTGAACTCAAATTCTTTCTCGGTTTGCAAATCAAGCAAACTAAGGAAGGCACCTTTGTATCTCAAACGAAGTACACCAAGGAATTATTCAAGAAGTTCAATATGCAAGAATGCAAAGGTATGACTACATCCATGCCTACTAGTGGACATCTTGATTTAACCAAAGATGGTGAACCGGTTGATCAAAAGGTTTATCGCTCTATGATTGGTTCATTGTTATATCTATGTGCTTCACATCCCGATATTATGCTAAGTGTGTGCATGTGTGCATAATATCAAGCCGCTCCTAAAGAATGTCATCTTAAGGCCGTGAAAAGGACAGTGAGATACTTAATCCATACACCAAATTTTGGCATTTGGTATCCAAAGAGGGCTTCCTTTGATCTTGTTGGCTACTCCGATTCAGACTATGCCAGTGACAAGGTTGATAGAAAGTCCACTTTGGGTACTTGTCAATTTCTTGGTAGATCTCTTGTATCTTGGTCCTCCAAGAAACAAAACTCGGTATGCTTATCCACCGCCGAAGCGGAATACATTGCCGCTGGATCATGTTGTGCTCAATTACTTTGGATGACCCAAACTTTTAAAGATTATGGAATATATGTGAAACATGTTCCATTGCTATGTGACAATGAAAGTGCTATTAAAATTGCTCACAATCCCGTGCAACATTCTCGAACTAAGCATATTGAAGTTCATCATCATTTCATTCGAGATCATGTTGCCAAAGGGGACATTAATCTTAAGCATGTTCGCACTGATAAGCAATTAGCGGATATATTTACCAAACCACTTGATGAGAAAGTGTTTTGCAGGTTAAGAGGTGAATTGAACATCATTGATGCTTCAAACTTGGAGTAGGAACTCCATTTAATACATGCAAGACATGCGCCTATGACTAATTCTTGACATTTCTCTTATGTTTACTATCTTATGTCTTGGATATATTTGCACCTTGCATGCTATCTAAACCGTGTAGGTACTTGGATGAATTGAAATCTATGAGATTGCAACTCACTAACATTTTGAGCAATTTCTATATCACCAAGTCACTACACAATGGTGGATGAAGACAAGGAAGCACGCAACCATTCAAACATATCCTTTGACAGATTCTATCATAATTGCATTTTGGATACACAAGTGCTCTTCCTTGCAAAAACTGACCCATGTAGGTAGATGAACTCAAACTTCAAGTGATGCTCCCAACTCTTGATGAGCTACATCAACCTTGAGCAACCCACACAAGTTCAACTACATGATCATGATCAACACCACCACCCAAGGTATGTTATTCTATCTTAGAGAAGCTTTATTCCAAGTCATGGGATAAAGCAACTCAACAAGATGTGAATACATCAAGATGCTTTAACGAAAAATGGTAACCCCAATTTGAGCTTAAACGATGAGTATGACCAAAGATCAAGTGATCTCACTTGACTCCCAAGTCAATATACTCTAAGATAGGTGACTTTGTCACCGCCCAATTCTAGATGAAGTTCTCTTGTGTTCTTTTTTGTGCTCTTGCATTTGTCTCATGCATAGTTGTTTCCCGCTTCATCTAGATTCTTTTTAGTTTCTTCTCTTTTATTTTCTGTTCTACATTTTCTGCATTAAATTCCTTGCAAATCCTTGTGAGATCTTACTTGTCTAGTTAGCTGAGGTGACAAGTGTTCTCTGTGTGATGAACTAGGTCAAACCAGGCTGTTTACTTCGGTCCAACCGACCCCTTTCGGTGCCACCGAAGCACCAAACTCGGTGCTACCGATTTCACTGCAGGAAAAACATCTTGCCACTTGTTTCTGAATTCTTTTTGATCCAGCTTCACTCAATGAATCTTGTCCTCGACCAACATCCTACTCAAATTGCTGCTTTGTTCTGTGACTCAAGGACCAAACCCATCATGACAAAAAATCCAGAAGAACCCTTCTTGGAAATTGATGTCAAAGGGGGAGAGAGAGATCATCACATCAAAGCTTAATCATATCTATAGGGGGAGAGAATACTCCAGGGAAGAGACCCCAGATGCTTGGTGTTCAAGAGGAGAGAAGTCACATGTCTTCAAGAGGGGAAAGACATGTTCATATTTGCTCGATTGCATTAGCTCTGTTTATTTCCTTCAAGCTCTGATTTTGCTCTGAGTTTCTGTTCCCTATCTTCTCCCAATATCCCATGTAAATTCAGGGGGAGCAAGACATCTAAGGGAAGGAAATCCTTGAATTGATTGCATATCTTTACCTTTGGGGACATGTCTTTATCCAATGTGGTACTTAGTACTCACTCTACATGTCATCCTAGTCTTGGTACTCTTGTGGTTTCTCTTGTTTGCTCTAGCCAGCAGGCGTATCTGTGTTATCTAACCTTGTTTACGCAGGTTCATCCCATCCTAAGCCAACTCAAGACCACAAAGTAAGTATATGCATCACAGTCATGTGAATGAGAATTTCTTGCTGATGTACATACTATTTGCAAGAAGGACTCATGAGCATGAAGGTACATTTTCATCATTTGCTCTGATGCATATAGCCAAGATACATGTAACACATTGCTTACTCTGTCATGTTTATGCATTCACATGCTCCTATATTCCATATTCACATGATTGGATACATGTAGGGGGAGCCTATGCAAGTTACATGTCTTTCCAAAGCTTTACTTACTACTCTCAATATCTTGATCTAAAGCTTTGATGTATGTTGTCATCAATTACCAAAAAGGGGGAGATTGAAAGCACAAGTGCTCCCTAGGTGGTTTTGGTAATTAATGTCAACATATCTCTTGTTGGACTAACATTTTTATCTAGTATGTTTCAGATAAGTTCAACAATGAAGTGGCATGGACTAGAGGATGTGAAACCCCTTCAAAGCACTAAGTACAAAAGGATTGGCTCAAGCTCAAAAGTTCAAGACTCTACATTTTCTATTTTAGTGATCCAAGGTCACATTGAGTCTATAGGAAAAGCCAATACTATCAACGAGGGATGAGGTGTTGCTTAATGAGGATCTTGCTCAAAGTGCTTAGTGATATGCTCCAAAGCCCTCAACTACTTTCTCACATCCACATATGACCTTAACCAAAAGTCAAACTCGGCCCCACCGATTCTTTCTATCCGGCGCCACCGAGTTTCAAATGTCATAGCCACTGCCACAAACCCTAGGCAAATCGGTCTCACCGATAGGGATCTCGGTCTCACCGAGATGGGATTGCAAACTCTCTGTTGCCTATTGCAATACTTTCGGTCTCACCGAAACTTGCGATCGGTCCCACCGAGATTTCAATGTAAACTCTCTGTTTTCCCTTTGTAACATTTTGGTCTCACCAAAATGAGCGATCGGTCCCACTGAGTTTACCTGACCAACTCTCTGGTTAGCTTATTACCAAAATCGGTCTCACCGAGTTTGTGTAATCGGTCTCACCGAGATTACGTTATGCCCTAACCCTAATCATATCGGTCCTACCGAGTTGCATGTCAGTCCCACAGAAAACCCTAACGGTCACTAGCTTTGCTGAATCGGTCCGACCGAGTTTAACCATTCGGTCCCACCAAATTTTGGGAAGTTATGTGTAATGGTTAGATTTTGTGTGGAGGCTATTTATACCCCTCCACCACCTCTTCATTCCTGGAGAGAGCCATCAGAACGAACCTACACTTCCAACTTAATTTTTCTGAGAGAACCACCTACACTTGTGTTGAGACCAAGATATTCCATTCCTACCATATGAATCTTGATCTCTAGCCTTCCCAAGTTGCTTTCCACTCAAATATTCTTTCCACAAAATCCAAATCCTGTGAGAGAGAGTTGAGTGTTGGGGAGACTATCATTTGAAGCACAAGAGAAAGGAGTTCATCATCAACAAATCATTTGTTACTTCTTGGAGAGTGGTGTCTCCTAGATTAGCTAGGTGTCACTTGGGAGCCTCCGACAAGATTGTGGAGTTGAACCAAGGAGTTTGTAAGGGCAAGGAGATCGCCTACTTCGTGAAGATCTACCGCTAGTGAGGCAAGTCCTTCGTGGGCGATGGCCATGGTGGCATTGACAAGGTTGCTTCTTCGTGGACCCTTAGTGGGTGGAGCCCTCCGTGGACTCGCGCAACCATTACCCTTCGTGGGTTGAAGTCTCCATCAACGTGGATGTACGATAGCACCACCTATCGGAACCACGACAAAACCATCCGTGTCTCCAATTGCGTTTGAATCTTCCAAACCCTTCCCTTTACATTCTTGCAAGTTGCATGCTTTACTTTCCGCTGCTCATTTACTTGTTGCATGCTTGCTTGATATGTATTGTGTTTGTTAAACTTATGCCTAAACTCCACTTCAACTTAAGAAAATTAAAAACTGCAACTTTTAGCACTTAGTATCTTATCACCCCCCTCTGGACACCTCTTCTCGGTCCTTTCAGGGTTCCACTGATAAACTGGGTCCTGCGGATCCCACTGGTAGACAGGCTCTAGGGCCGCCACAGGCTCCGGTGCTGGCTCTAGCTCATCCACTTTGGGCGGCTCCATGCCCCAATAAGCATAAATGTCCGTGGGCATGATTGTGTACCTACCTGAAGAGAGATCGAACAAAGAGGGTGCAGGTAGGGCAATAGTCTCACGAGTGCCCTAGCCAAATACTAAGTTATAACGGAATCACATCTTGCCTCCATCAATAAAGTCATGCCCAACCATGCTAGCATAATCTAGGTGTCTCACGGGTAAGAGCCACTCCTCCGCCTCCTCGTGCCTAATAGGTATCTCAAAATGTTTAGCGAGGTGAGGAGCATAAATACCACCATAGACCACTCCCTTCGAGCGGTTAGTGTGTAACCGTCGAGCAATCATAGAACCCAAACTAAAGGTCCTACAGCTGTAAAGAGCATGGCATAGAATAGCAAGGTCTAGAGAGCTAAGAGTCCCACTCTCCCACCGTCCAGTCAAACACCTCCCAGCAAATAATGAATAATAATAGCGCAACACAGGGAAATGTAAACTAGCAACTATAGCCTCAGAAACTCCTCTCATCTCCCCAACAGTGACGTCAGATATAAAATCCACAAGCTCACGGGGACATGGCTCTATAGGGCTGCCCTCGGGTGGGATCAAACAAGCCTCACAAAACTCATCTAGTGTCATCTCTCTAGGAACATCATATAAGTTGAATGTGACCATGGGTGGTTCCGTCCTAGAGTGAAAATAGAAACTTTGCACAAAAGTATCTGTGAGGAGGAGGTACTGATCACACTTATCTTCGAGGAAGGGAAGAATGCCAGCATTGTTTGCCAAATGTAGAAGTGATCAAGAATTCTCGCATCCCTCAAGGAAGTGTTGCACGGCCGCACTTCGGCAACAAGAGGAAGATGATATTTGAGCTTCAGAGCCTCCTTAGGGGTCCGACTTGAGGATCCTCTTAACCTCCACTAGAGCTATTTATTTTTCTGAAATTTTCTAAAAAAATTAGTGACTAAAAATAAAAAGTGAACCAAACTCAACAAAATTGATAGACACTACTCCCATAAGCATCTAGAGGCTATATCATGCATCAAAACTACTTTGCACCATATTAATTTGACATACAAGCTCAAGAAAAAGGTCACCACAATAGAAATTTTCTGCAATATATAAAGCACTAGAACAAAAACTAATTGGACAACTGGAGGAGTCACATATCAAAGAAAAATCTCCCAAAACAGTTTTGGAAACGGAGTTCCAAGAAAGGAGATCGCAATTTGCAGTCAAATGCGCAAGAACACGGGTTTGAGAAAGCAAGTGATTTTTTCTAGGGGGAGAAGAAGGGAGTGGGGCGGCTGGGATAAGTGAGTGGGTCCTTGTGGGACCCACATGCCCACATGGCGCGCCCTTGGGGGCGAGGGTGGCTTACCCTATGAGCTTGTGGCTCACAGTTGCACCCCCTGGGGTGTGTTAAGTGCCAAATATTCTTAAATATTGCACAAAAATCATACTAAAGTTTCTGGGCATTCTGAGAACTTTTATTTTTGGGTCATTTTTTATTGCTCGGGAAATTCAGAAAAGAGGAAAATCATGGCATTTCTACTTTACTAACTTTAAATAACATATAGTAAATAAGGGGTACATTAGGTTGTGCTTACTAAATTCATCGACCACATGCCCTTAAAAAGAATCCATTATTAAGGTTGATCAAGTCTTATTAACAAATCATTTTTGAATGACATGAAACTGAAGAATCTTCGTATAACACTAGGTTACCGATGACGCACAACTATAGAGGATCAATCATAGTACTTTCGATAAGTAAGAGTGTCGAACCCAACGAGGAGCAGAAGGAAATGACAAGTAGTTTTCAGCAAGGTATTTTCTGCAAGCACTGAAATTATAAGTAACGAGTAGTTTGATAGCAAGATAATCTGTAACGAGCAAGTAATGGTAATGGTAACAAGAATGCAGCAAGGTAGCCCAATCCTTTTGTGGCAAAGGACATGCCAAAACGGTCTCTTATGATAAGCAAAACATTCGTGAGGGTACACGGGAATTTCATCTAGTCACTTTCATCATGTTGGTTTGATTCGTGTTCGCTACTTTGATAATTTGATATGTGGGTGGACCTATGCTTAGGTGTTGTTCTTACTTGAACAAACCTCCTACTAATGATTAACCCCTCACAAGCATCCTCAACTACGAGAAAAGTATTAAGATAAAGTCTAACCATAGCATTAAACTTTTGGATCCAAATCAATCCCTTACGAACTAGTGCATAAACTAGGGTTTAAGCTAGTGTCACTCCTCTCGCAACCCATCATCTAATAACTACTCCACAATGCATTCCCTTAGGCCCTAATAAGGTGAAGTGCCATGTAGTCGACGTTCACATGACACCACTAAGGGAATCACAACATAAATACCATCAAAATATCGAACACATATCAAGTTCACATGATTACTTGCAACAAGATTTCTCCCGTGACCTCAAGAACAAAAGTAACTACTCACAAATGATAATCATGCTCAAGATCAAAGGGGTATTAAATAGCATAATGGATCTGAACATATAATGTTCCACCAACTAAACCTTATAGTAATCAGCACTACTAGTCACCCACAAGCACCAATCTAAGGTTCCAGTACAAAGACTGAACACAAGAGATGAACTAGGGTTTGAGAGGAGATGGTGTTGTTGAAGATGTTGATGGAGATTGCCCTCCCCAAGATGGGAGAGTTGTTGGTGATGATGATGACAATGATTTCCCCTTCCGAGAGGGAAGTTCCCCCGACAGAATTGCTCCACCAGAGGGAAAAAGTGCTCCTGCCCAAGTTACGCCTCGAGACGACGGCGCTTCACCCTGAAAGTCCTCCCATTATTTTTTCTAGGTCAAAATGACTTATATACCAGAACAGGGGCACCGGAGGTGGGCCGAGGAGGGCACAACCCACCAAGGCGCGCCCAGGTGGGTTGTGCCCACCTGGTGAGCCCCCTCTGGTAGTTATTTGCTCCAATAATTCTTATATATTCCATAAAAAATCTCCATGAAGTTTCAGCTCATTTGGAGTTGTACATAATAGGTGGCCTGGCGTAGCTTTTTCAGGTCCACAATTCCAGTTGCCGGTATTGTCCCTCTTTGTGTGAACCCTGCATATTATGAGAGAAAAGGCATTAGAATTACTCCAAAAAGCATTATTATGCATGAAAACATTATAAATAATAATAGGCAATCATGATGCAAAATGGACGTATCAATTCCCCCAAGCTTAGACCTTGCTTGTCCTCAAGTGAAAACCGATATCGAAAAACATGTCCACATGCTTAGAGAGAGAGAGAGGTGTCGATAAAAGCAAAATACGAACATAGAAGCATCATGTATATTATTGTTACAACAACAAACTTTAACATAGAACTTTAATCATAGAACTTTTATTGTATAACTTTTATCATATAACTTCTCATGAACAAGTAACAATTCATCACAACATCGAAGTATAAAGCATAAACACTATTGATAACCAACAAACTATGTTCTTAGTCAACTTTGGAACTACAATTCATCATGTTTTCAGGAAGGGTCGCGTATTGGAGCCTTTTGGCAAGTCCACATAGTATTCTATGATTGCTAACACTCATCGCATACACATGAGCAAAAAGTTTCAACTGAACACACAGAAAGATAGGGGCCTATAGTTTCGCCTCCCAACGTATTCACCTTAAGGGTGATGTCAACAATAATAACTCATGCCCACCCATATCCAACTGGATGTATGTGCCTAGATATTTCTTCACCACATGATGCTTGCCAAAAGAGAAAATAAAAAAAGGAATAGAGAGAAGTACTTTGACTCTTGCATAAAAGTAAATACATATAAAAGTAAAAGATAGGCCCTTCGCAAAGGGAAGCAGAGGTTGCCATGCGCTTTTTTGGTTGTAAGCTCAATATCTTAGTGCCAAAGAACATCATGTTATATTGCCCCTTATGATAGCAACCTTTATTATGCTATCTGTTGCTTTTATTCTTTGCCATCACAAGTTCGTACAACGCTCAATTTTCTCTTGCACTAAATGATCTAACACATTTAGAAGCAATTTTATTTCCTTATTGCACCGATGACAACTTACTTGAAGGATCTTACTCAATCCGTAGGTAGGTATAGTGGACTCTCAAAACATGATTTGGGTTAAGGGTTTTGGATACACAAGTAGTATCTCTACTTAGTGCGGAATTTTTGGATAGCAAAGATGGGGGACATGCACCACATGTTAAAGGATCTATGACAATATAACTTCTATGTGAATATGAACAAACATAAATCATTACGTTGTCTTCCTTGTCCAACATCAACAATTTTGGCATATAATATAGGGTTTTTATCATTTATGCCACTAGTTGTGTCTCACTACTTAATTTTGCCATTAGAAGTTACAAGTACTAAAAAATGCCATCAATACGTGAGATGCTTGCTCAAAAATGCCATTAGATATCTCAAAAATGCCATCACTTCATTAGATGTTTGCTCAAAAATGCCATTAGACATTGTTATTTTTACTTCAAACCCGTTGACCATGTTATATGACAACAATAAGCCTAGACCCACCTGTCAGTTCTCTATATCTCACAATGATAAGTGTGGCCTCAGTTGTCAGGAGTAACCAAGCGAATAATTTTACAGGAAAATAAGAACGTTGTTGGGATCAAGTAGGCCCCACACTTTATTGTAGTGAGATAGAGGGAGAGCTGGCATATTGGTCCATAGGTATTTATGTCATTATAACATGGAAAAATATATTTGAAATCACAATAATGGTACCTAGTGGCATTTTTGAGCATGTGTCTAATGAAGCGATGGCATTTTTGAGTGGCTGAAATTCCTAGTGGCAAAACTGAGTAGTGGGACACAACTGGTGCCATTAAAGTGTATTTGCATGTGAATCTTCTCTTCCCTTATTAATTATTTCATGAATTGCATCACTGACCAATTCTACGTTTGTCAATCTCCAATTAATTTTACTACTTATACTCTTCCTTATGTGATGTCATTACTTACCATAAGATTAGCATATGATCCTTTTCATTTATTTCCTTTCTTTTTATTGAAAATGAAAGAAAAGAAAGCAAAACTCAAACTAAACTTTACTATATATCTCGCACATGATTACAAGGATTGATCACTAAGCAAGCACTTGAAAAGAAAGGATCGAACTAAATTTTTATTGAACTAAATCGAAAGATAGCTAAGGATCGAACTAAGATAAGTAAAGGCAAAGGATAATGTAGGTGATACGATACCGGGGCACCTCCCCCAAGCTTGGCACAAGCCAAGGGGAGTGCCCATACCCGATACTCAAGTCTCCTTCGGTGATGAAGAAGGTGGTGGTGATGATGTAGTCGCGATATTTTTTTGACTATAAATAGTAGGTAAAAACCCCACTATAACTTTTATAAAATAAAATAAAGAACAAAAGAGGTCTTAAGGGCTTGAGATAATCCCAAGAAAAATAAAAGGAAAACAAAAGAAGAAAAAACAGAAACTAAGAAAGCTAAAAGATCTACAAGTGCTAAGAAGCTAAAAGAGCTAGAAAACTAAAAGAGCGAGAGAAAAACTAATAAAACCTACTACTAAAAGTAAAATTACAACAAGGATTCCAATGAAGTAGAAAACTGTATGGAATATTTTTTTCTTCATCCTGAATTTGAGTAATTTGAGCTCCTCCATGAAGATGAATCTCTAGCCTTGAAATGAGGGAGTTATATTATCAAAGATCTTATTGTTCCTGGATATCCAAATTGCCCATGATCCTAAAATGATGATCTCCATGAAAAATGGATAATTTATCTTGTCCTTGAGGTCTTGGTATGCTTCTAACACTGAGAGGTTGGGAGTTCTGGCAGGACAGATGAAATCCCAGCATTAAATATAAAAAGGTCACCCCCAAAAAAGATGGTGTAATGTTTCTTCTTGTTGACAATCCCTCACTGCACAGTTGTAAACTTCCAATTCAAAGCTTTTTCTTCTTAAAAGGTTCCTTGTGTTTACTCTATCATGTAGAAGCATCCAGAAGAACACTTTTTGTTTGGGTTGACATGTGCTTTTCCAAATCCAGTTGAAATGTTGTGGTGTTTGCTTGAGACCAATCAGGACATTATATGCTTTAATGGAACAATAAAATTGATTTCCCCATATGTAGATCCAAGTATCTACTGCATCCAAATATTCAGATGTTCTCAAGGAGATGCAGATGTCTTCCAATTCCAAAAACTCCTCATATGCTTGCGTTGTCAGTGGTAGGTGGAAGAGGTCCTGAAGATATCCAGTGCTAATTACTTGATTGACACTTATGTGAGGATTTCTGACAAAGGAGTAAAGATGATGGAATTTGTGTTTGAGGACAAATTGGTGCCATATGTCATCCCAGAACAGTGCACTTTTACCATCTCCCACATTACACCTAGAAATAGCTTTAAAATGATCAATTTGAGCTAAATTTGATTTCCACCAGAAGGAACCCACTTTTTGGTCTCATGGAAGCTGTCCATTGCTGTAATATGTCTCCAGATGAGGTTAACCCAAGGAATGTCATGTCTATTGAAGAATTTATGTAGATTTTTCATGAGCAGAGTCTTGTTGTGTGTATATATATCCATGACTCCCAAACCTCCCTGACTTTTGGGACTGCAGACTGTGTGCCAAGCCACTATTGCTGGTCTACGATCCTCCATGTCAAGATTTCTCCACAAACAATGCCTCAAGTATTTTATGATCTATTTTTTTATGGTAATGGCTATGTCTAAGCAACACATGAAGAAGACTGATAATGATGCCAACACTGATTTGACTAGAAG
Organism: Triticum dicoccoides; assembly: GCF_002162155.2. Taxonomy (NCBI): domain Eukaryota; kingdom Viridiplantae; phylum Streptophyta; class Magnoliopsida; order Poales; family Poaceae; genus Triticum; species Triticum dicoccoides. The sequence goes on along the minus strand of NC_041386.1, from coordinate 151,673,314 downwards.
CAACTTCCCTGCCCGAGTAATCAATGTAGAAATACCAGATAATCTCTTAGCAATTGCACTGACTAGGGGCAAACACTGTTCCAAAGTTGGATTATAAATTCCCAGAGGAAGGACCAAATAAGTAAAAGGAAATTGTCCCCTGGCACATTGCAGTGTATTAGTGAAAATGCTTGCTCTGTCTTCTGCAATATTTATGGGTACCATGATTGATTTCCCATAGTTAACCTTTAGACATGTGGGTGAGGCAAATGTGTTTAGCGGAGCTTTGAGGCATATTAGTTGTCTTGCATTTGCTTGCATGAGGAACAATGTGTCATCTGCATATTGGACCGTTGGGAAGTCTGGACAAGAGTTAACTTGAAGTGGTGGAGTAATAAGATTCAGTCTCATGGCCTTATTCAGTATAGATTAAAACAAATCAGCAACCATGACAAAAAGTAATGGAGAAAAAGGATAACATTGTCTGACTCCTCTTTTGCAATAGAATTTTTTCTGAAGAACTCCATTCAACATCACAACTGATGAGGCTGATGTGAAAAGTAATTGCATCCATGAGATCCACTTTTCTGAAAATCCCTTTGCTCTGAGTATGTCAATAATGGCTTGGTGTTCTATAGTGTCAAAAGCATTTTCGAAATCCAGTTTAATTACTAGAATCTCTTCCTTTGATTTGTGACACTGTTGTATATATTCATATGCCCATCCAAGACAATCCTGAATCACTCTGCTATTGAGAAATCCATATTGATTAATGTGAACCATCTGAAGTATCACTTTCTGCAGTCTATTGGCCAGCAACTTAGAAATAATCTTTAGCACTCCATTTAGTAGTGAGATTGATCTGAAGTCATTAGGTGAGACATGCACTTCCTTTTTTGGTATCAGCGTGATGAATTATGTGTTTATGCTCTCAAGATTTACCTTACCAGCATGAAATGCCATAATAAGTTTAGAAACACCCACCTTGATAATTTCCGAACAAGCTTTAAGAAACTCATTATTAAAACCATCACGGTCTAGGGATTTGTTAGTGGGAAGGATTTTAACCACATTATCAATTTCCTCCCGTGAAAATGGCTTCTCAAGGTCTTTGAAAATTTCAGGATCCACTCTTTGTACATACGTGTCCTTTAAATCAAAGTGCATTGTATGACCAGTAGATTGCCCTAGTCTTTTTTTAAAAGCCTCCCATAGAATTGCAGCTTTTCCTTCATGATCAGTAATTTCCACTTGATCCTCATTCAGTAACATAGCAATTTTATTATGCATGTGGTTGATTGAAGCTTTAGTATGAAAGAATTTTGTGTTTTCATCCCCAAACTTGACATATTTTATTTTACCTCTCTGTTTCCAACAAATCTTCTGATTATTGAGGACAGTCAATAAGAACTCTTTCAAAATAGATCTACAATTTCTTTCAAAAGTAGTGAGATCTCTATATTCCTCCATCAAGTCCCACATGAAAATACAAGTATTTAAGTCCTCAATCTGCTATTTGAGACAAGACAAGCTCTTAGCCCACAGTTTTAAAGCTCTTCTCAAATTTTTGAACTTGGCATTGATTTTCTTGGAAGGGTCAGTATAACCCTCAGGAATATTCCAGGCTGTCTGAGCAATATCTTTGAAGGAACTATGCTTTAACCAATAATTTTCAAACCTGAAAACCTTTGACATAGGTATACTTGTGCCAATTTTGATTACACATGGAAGATGATTAGAAATGGGTTTTGCTAATGGAAGAGCAGTGGTGTCAGGGTGAGTAGTCATCCAAGCTACAGAAGTGAAGAACCAATCTAATTTCTCAAGAAGTGGAGTGTCTTGCATGTTGCTCCAGCTGAATTGTCTACCCTTGAGAGGGAGCTCAATCAACCCCAAATTACTGACAGCTTGATTTAATAGTAACATTTGATTAACATCCCCTCCAGGTCTATTTTATCTTCAAGTGATCTAATGAAGTTAAAATCTCCCATGATTATCCAATCCACCTCATTAGGCATTTGAATATTACTAAACCAGTCTATAAATTCCAATTTCTCCTCAAGGTTGCAAGGCCCATAAATATTTGTCAGAATCCATGATTTGTGTGTGGAGTTGCATGTGAACTGCAGTGATATTGAGAATCTATTCTGAAAAATCATTTCCCCAGTGAGTAAAGCTCCATTCCAAGCTATTAAGATGCCTCCAGAAGCCCCAATGGAAGGCATAAATTCAAATTTATTGAATATTTGAGGGCAGAAGTTGTTGATGTAAGTAAGTTTCAAATTTTCTCTCTTTGTTTCCTGAATACGCAGAATACCAGCACCACTCTCTTCAAGTTTTTTTCTAATGGCTGGCCACTTTTTCGGGGCATTTGGACCCCCAACGTTTCAGTTCAGTATGTTCCAAGATCTGTTACTATTCATTGTAAACCACATGCGATTTTATTTGAAGTACCAGGAACCATCCCCTGGTATGGGAACCAGACTGTGATCTGTTTACAAAACCATTGCATTTGGGCCTAGTAATCAGTTTGTGCTCAGACAGTCCAACAAAGTCAAGAGTAAAATAAGATCCATGGTCATTATGATAAGAGGCATTCTAGGACTTTCAAATGCAACTCTAAGAGTACCAAGAACCTCATGCAAGTTCCAGTTCCATGATTCAGTAACAGAAAACAAAAGGGCATCATACAAAAGGTGGCACACTATCTCATAGGCAGACATTTTACATGTTCTGAAATTAATAACCCTAGCACACACACTGCATCCAACCCCCATACTAGATAATTGCAGTACTTGTACCCTCAGACTGATATTAAGTTGTAGACTCATTATTACACAATCTTGGGGTGATTTCCAGCTCTTGTGGCTTTGGGAACCATGGCCACATCCTCTTGGCTGTTCTTCTTGGGCCTTTTGGACAACTTCTCTTCAAGTTCTTCCTTAGATACCTTGCAGAAAGTTTTTATCAGATTTTTGACCACTTTATTCTGAATAATTGGAGGTATTGCATTACATGGAAGGCAACATTTAGCATCACTTCTTCTTACCTCAGTTTCCACCAAAGGTTCTCTGTCCCTTCTATTTTTTGAAACTGCTTCTCCAGGGGCAGTAGTATCACTTTATTGGGAGATACTTGTCTTAAGGGGCTACCAGCCCCACTAGAGGAATGTGCAGCAGGTCTAATGCCCTCATTCTATTTGCTCAGTCCCTGCATTATCTCCTTACAACTTGGTGCATGTGTGGTAGAGCGTCCATCATGGATATGAAACAAAATAGTTTCTTTAGAGCCACGATTTTCAGTGAGGAGTTTCCACATCTCAGATTTAAGAAAATGCATTGTCCAACCAAATTTATCCGGAGTCAGCAGTAGATGGATTATGAAATTAAACTAACTTACTGGAATATCAATCTTGAAATTGTTGACACCACCCGAGTTGCTGGAGCAAAGTGTTGAATTGAAGGTCCAGCCCTTCTTCATAAATTAAGTGAGCACCATCAATAATATTCAAAGCATGTGATTCAGCAATTCTTTGAAACTCAAACAGATTAGGAGAACTTGGGAAATGAGATAAACTTTCTGTACCTTTCTTGTGAATATCTGATGATGTACCAACCCGAGGAATTGGAACATCTTCCTTACCCTTGACTGCTGCCAAGTCAGCCATTGCCTGATTTATTTTTGTCTCTTTGGGGGGCACCATTGTATCAGACTCCAGAGTGTTGTCAGCCATTGTATTCTTGCTGGAGGGATCATTTTCATTGCTTGTCTCTACATCTGCTGATTTCATAGTAGGTACAGAACCTCCAGCATTGTCAGAGACATCCACCATTGACCCAACATTTTCAGTAACTTGCAGAGGGCTAAGATTGATAGCTTCGACTACAGATAGAGGTTGTTCCATGTCCCCCTATTGCTGTAAAGCCTCTACATTATTTTCGACTAACTAAACGTCTTCCTCTTCATCATCTCCCTGATATGCTAATGCAATATTGTGCAGCCCCACACCCATATTGGTGGAAATGGAGCTCCTTGATTCACTTCCTCACTAGCAGTATGTGCAAGGGACCAAAATGCCATCTGAAAAATAAGCAGTTGTGGTAATGCTACTTTTAGGAGCACCATCATCTTGAAGAATAGGAATTTCTGCTTATTGCTAAACTGGCTCAGGAATATTAGGTCGAGGGAAAGCCCAATGCTCTTGCTCTTCCTGCTCATCCCATTCATCCCAATCATCATTCTGTGCCTACATATTATTCATTTGCACTAGTTGGAAACCTGGAAAGTCATTTGCATGTTGTGGCACAGGATAGGGGGTCCACCCCAGGAGGTGGTATATGATCTTCATCAGCAGGGCCACCACCCAACATTTCCTCCAACAAAACCTCTACTGAACTAGTCCAAGATTCTTACTCAAACTCTCTCCCTCAGACCACCTGATGCTTTTTGGTATGTCAATGAGGTCAGTTACTTTGGCTTTTACCAGAATCTTCCCTCTTAGAGCATTCTCTCTTTCCTAGTTAATAATCCTACCCCATTTAGCAATAGCAGCAACAATATCCTCAGTATTACAGTGATCAAATGGCACTACTATGAACAGTAACCAGTAGGTTCTGTTGAAGTGGATCCTACGCCAATTCCGGCCTTCATTGTTCTTGGTGAAAGAAATGAAAACATCTCCAAACTAATGCGGACTCTGCCTGATTAACCTATCTCTATCGCGGATATGCATGAACTGAACATAAGCTTCACCAAATGGACATGGCTAGATTTCCCTAAACCCCACTTGGTCAACACCTTGCAGAAATTCCTCAAGCACCTCTCAAACATTGGGGAAAAATACCTCGTTTGGATGCGGGTGGATGGATGCAATCGCCCAATCTTCATCCCTTCTTGGTTGGTGTCGTAAGATTGCTCTGGAAACCCCCGTCCGCCCTTCAACTTTGAGAATCTGAAACCTGTGCGGAACAAAGGGGATTGTGTCGATGGGAATGTTAGCCATTGGAGGAGCTTCCAGGGAGTGTAGGAGCAATGCTCTCCCCGGTGATGATGGAGGTGGTGGTGAGCTCATCGAGGTGGATGCAGAGTTGGTAAGAGCAGAGGAATGGGAGGGGACAAGCAGTAGTCTTGGCTAGAAATTTGGAAATAGGTCCTTGACTAGCTCCCTAAATGACGAGACCGGTCGAATCGGGAGCGTCGGCCCGGCACAACGGAAGCAGGCCTCCATAATGCCCTCTGCCCAAGCCTGCTCCAGAGGGCTGGGAAACGAGTCAAAATGAATAAATGGCTAGAGCACAGGAAGATTTGGGGCAATGCAGTTACGTGTGTAGTGATCCTACTCGCCACATGCATGGCAAACAACGTGCGTGCCCAAGTTTGTACATTGAAACACATGGGGCTGAGTTTGAGGCCTAATTAAATCAGAGTTAATAGTAGGCACATTCAAACTAGCACCTTGATTACCTCCCATGTTAATGGATTCCGATAACCGCTCAAATATTGACCTGCCCGATCGGACCACCGTGTTGTAGCACTGACGATCGCCGGAATTGGGAACCACTGCTTTTCCATTTCGCCCGACCAAATTCCATTCTTTATCAATTTCATTGTAATATGAAATTTTCCCTACGCCAATTCGGACCACCAAAGTTCCACAAACCAAAAACCATCTCAAACTCTTTTTCAACAATTCTCCCCGCATTGTAGATCTGAAAACCTACTGACTTCGAGGTAACTAAAAACTTTAAAGTTTTGTCTTCCAAAAGATGAACCCTAAAACCTTATGCATAACCACCAAACATTGCAATGAGTGAGACACTAACCGTGTGAACATCAAGCTTGAAGGGTGATCTGCAGAAAGAAACCACCATGGTGAATTCCTTTTGACGAAAGCCCGGTGAGAACACCACCGGGTTCCCAAACTTGGACCTCATATCTACTTGAAACTTTTTTCCAAGGTCAAATTTGAGGGCAAAGGAAGCCATCTTGAAGGAGGTGTGGCTGCCGTGACCGGAGTGGCCGCCGACAGGAGGAGAAAGGTGGCCGCCGGGGCCGGAGTGGCCACTGGTGCAAAATCGTGAGGAGTCGCCTAGGAGTATCGACCAAATTAAGTGTGGCAGGATCCCTCCCCTAAGGAAAAGTTTGAAGCACCCAAGATCAAACCAATCACTAAGGATCAAGTAGTAATCTTATCTTCAGGTGTCCATGGCAAGGGCTCACCATCATAATAGGAGGAGTGAGTCTCGCGGGTCCTGCAACTGGCAGCCAAACTCATACCTTTAAACCTTGCCTCATATTCAAAGACTTGGTTTTGGAGATCGTAGATCTGACTTTGGAGAAAGTTGATTTGCTCGTTGAAGGTGAAGATGATGTCCTTCATGGACTTGCCATCCACCTTGAGATCACGAGTGTAGTCCGCGATCATGAGGTGATTGGCGTTGAGTCCACGTTCCACCATCCCCTTGCACCTGAAGACCTCCTTCTCCATAGCTTCAAGCCTAGCATCCATGGTTCCAGTCCCTTTGGGGCCCTGCACATCGAGGATATGGAGCACCCCATCATGCATCTCGATAGCTTGAGGCTGCTGCATCACCTCCCACAAATATGGGTTGATGACGTTCTCGAAGAATTTTTCCTTGGAGGAGCTTGAAGTGGACATGGTGAATTAGATCTGTCAGAAAATAGCAAGAAAAGAAAACAGGAGATTTCTCTGTGATATGGTGGTCAATAGGTTCGGGGGGTATATAAATATATTTTTATCTTGGGAAACAAGCTAACGGGACAAAAGCGGAGTCCGGAGTGTACCCGAGGTGGGCACAACCCACCTGGGTGCGCCTGGCAAGCCAGGCGCGCCCTGGTGTCTTGTGCCCACTAGGGTTACCTTCCTGGCTATTTCTTATTTTCCTAATTTTTAATATATTCCAAAGCTGACAGAAAATATTTTTGCGGATTTTTCGAAGTCCGTTTACTTACCGTATCATGTACCTCCTCTTTTTTCATGATTCTGGAGTGTTTCGGAAGGTTTCTTTTATGTGTTCTTCCGGTGTCATAGTTTGGATAATATTGCTTTCAACATTTATGGGCGTACCTGATGTTGGGGATCGTTGCAGAAATTAAAAAATTTCTACGCATCACCAAGATCAATCTATGGAGAGACTAGCAACGAGAGAGAGGGGAGTGCATCTTCATACCCTTAAAGATTGTGATGCGGAAGTGTTACAAGAACGCGGATGAAGGAGTCGTACTCGTAGCGATTCAGATCGCGGTTGATTCCGATCTAAGCGTCGAACGATGGCGCCTCCGCGTTCAACACACGTACAGCCTGGGGACATCTCCTCCTTCTTGATCTAGCAAGGGGGGAGGAGAAGTTTGAGGGAGAGCTTCAGCAACACGACGGCGTGGTGGCGGTGGAGCTCGTGGTTCTCCGGCAGAGCTTTGCTAAGCGCTACGGAGGAGGAGAAGGTGTACGAAGGGGGAGGGCTGCGCCAGGAGAAGGGGTGCGATTGCCCTCCCACCCCCTACTATTTATAGGGGGAGGGGAGAGGGGCCCAGCCCCTTAGATCCA
>NC_041386.1:151641192-151665514 GCF_002162155.2 Triticum dicoccoides | reverse complement strand
GCCCCGGGGGGGCAGCGCCCCCTAGGGTTTCCAACCCTAGGCGCCTTGGGCCCTTGGGGGGCGCACCAGCCCACTAAGGGGTTGGTTCCCACCCAACTACAGCCCATTAGGTCCTCCGGGGCAGGTGGACCCTCCCGGTGGACCCCGAGAACCCCTTCGATGGTCCCGGTACAATACCGATAAACCCCAAAACCATTCCGGTGACTGAAACTGGACTTCTCATATATAAATCTTTACCTCCGGACCATTCTGGAACTCCTCGTGACATCCGGGATCTCATCCGGGACTCCGAACAACATTCAGTAACCACGTACATCTATTCCCTATAACCCTAGCGTCATCGAACCTTAAGTGTGCAGACCCTACGGGTTCGGGAATCATGCAGACATGACCGAGACATCTCTTTGGTCAATAGCCAACAGCGGGTTCCCTTTATAAAGAGGGTGAATATCAAGCATCCTCCTCGTGGCCGTTTGGGACTTGCCTAAAATCTAGGAGTCCTAGGCATGGTTGGGTTACCCACGTCCGTATTGATGAGAATCCCGTAATAAGGGGAACAAATCTCTGCTTTGACAAGACGTGTCAAGAAACCGCCTCGCATTATGTGCGGGGCTGGTTAAGGAAAAACGGTTCGAATAATTACCGGGCCATGGCATGGTGTCATGCTGCCAAAACGTGTCAGCAGATTGGATTTGTGGAAATATTATTCTCTCTATGGTGGTATGCGGAACTTATTTTGCAGGGTCGGACACTATCCTTGTATTCAAACTCTTCTGTGGTGTATTCGGAGGAGGAACCCGCCTTGCAATGCCGAAGACAACACTGCGCGCCGGACTCATCATCATTGAAGCCTGGTTCAGGGGCTACTGAGGGAGTCCTGGATTAGGGGGTCTCCGTACAGCCGGACTATATCCTTTGGCCGGACTGTTAGACTATGAAGATACAAGATTGAAGACTCTGTCCCGTGTCCGGATGGGACTCTACTTGGCGTGGAAGGCAAGCTAGGCAATACGGATATGTATATCTCCTCCTTTATAACCGACCTTGTGTAACCCTAGCCCCCTCCGGTGTCTATATAAACCGGAGAGTTTTAGTCCATAGGACAATAGACAATCATACCATAGGCTAGCTTCTAGGGTTTAGCCTCTCCGATCTCGTGGTAGATCAACTCTTGTACTACTCATATTATCAAGAATAATCAAGCAGGACGTAGGGTTTTACCTCCATCAAGAGGGCCTGAACCTGGGTAAAACATCGTGTCACCTGCCTCCTGTTACCATCCGCCTTAGACGTACAGTTCGGGACCCCTACCCGAGATCCGGCGGTTTTGACACCGACAATGATATCATCGGATGAACCACGATGTCAAGGATTTAATCAATCTCGTATACGATTCCCTTTGTCTACTGGTATAGCACTTGCCCGAGATTCGATCGTCGATATACAGATACCTTGTTCAATCTCGTTACGGCAAATCTCTTTACTCGTTCTGTAACACATCATCCCATGATCAACTCCTTGATCACACTGAGCTCATTATGATGATGTCCTATCGAGTGGGCCCAGAGATAGCTCTCCATCATACGGAGTGACAAATCCTAGTCTCGATTCATGCCAACCCAACAGATACTTTCGGGGATACCCGCATTGTACCTTTATAGCCACCCAGTTACGTTGTGACGTTTGGCACACCCAAAGTACTCCTACGGTATCCGGGAGTTGCACAATCTCATGGTCTAAGGAAAAGATACTTGACATTAGAAAAGCTTTAGCAGACGAACTACACGATCTTGTGCTATGCTTAGGATTGGGTCTTGTCCATCACATCATTCTCCTAATGATGTGATCCCATTATCAATGACATCCAATGTCCATGGTTAGGAAACCATAACCATCTATTGATCAATGAGCTAGTCAACTAGAGGCTCACTAGGGACATGTCGTGGTCTATGTATTCACACATGTATTACGATTTCCGGATAACACAATTATAGCATGAACAATAGACAATTATCATGAACAAGGAAATATAATAATAACCATTTTATTATTGCCTCTAGGGCATATTTCAAATAGTCTCCCACTTGCACTAGAGTTAATAACCTAGTTACATTGTGATGAATCGAACACCCATAGAGTTCTGGTGTTGATCATGTTTTGCACGTGGAAGAGGTTTAGTCAACGGATCTGCGACATTCAGGTCCATATGCACTTTACAAATCTCTATGTCTCCATCTTGAACATTTTCACGAATGGAGTTGAAGCGACGCTTGATATGCCTAGTCTTCTTGTGTAACCCGGGCTCCTTGGCAAGGGCAATAGCTCCAGTGTTGTCACAGAAGAGAGTCATCGGGCTCGACGCATTGGGAATAACTCCTAGGTCGGTAATGAACTCCTTCATCCGGATTTCTTCATGTGCTGCCTCTGAGGCTGCCGTGTACTCCGCTTCACATGTAGATCCCGCCACGACGCTTTGCTTGCAACTGCACCAGCTGACTGCCCCACCATTCAAAATACACGTGTTCGGTTTGTGACTTGGAGTCAACCAGATCTGTGTCGAAGCTAGCATCAACGTAACCCTTTACGACGAGCTCTTTGTCACCTCCATAAACGAGAAACATATCCATAGTCCTTTTCAGGTACTTCAGGGTATTCTTGACCGCTCTCCAGTGTTCCATGCCGGGATTACTTTGGTACCTTCCTACCAAACTTACGTAAAGGTTTACATCAGGTTTGGTACACAGCATGGCATACATAATAGACCCTACGGCCGAGGCATAGGGGATGACACTCATCTTTTCTCTATCTTCTGCCGTGGTCGGGCATTGAGTCATGCTCAATCTCACACCTTGCAATACAGGCAAGAACCCGTTCTTGGACTGATCCATATTGAACTTCTTCAATATCTTGTCAAGGTACGTGCTTTGTGAAAGACCAATGAGGCGTCTCGATCCATCTCTATAGATCTTGATGCCTAATATATAAGCAGCTTCTCCAAGGTCCTTCATTGAAAAACACTTATTCAAGTAGGCCTTTATGCTTTCCAAGAGTTCTATATCATTTCCCATCAATAGTACGTCATCCACATATGATATGAGAAATGCTACAGAGCTCCCACTCACTTTCTTATAAACACAGGCTTCTCCATAAATCTGCGTAAACCTAAAAGCTTTGACCATCTCATCAAAGCGAATGTTCCAACTCCGGGATGCTTGCACCAGCCCATAGATTGAGCGCTGGAGCTTGCATACCTTGTCAGCATTCTTAGGATCGACAAAACCTTCTGGTTGCATCATATACAATTCTTCCTTAAGGAAACCATTAAGAATGTCGTTTTACGTCCATTTGCCATATCTCATAATCATAGAATGCGGCAATTGCTAACATGATTCGGACGGACTTCAGCTTCGCTACGGGTGAGAAGGTCTCATCGTAGTCAACCCCTTGAACTTGTTGATAACCCTTAGCGACAAGCCAAGCTTTATAGATGGTCACATTGCCATCCGCGTCCGTCTTCTTCTTCAAGATCCATTAATTTTCTATGGCTCGCCGATCATCGGGCAAGTCTGTCAAAGTCCATACTTTGTTTTCATACATGGATCCTATCTCAGATTTCATGGCTTCAAGCCATTTGATGGAATGTGGGCCCGCCATCGCTTCTTCATAGTTCGAAGGTTCACCGTTGTCTAACAACATTATTTCTAGGACAGGGTTGCCATAACATTCTGGTGTGGAACGTGTCCTTGTGGACCTACGAAGTTCAGTAGTAACTTGATCCGAAGTTCCTTGATCATCATCATTAACTTCCTCTCTAGTCGGTGCAGGCACAACAAAAACATTTTCTTGAGCTGCGCTACTTTCCGGTTCAAGAGGCAGTACTTCATCAAGTTCTACTTTCCTCCCACTTGCTTCTTTCGAGAGAAACTCTTTCTCTAGAAAGGATCCATTCTTGGCAACAAAGATCTTGCCTTCGGATCTGAGGTAGAAGGTATACCCAATAGTTTCCTTAGGATATCCTATGAAGACGCATTTTTCCGACTTGGATTTGAGCTTTTCAGGTTGAAGTTTCTTGACATAAGCATCGCATCCCCAAACTTTCAGAAATGACAGCTTAGGTTTCTTTCCAAACCACAATTCATACAGTGTCGTCTCAATGGATTTCAACAGAGCCCTATTTAAAGTGAATGCGACAGTCTCTAAAGCATAACCCCAAAATGATAGCGGTAGATCGGTAAGAGACATCATAGATCGCACCATATCTAATAGAGTGCGATTACGACATTCGGACACACCATTACGCTGAGGTGTTCTAGGTGGCGTGAGTTGTGAAACAATTCCACATTTCCTTAAGTGCGTGCCAAATTCGTGACTCAAATATTCCCCCCCATGATGTAATCGTAAGAAATTTATTTTCCTGTCACGTTGATTCTCAACCTCATTCTGAAATTCCTTGAACTTTTCAAAGGTCTTAGACTTGTGTTTCATTAAGTAGACATACCCATATCTACTCAAGTTATCGGTGGGGGCGAGAACATAACGATAGCCACCGCGAGCCTCAACGCTCATTGGACCGCACACATCAGTATGAATGATTTCCAGTGAGTTGGTTGCTCGCTCCATTGTTCCGGAGAAGGGAGTCTTGGTCATTTTACCCATGAGGCATGGCTCGCACGTGTCAAATGATTCATAATCAAGAGACTTCAAAAGTCCATCTGCATGGAGTTTATTCATGCGTTTGACACCAATGTGACCAAGGCGGCAGTGCCACAAGTATGTGGGACTATCATTATCAACCTTACACTTCTTGGTATTCACACTATGAAGTTGTGTAACATCATGTTCGAGATTAAACAAGAATAAACCATTGACCAGTGGGGCATGACCATAAAACATATCTCTCATATAAATGGAACAACCATTATTCTCGGATTTAAATGAGTAGCCATCTCGCATTAAACGAGATCCAGATACAATGTTCATGCTCAAAGCTGGCACTAAATAACAATTATTGATGTTTAAAACTAATCCTGTAGGTAAATGTAGAGGCAGCGTGCCGACGGCGATCACATCGACCTTGGAACCATTCCTGACGCGCATCGTCGCCTCGTCCTTTGCCAGTCTCCGCTTATTCCGTAGCTCCTGTTTTGAGTTACAAATATGAGCAACCACACCGGTATCAAATACCCAGGAGCTACTACGAGTGCTGGTAAGGTACATATCAATAACATGTATATCATATATATCTTTGGTATTGCCGGCCTTCTTATCCGCTAAGTACTTGGGGCAGTTCCGCTTCCAGTGACCGTTTTCCTTGCAATAAAAGCACTCAGTCTCATGCTTGGGTCCATGCTTTGGCTTCTTTCCAGCAACTGGCTTACCGGGCGCGGCAACTTCCTTGCCATCCTTCTTGAAGTTCTTCTTACCCTTGCCTTTCTTGAACTTAGTGGTTTTATTCACCATCAACACTTGATGTTCCTTTTTGATCTCCACCTCCGCTGATTTTAGCATTGAATATACCTCAGGAATGGTCTTTTCCATCCCCTGCATATTGAAGTTCATCACAAAGCTCTTGTAGCTAGGTGGGAGCGACTGAAGGATTCTGTCAATGACCGCATCATCCGGGAGATTAACTCCCAGCTGAGATAAGCGGTTGTGCAACCTAGACATTTTGAGTATGTGCTCGATGACAGAACTATTATCCTCCATCTTACAACTGTAGAACTTGTCGAAGACTTCATATCTCTCGACTTAGAACATCTCATATGCTCCGTGATGCTCAAAACGCTTTTGGAGCCCCGGTTCTAAGCTGTAAAGCATACCGCACTAAACCAGGGAGTAATCATCACTATGCGACTGCCAGGCGTTCATAACGTCTTGAGTTGCTAGGAAAACAGGTGCATCACCTAGTGGTGCTTCAAGGACATATGCTTTCTTGGCAGCTATGAGGATAATCCTTAGGTTACGGACCCAGTCCGTGTAGTTGCTACCATCATCTTTCAGCTTGGTTTTCTCTAGGAACGCGTTGAAGTGGAGGGCAACATTAGCGTGGGCCATTTGATCTACAAGATATATTGCAAAGTTTTAGACTATGTTCATGATAATTAAGTTCATCTAATCAAATTATTTAATGAACTCCCACTCAGATAGACATCCCTCTAGTCATCTAAGTGATACATGATCCGAGTCAACCAGGCCGTGTCTGATCATCACATGAGACGGACTAGTCATCATCGGTGAACATCTTCGTGTTGATCGTATCTTCTATACGACTCATGTTCGACCTTTCGGTCTTCCATGTTCCGAGGCCATGTCTGTACATGCTAGGCTCGTCAAGTCAACCTAAGTGTAGCATGTGTAAATATGGCTTACACCCGTTGTATGCGAACGTTAGAACCAATCACACCCGATCATCACATGGTGCTTTGGAACAACGGACCCTAGCAACGATGCACAGTTAGGGGGAACACAATTCTTGATATTTTAATGAGGGATCATCTTATTTATGCTACTGTCGTTCTAAGCAAATAAGATGTAAAAACATGATAAACATCATATGCAATCAAATAGTGACATGATATGGCCAATATCATTTTGCTCCTTTTGATCTCCATCTTCGGGGCGCCATGATCATCATCGTCACCGGCATGACACCATGATATCCATCACCATGATCTCCATCATCGTGTCTTCATGAAGTTGTCTCGCCAACTATTACTTCTACTAATATAGTTAACGGTTAGCAATAAAGTAAAGTAATTACATGGCGTTTTCATTGACACGCAGGTCATACAATAAATTAAGACAACTCCTATGGCTCCTGCCGGTTGTCATACTCATCGACATGCAAGTCGTGATTCCTATTACAAGAACATGATCAATCTCATACATCACATATATCATTAATAACATCCTTTTGGCCATATCACATCACATGGCATATGCTGCAAGAACAAGTTAGACGTCCTCTAATTGTTGTTGCAAATTTTTACGTGGCTGCTATAGGTTTCTAGCAAGAACGTTTCTTACCTACGCCAAAACCACAACGTGATATGCCAATTTCTATTTACCCTTCATAAGGACCCTTTTCATCGAATCCGATCCGACTAAAGTGGGAGAGACAGACACCCGCTAGCCACCTTATGCAACTAGTGCATGTCAGTCGGTGGAACCTGTCTCGCGTAAGCGTAAGTGTAAGGTCGGTCCGGGCCGCTTCATCCAACGATGCCGCCGATTCAAGGTAAGACTAGTAACGACAAGTAAATTGGAAAAATCGACGCCCACGACAATTTGTGTTCTACTCGTGCATAGAAACTACGCATAGACCTAGCTCTGATACCACTGTTGGGGATGATTGCAGAAATTAAAAAAATTGTACGCATCACCAAGATCAATCTATGGAGAGACTAACAACGAGAGAGAGGGGAGTACATATTCATACCCTTGAAGATCGTGATGTGGAAGCGTTACAAGAACGCAGATGAAGGAGTCGTACTCGTAGCGATTCAGATCGCGGTTGATTCTGATCTAAGCGCCGAACGACGGTACCTCCACGTTCAACACATGTACAGCCCGGGGACGTCTCCTCCTTCTTGATCCAGCAAGGGGGGAGGAGAAGTTTGACGGAGAGCTCCGGTAGCACGACGGCGTGGTGGCGGTGGACCTCGTGGTACTCCGGCGGAGCTTCGCTAAGCGCTACGGAGGAGGAGAATGTGTAGGAAAGGGGAGGGCTGCGCCAGGAGAAGGGGTGCGGTTGCCCTCCCACCCCCCACTATTTATGGGGGGAAGGGGAGGGGGGGACGGCCCCCTAGATCCATCTAGAGGAGGGGGGCGGCCCCCTTAGGGTTTCCAACTAGGGGGGCGCCCGCCCCCCGGGGGGTCAGCGGCCCCCTAGCTTTCCAACCCTAGGCGCCTTGGGCCCTTGGGGGCGCACTAGCCCACTAAGGGGTTGGTTCCCACCCAACTACAACCCATTAGGTCCTTCGGGGCAGGTGGACCCTCCCGATGGACCCCCAGAACCCCTTCGGTGGTCCCGGTACAATACCGATAAACCCCGAAACCTTTCCGGTGACTGAAACTGGACTTCCCATATATAAATATTTACCTCCGGACCATTCCGGAACTCCTCGTGAGGTCCAAGATCTCATCTGGGACTCCGAACAACATTCGGTAACCACGTACATCTTTTCCCTATAACCCTAGCGTCATCGAACCTTAAGTGTGCAGACCCTACGGGTTCGGGAATCATGCAGACATGACCGAGACATCTCTCCGGTCAATAGCCAACAATGGGATCTGGATACGCATGTTGGCTCCCACATGCTCCATGATGATCTCATCAGATGAACCACGATGTCAAGGATTCAATCAATCCCATATACGATTCCCTTTGTCTACCGGTATAGCACTTGCCCGAGATTCGATCGTCAGTATACCGATACCTTGTTCAATCTCGTTACGGCAAATCTCTTTACTCGTTCCATAACACATCATCCCTTGATCAACTCCTTGATCACACTGAGCTCATTATGATGATGTCTGACCGAGTGACAAATCCCAGTCTCGATTCGTGCCAACCCAACAGATACTTTCGGGGATACCCGCAGTGTACCTTTATAGCCACCCAGTTACGTTGTGACGTTTGGCACACCCAAAGTACTCCTATGGTATTCGGGAGTCTAAGGAAAAAGATACTTGGCATTAGAAAAGCTTTAGCAGACGAACTACACAATCTTGTGCTATGCTTAGGATTGGGTCTTGTCTATCACATCATTCTCCTAATGATGTGATCCCATTATCAATGACATCCAATGTCCATGGTTAGGAAACCGTAACCATCTATTTATCAATGAGCTAGTCAACTAGAAGGTCACTAGGGACATGTTGTGGTCTATGTATTCACACATGTATTACGATTTCCGGATAACACAATTATAGCATGAACAATAGACAATTATCATGAACAAGGAAATATAGTAATAACCATTTTATTATTGCCTCTAGGGCATATTTCCAACACCTAAGATACATTGTTTTATTATTTGCTTGTTGACAACCTTCGAGTTAAAACCTTCGGAGTTATTTATTTTATTGGCTCCAGATCGATAATCTTCTTCGATAACATAAGGTCCTTCTCATTTGGGGAAGTTTCCCTGCACAAAATCTGAAACGAGAGTTTTACAAATGAACATATTCTCCAACTTTGAACTCACGCTTTTGGATTCTTTTATCATGCCATATTTTGACTTTTTCTTTAAATAACTTGGCATTTTCATAAGCCTGGGTTCTCCATTCATCTAGTGAGCTAATATCAAATAACCTCTTTTCACCGGCAAGTTTGAAATCATAGTTGAGTTCTTTAATTGCCCAATATGCTTTATGTTCTAACTCAAGAGGCAAATGACAAGCTTTTCCATAAACCATTTTGTAAGGAGACATACCCATGGGATTTTTATATGATGTTCGGTAAGCCCAAAGTGCATCGTCTAATTTCTTAGACCAATTCTTTCGGGACCTATTGACAGTTTTTTGTAAAGTTAATTTTATTTATCTATTGCTAAGTTCAACTTGACCACTAGACTAAGGATGATAGGGGGATGCAATTCTATGGTTAACATCATACTTAGCAAGCATTTTACGGAAAGCACCATGAATAAAATGTGAACCACCATTAGTCATTAAATATCTAGGGACTCCAAACCTTGGGAAAATAACTTCCTTAAGCATTTTAATAGAGGTGTTGTGATCAGCACTACTAGTTGGAATAGCTTCTACCCACTTAGTAACGTAATCAACAGCAACCAAAATATGTGTATACCCATTAGAGGAAGGAAAAGGTCCCATGTAATTGAAACCCCAGACATCAAATGGTTCAACAGCAAGAGAATAATTCTTAGGCATTTCCTGACGCTTACCAATATTACCAATTCTTTGACATTCATAACAAGATAAAACAAACTTAAGGGCATCCTTGAAGAGAGTAAGCCAATAAAAACCAGATTGCAATACCTTGTGAGCAGTTCTGTCTCCCGCACGATGCCCTCCGTAAGCTTCAGAGTGACATTTTTGTAGGATTTTTCCGTGTTCATGCTTAGGTACACATTGTCGAATAATACCATCTATATTCTTTATTAAAATGTGGGTCGTCCCAAAAGTAATGTCTTAAATCATAGAAGATTTTTTTCTTTTGTTGGTAAGTGAAGCTAGGTGGTATATATTTAGCAACAATATAATTAGCATAGTCAGCATACCAAGTACTGTTATTAGAGACATTTATTGCAGCTAATTGCTCATCAGGAAAACTATCATTAATAGGTTGTGGGTCATCAAGAATATTTTCTAACCTAGACAAGTTATCAGCTACAAGGTTCTCGCTCCTTTTTCTATCAATGATGTGCAAGTCAAATCCTTGTAGTAAGAGAACTGAGGGAGTCCTGGATTAGGGGGTCCTTGGGTGTCCGGTCTATTTGATATGGGATGGACTGATTGGCCATGAAGACGAAGATTATCCACCGAGTCCGGGTAGGACTCATATGTGTGTGGACGGCAAGTTTGGTGTCTGAGTGTTCTATTTCCTTCCTCTGCAAGCGGACTCTGTACAACCCTAGGCCCCTTCGGTGTATATAAACCGAAGGGTTAGGTCCATAGAAAGGGGGAAGGATTGATAGGCTAGGCAACTAGAGTTTAGCCATTATGATCTCGAGGTAGATCAACTCTTGTAAGCCTTATACACACACTGAATATAATCAAGCAGGACGTAGGGTTTTACCTCCTTTAAGATGGTCCGAACCTGGGTAAACTTCGTTTCCCTATTGTTCCTCGTTACCATCGATCCTCAGACGCATAACTTGGGACCCCCTACCCGAGATCTGCCGGTTTTGACACCGACATTGGTGCTTTCATTGAGAGTTCCGTTGTGTTGTCGACAGAAGAATTGATGGCTCGCCTCGTCATCGACGATGATGTTGTTTCTGGGGAGACCTTTCTCCCTGGTCAACTCTTTGTGTTTGGTGGCTTCGTGCTACATGCCAACTCGACCGATCACCTTGAACAGGTCGACAACTATGCCCCTGGTCACCAGATCAGGTTTGGAAGTTTGAACTACATTGCCGATATCCGAGGAGACCTCATCTTTGAGGGGTTCATGGCCTCGGCCGCTGCTCCCCACCCACACAAAGGAGGCCCTTTGGATCTACTATCAGATCCCGTCCAGGGGTCGACGTTCGTGTCTGCCTCGGCCTTAGATCTGGGGTGGGCCAATTCGTCCCAAGACGGGAGGGTGAACCCTCCCGGACTCTCTCCCATCATGGAGCCCCTAGCCGGAGACCCAGATGTGACCATGCCATCGGCGGACACGGAGTCATACGGGACTCCCCCCTCATCGAGAAGACGGACTCGCCTCTGGACACCAACTCCGAACTCTCGAGGTCAGCGTCCTTCCAGCTCGGTCAGGTGGTTATCGCCGAGCCTAGCCCCGCAGATCTTCAGACGCCTGTCCAGCTCTCGTTCTTAAACGAAACACTGGACTTAATAAAATCGCTCGCCATCACGGAAGTATCACCTCCAAACTACGCCCAGCCTGAACTGGGGCTCAGAGTAGGGATTTTTATGTCCCACCCACCTCCCACTTCATAACCACTGTCGAGGATCTACCCGACATGCTAGACTACGCCTTCGAAGACATCGATGGCATGGACGACGATGTCGAAGCCGAACCAGGTCAAAACCCACCCATCACTTGGCGTCAGACGACCACTTCTACCTACAATGTATACATGTTGGACACGCTTGAGAAGAAGGATGACGATGGCACTCAAGACCCAGACGAGGATAAGCCCGTCGATGAACCACCAAAACACCGGCGTCAGCGGCGCCGCTCTCGATTGCGTTGGGGAGGGGAAAGCAATACCGGCACCGGAGATAATGACACTCTGGACAATGCCGAAGACCCCGACTAGCCCGTTGAGCCTTCGTTTGAGCAGGATGAGAGGGAAGAGGGTCAATTCAACCCCGGCGAACTTGCCAATCACGAGGATTCAGAGGATAGTGATACATCTCCAATCTATCTATAATTTTTGATTGTTCCAGCTTTTATATTATCAATCTTGGGTGTTTTATAATCATTTTATAGTCATTGTGTATCATTTTTTGGTACTAACCTATTGACATAGTGCCAAGTGCCAGTTGCTGTTTTTTCCCATGTTTTTTACATCGTAGAAAATCAATATCAAACGGAGCCCAAATGCCACGAAACTTTACAGAGATTTTTTATGGACCAGAAGGAACATAAAGGGCCCTGGCTACGCCTGGGGGTGCTCCGAGGAGAGCACAACCCACCAGGGCGCGCCAGGAGGCCCAGGCGCACCCTGGTGGGTTGTGCCCACCTCGGGTGCCCCCGGATCGCCTCTTTTCTCTATAAATACCCCAATATTCCAGAAACTCTAGGGGAGTCTACAAAATATTCATCCAGCCGCTGCGGAGTCCAGAACCACCAAATCCAATCTAGACACCATCTCGGATGGGGTTCACCACCTCCATTGGTGCCTCTCCGATGATGCGTGAGT
Source organism: Triticum dicoccoides (assembly GCF_002162155.2). Classification (NCBI taxonomy): domain Eukaryota; kingdom Viridiplantae; phylum Streptophyta; class Magnoliopsida; order Poales; family Poaceae; genus Triticum; species Triticum dicoccoides. The sequence goes on along the minus strand of NC_041386.1, from coordinate 151,652,954 downwards.
AGTTCTTTGTAGACCATCGGGTTCGTAGTTAGTAGCTAGATGGCTTCCTCTCTCTCTCTATCTCTCTCTCTCTCTTGATTCTTAATATAATGGTCTCTTGGAGATCCATATGATGTAACTCTTTTTGCGGTGTGTTTGTTGGGATTGATGAACTTTGAGTTTATGATCAGATCTATCTTTTTATATCCATGAAAGTATTTGAGTTTCTTTGATCTCTTTTATGCATGATTGCTTATAGCCTCGTATTTCTCCTCCGATATTTGGGTTTTGTTCGGCCAACTTGATCTATTTACCTTGCAATGGGAAGAGGTGTTTTGTAGTGGGTTCGATCTTACGGTGCTTGATCCCAGTGACAGAAGGGGAATCGACCCGTATGTATCGTTGCTACTAAGGATAAAATGATGGGGTCTATCTCTACATAGACAGATCTTGTCTACATCATGTCATCGTTCTTATTGCATTACTCCATTTCTCCATGAACTTAATACACTAGATGCATGTTGTATAGCGGTCGATGTGTGGAGTAATAGTAGTAGATGCAGCAGGAGTCGGTCTACTAATCTTGGACGTGATACCTATGTAATGATCATTGCATGGATATCGTCGTGAGTATTTGAAGTTCTATCAAATGCCCAACAGTAATTTGTTCACCCACTGTTTGCTATTTTTCTTGAGAGAAGTCACTAGTGAAACCAACGGCCCCCGGGTCTCTTTCTCATATATTTGCCTTTGCGATCTATTTTATTTGCCTTTTATTTTCATATCTACTAAACCAAAAATACAAAAATACCTTTCTGCAATTTATTTTATTTGGCGTTCGATCTATCAATATTTACAACTCGCCGACGTCCGTTTGCCAATTTCTGGCATTGTTACCCGAAAGGGATTGACAACTCCTTTTACACGTCGGGTTGCGAGTATTTGTTATTTGCAGGGGATGTTTACGTTGTGTTGCTTGCTACTCCTACTAATTCGATAACCTTGGTTTCATATCTGAGGAAAATACCTACCATCGTTGTGCTGCATCATCCCTTCCTCTTTGGGGAAATACCGACATAGCTTCAAGCGACATCAAAAGGAATTTCTGGTGCCATTGCTGGGGAGGATCTTCAACATATACCAGGTTCCTAATCACAAATCTCATCTCCTCGCAATTTACATTATTTGCCATTTGCCTCCCATTTTCCTCTCCCCCACTTCACAAAAATCTGCCATTTTACTCACCCCTCTTTTTCCGTTTGCCGTTTTCTTGCCGGATCTGTTTTTGTGTGTGTCCTTGTTTGCGTAGTCATGATGCCTCAGAGAAAATATTATGAGGTTCCTTACCCCAATATTTTTGTTGAAAATGAGAAAAGTACTAAGGAATATATGACTATACAATTTGAGCATAATAAGTATTTTACCGAAGAACTTAAGGAAAACTCTGTTGTGCTTGATGCTATAACAAAACAACTTGATGATATTAGTAGAGAAGTTTGCAATCTCCAATCTAAGTATGCTTTTGCTGAAAGTTTGCTAGGAAAAATATCCGATGCACAAGCTACTCTAGTTAATCAAATGGCTGCTAAACCAATCTCACTAGAGGATAAAAGTGATGAAGATCTTAAAATGATTGGTGTTTCTTATATTGATTCCTTGTTTAGTAAATTTAAGATTGATGAAAAAGGGACTGGAGAAGAGTCAACTTTAGGTAGAAGGTGTCCCAATGATTCGGAGGGTGAAAATCTTGGTGAGAAAATTCATAAAAGTTGGTTTGGAGAGGTCAAAACTTTAGCTAGTGATGTGCCCACTCTTTTGGATTACAAAGACTTTAATTATGATAGTTGCTCTTTGATTGATTGTATTTCTTTGTTGCAATCCATGATAAATTCACCCCATGCCTATGAACAAAATAAAGCTTTTACTAAACATATTGTTGATGCTATGATGAAAGCTTTTGAAGAAAAAATGGAATTAGAAGTTACAATTCCTAGAAAATTGCATGATGAATGGGAACCTACTTTCAAAGTCAAGATTAAAAATTATGAGTGTTTTGCTTTATGTGACTTGGGTGCTAGTGTTTCTAAAATTCCAAAATCTTTATGTGATGTGCTTGGTCTTACCGATCTTGAAGAATGTTCTCTAAATTTGCACTTGGCGGATTCCACTATTAAAAAGCCTATGGGAAGAATTAATGATGTTCTTATTCTTGCAAATAGAAATTATGTGCCCATAGATTTTATTGTTCTTGATATTGATTGCAATCCGCCTTGTCCAATTATTCTTGGTAGACCGTTTTTACGCACTATTGGTGCCATGGTTGATATGAAAGAAGGCAATATTAAGTTCCAATTTCCTTTTAGGAAGGGTATGGAACACTTTCCTAGAACAATAATTAGGCCACCATATGAATCAATCATGAGGGCATCTTATGGATCTCGAACCAAAGATGACAAAACATAGATCATTGCTTTATGCCTAGCTAAGGGCGTAAAACTATGGCGCTTGTTGGGAGGCAACCCAATGAATAAAATTTATTTTTGCTTTTTGCTTCCTGTTTTTGAGTGTTAGCACAATTATTCTACTATTATGATTGTGTTTTTATGTTTAATTAGTGTTTGTGCCAAGTAAATCCTTTAGGATCTTCTTGGGTGATAGTTGTTTGATCTTGGTGAAAAAACAGAAACTTTTGCGCTCGCGAAAATAATTTCCTTTTTAACCAGAGAGCGATAAAATACCCATTCCACCTAAAGTAGATATATATACAAATTTCTCAGGTCGTCCTAGTTCTTTAGAATTTTTGAAGTTAGGCAAGTATTTGAAATAGTCAGATTGCTACAGACTGTTCTGTTTTGACAGATTCTGTTTTCTTTGTGTTTTGTGCTTATTTTGATGGATCTATGGTTTTCTTTGATGAGTTTTTGCCATAGAAAAGTTGGAATATAGTAGATATAATGCAAGAACAAAATATGAATTGGTTTGATATAACACTTATAGTGGTGATTTATTATTTTCTTATACTACCGGATCTCACGAAGGTTTCGTTAAGTTTTGTGTGGTTGAAGTTTTCAAGTTTTGGGTTATCTTCCGATGGATGAAGGAATAAGGAGTAGAAGAGCCTAAGCTTGGGGATGCCCCGGCATCGCAAGCTATTACCAAAAATGAGAAACCAACTAAGCTTGGGGATGCCCCCGAGTGGCATCCCCTCTTACTTCAAATGACCATCGGTATTTTACTCAAAGCTATATTTTTATTTGTCACATACTATGTGTTTTTCTTGGAGCGTCTTGTATGACATGAGTCTTTTCTTGTTTTTTTGTGTTTTAAGTCTTGATCCCTTGCTGGACACACTTATTTGAGAGAGCCAAAATTATGTCATGACTTGTTAGAATTGCTCTCTATGCTTCACCTAAATTTTTTATGAGCTATGGACTTGCTCTAGTGCTTCACTTATATCTTTTTGAGCACGGTGTGCTTTAGTATTTTTTAAGAAATGCTCTCTTGCTTCACTTAGATTTATTTGAGAGTTGGTAAAATTTTAAGAAATTCTCTCTTGCTTCACTTAAGGTAATTTGAGAGAAAGAAATATTATGCTCATGATCTTCACTTATATTTGTTTGAGCTTATGAAAAGCAACATATGAAAATTAGTTCCAAAGTGATAGTATCCAAGAAGGATATAATAAAAACTTTCATGAATATCATTGGACAAAATAAACTTTATTCTTAGTAATAGTTTTGAGATATGATGATGTGATATGTGAGTCATCTTGATGAGTAATTATGCTTTAGTAAGAATATTGGTGTTAAGGTTTGTGATTCCCTATGCAAGCACGAAAGTCAATAATTATGCAATGAAATTATATCCTACTTGTGGTGCATTCTTCGGTGTTAATTATGCTTAATGCTCGCTTATGAGATTATTCGTTTCTTGGTTGGTCACTTCTCAATCTTTTGCTAGCCTTCATTTTGCACGAAGTATGACCTCTACTTGTGCATCCAAAAACCTTTAAACCAAATTTGCCACATGAGTACACTATATCTACCTATATGCGGTATTATGTTTCCGTTCTAAGCAAATTTGCATGTGCCATCTCTAATTTTCAAAATAAACTTCTCTTTTGTGTGTTCGTTTCGCTCGTGGAGCGGTGAGGGGTGGCTAATATTTTCCATGCTAGATGTGTTATTCTCACGATGAGTGTTTATTCACTTGTCATTGCACGAGAGTAAGGCAAAGGTATTAGGGATGCCCAATCCTGAAATAAAAAATAAATTTACTTTATGTTGTCAAATAATAAATTCCTTGGAAAGTGTTGGTATGGAGGGCAACTGTGGATACAGCTAGCCATGGAAAGTGAGAGTATGGTGGAAAAAGGAATAAACTTTATTTTCTATTTGGGGAACCGCCTATGATATATCTAAGCATAGAAAATAATGCAAACTCTAAGTCGTTTTCGTTGGTGGGATGGATACACCTCCCGAAATGTTTTTATCTCTAAGTTTTTTGGTTTGAGCTCTGACACCTCTACAAATCCCTTCCCTTTGTGAAGGGCCTCTCTTTTACTTTATGCAATTTTTATTTTTGAATTTGAGTCTCCATCTTCTCTTATAAAAGCACCAACTATTAGGCAATATGATCGTACTTGAGTATTGGGTGTAGCTAATATGCGAGTGTGTTTCATGAATGAATCAATGATTGAGCATGATGGGCTAGGGATAACTTGTTTTAGCATTGATATTTTGAAATACATGGTTGCTTGTTGATATGCTTGAGTATTTAAAATATCATGTCAAAACTATACTATTTCTTTGAACTATATAAATGTCCAAATGACCATGCTATAAACAAAGAATAAGATATGACATGTTAGGCAGCATTCCACATCAAAAATTCTGTTTTTGTCACTTCTCGAGGACGAGTAGGAGTTAAGCTTGGGGATGCTGATACGTCTCCAACGTATCTATAATTTTTGATTTTTCCATGCTATTATATTATCAATCTTGGATGTTTTATAATCATTTTATATCATTTTTTGGTACTAACCTATTGACATAGTGCCAAGTGCCAGTTGCTGTTTTTCCATGTTTTTTACATCGCAGAAAATCAATTTCAAACGGAGCCCAAATGCCACGTCACTTTACGGAGATTTTTTATGGACCACACTACTGCAGGATGCTACTAACGACACTACGATCAAAGACCCTTCGATGAAACTGTGTGCGATGCCATAATCGCAGACGGTGGTGTAAAAACCAGTCAAAAAAGGTGCGAAGCATTTGCGATTGAGGATGCATCAAACACGATTCAGATTTTCATTGCGTGTGCGATGCAGGGCATACGGTTCAGTTCAATTAACTGTTTGCGATGAGGAGGAACAAAAGAAACGGGCAGCCATATGGAGGTGTGTGCGATATCACTACAAAAAAATACACTTCCATGATGATACGTGTTTGTCACAGTAGGTCGCGTTTTTGGTCATGCATGTACATCCATGACGATTTTATGACAGAATCAAGATAGTCATACATGTGCTGTCGTAGAAGTGTTCCATGACATTACCAAAATTATCATCACAGAAGTGTCCACTTCCACGATGATAAATCGCGCGTCACAGAAGTGCTTTCGTCGAGGTTGACCGACACGTGGCATCCACCGTAACGGAACGCCGTTAAGCTATCGGGTCGGGTTTTGGATCCGATAACCCGTTAACAGCCCCGACAAATGGGGATTTTCCACATGTAAAATCATCATTGGCTGGAGGAAACACGTGTCGGCTCATCATTGGGACAGATGTCATCCACTCATTGGACGGAAGGCGCCTATGAAACGTCGACACGTGGCACGGCCCAATAGAGGCCCATTCCTGTGAAAAGGCTAGCCCGTTTGACTTGGTCAAAAGGTGGCAGGCCGGCCCATGGAAAGCCTGTTAACGGCATGTTCGCATAGAGCCCATTTACATCCCGCTAACCCAAGGCCCGTTATGCCCTATCCGAATTAGGCCCAGTAGCGTCATCTGGGCCATCCAATATGATTCTAGCTCGTTTTCACTTCTGGCGCATGTATGGCCCATGACGTCTTTCAGCCCATATGAGGCCCTATGTAACTCTTGGCCTATTAACGACCCGTGGTGAAACTGGCCCGTAATGAACAGTGTATCACTTTAGACCCATTAACAGCCCGTGGTGAAACTGCCCGTAATGAACAGTGTATCACTTTATACCCATTAACGGCCCGTTATTCCGTTGGGCCGTTTCCAGCCCATGTTATCTTTCGGCCTTCTCAGAGCCCATTTATTCTTGGGCTCATTTCCAGCATTCATTTACTTACGGCCCATTACTGTCATTGTATACTTGTGGGCCAAATTTAGCCCATGGTTACAGTCGGGTCGTTTGTGGTCCGTTAATACATTGGGCCGTTTTCATAGCATCATCAAATACAACCTATTAACGATGGCCCGTTATGGTCGGCCCATGAATAGACGATTCCAACTCTAGCCCGTTTACGGCCATAATGCGGTCTATTTGGCCCATGTTTGGCCAATCGATCATACGGCCCGTATAAGGCCCATTGATGATACGGCCCACGGAAGGCCCATTGTTTCTACGGCCCATAGAAGGCCCATTGTTTCTACGGCCCGTAGAAGGCCCATTGTTTCTACGGCCAGTAAGAGGCCCAGTGTCACTACAGTAAACATTAGCCCATGGTTATTGTGGCCTAGTTTTAAAAAATAGGTTATTGCAGTCACTAGCTAACCGCGGAAAAAGAACAACAATGACTACAAGCAAACAAATAAATAAGACAACAAGGAAATAAATAAGCAAGCAACTAACGCTAGGCTATCACGACTATTACACATATTACATCCACTGGGCATCAAAGTTCGCCACCAGTGCAAATATAGGGAACAAATCAGCATATCATATACACTGGTTGTCAAAGTTGGCGACCAGCACAAATAAACGCCGCAGCGAAACAAATCCAGAACTGAAACCAGTTCAGAAGATCTCAAGAAACAATATCCTGGGTACCCATAATGCTGGCAAGATGCTTAGCAAGCTTATTAACTTTCTCTTGTTTGGCGCTTAAATCCTCCAGCGCTTGCTGTTGCACCAGAAAATATGCATCTGAATTCTGCAGGGACTTCCTCAGTCCTTCAGCTTCTTGTCGCAGCACATCTGATCGATGTCTTTTAACTTAAAGTTGAGACTCAAGAAGACGAACTAATTCAGGCAGTGAGTTCGAAGAGCTTGTGCCAGTAGTAGTGGCCAGTAACTCGAACACTACATCAAGACAGGACTTTTGGGTTCCCTCACTGTCGTCAAGATAGTTTTATCAGCTTTCTTGGAGACCAACAGGGATGTCTCACTATCTTGAACCTTATCTGCATTACTTCCTTTACCATTGGATAACGCGGTACTGTTCTCCAATATTGTGTCTGCATTCTAAAAGAGAAACAAGCAGACACATCACATGTTTACCATGTTGTATATGAAACTCACTTTGGTAAATGAGTTCAGTAGTAAAGTGGATAGGATAACAGCATGAAACAAACATATATCTATGTACCATGGTCACTTTATGGTCTATATCATTCTAGTTTTTGTTGCCAAATGAAGATAGAGACATAGTTCAAATAATATTTGTTTAAGACAAAGCGGAATAGACAGAATATAAGTGTGGGTAACTATAGAGCAATGACAACACTTGTAATGTGCATGACATGAGAGCATAACTGTTTATTCAATTGAAACTAAAATCAACATAGAGCAGGTTACAACAGCAACCAATTAAAGAAACAGGTTTAAAACATACCTGTTGTGCCATTGGAGTTTCAATTCCATCCTTCAAATTTGAAAATAGTTGGTATGAGTAAATACAGTAATGCACGAGCAAAGGAGTATGAACCATAGCTACAGAACCTGACCTGAGAACAAATCTTCTTCTCCTTTAAGTGTTGAGTTTGGATTCAGAGTGGTGGTCCTCGTGCTTTGGGCACTGTAGTTCCCTTACTAACTTCTCGTGTTTGGGTGCTCTGTGGTGGAGACGGTGTTGTGTCAACTCGAACTGGGTTACTATCTTCCAGGGTTTGGGTTAGAAGGGGTGTAGTTGGTTCTCTGTCCAACTGGGTAGGGGTACAATCTGCAAGAGTCTGGGTTATGTGTGGTGGATCTGGTCCTTGGGAAAGTACAACCATGGTTCTATCTGCATCAACTGGTAGCACTATCTTTTCTGAATACCGTGTTGTTACTCCCTTAGATACTGCCATCACGCTCTCCAATTCAAATGGCTGATAAACAAGAAAAGTAATTGAAAGTATAGACATTGTATGATAGACAGGTGCAATGGATAGTGGGGAATAAAAGAGGGCATGAAATAATTCATATTTATGTTGTCTAACCAAACATGATAGCATGACACAATTTCACATATATGATGGCTAACTAAACAGGATAGCATGACACAATTTCACATTATGATGGCTAACTAAAAAAGATGGAAAGACATAGTTCAAAATATGAGACTATGTAAACAGGATGACATGACATAACTATATAATGTGTTTATTAAATAGGTTGGCATGCCATAATTCACATACATTCACGGATAGAATGCCATAATTCAAAATATGATGACTGTAAACACTAAACAGGATGAGATGATATAACTATATGATTTCTTTATTAAATGGGTTTCCATGCCATAATTCAGATAGATGATGTGTATGTACTATGTAAACATGATGGCATGATATAATTCAAATATATGATTTATATAATAAGCAAGTAAGCAGATGGCAATCCATATATGATGTAAAAACTAAGCAATGCAAGACAACATGCATGACATGGGTAATATAACCCTGCCAAGTTTGAGCATAGACCTCAGGGGGGGAATAGGACTGGTCATCAGTCTCTGAATCCTCCTCTGAGGAGCTCTCTGTAACCAGCAAGATGTCTGCTTCAGCAGGTAGCATTGTCTGCTCTGAATACCTTGTTTTCACTCCAGATACTTCCATCACCGCTTCAAATGGCTGATGCACATGAAGAGTAGTTGAATATACAAATGTTGTCGACAATTGGAACACGTAATACAAAAAAATGATAGCATGATATAATTCACATACATGATGATTGGCTAAACAACATGGCATTGCATAATTCACATATATAATGCCTTTGCAACAAGATAGCATTGTATAATTCACATATATAATGTCTTGCAACAAGATGGCAATGCATAATTCACATATATGGTAATTAGACACTAAACAGGTGGCATTCACACAAAGCATGTCTAAACTAATCAAATGACATAGCAATGCGAGACACCATACGCACGATATGAGCAACATAACCCTGCCAAGTTAGAGCATACACCTCGGGGGGGGGGAATATGATTGGTCATCTGTCTCTGAATCCTCCTCTGAGGAGCTATCCGTAACCAGCGAGATATGCGCTTCGTCAGATAGCATAGTCTGCTCTGAAGACCTTGTTTTCACTCCAGAATTTGCCATCACCCTGTCAAATGGCTGATGCACACGAAGAGCAGTTGAATGTACTAACATTGTTGACAAATGTAATATGTAACGAAAAAAGGATGGTCTGATATAATTTACATATAAGATGACTGGCTAAGTAGGATGGCATTGCAAAATTCACATATATAATGCCTGGCTAAACAAGATGGCGTTGCATAATTCACATAAACGATGAATAAACTAAACAGATGGCATTCGCACAAAGGATGTCTAAACTAAGCAGGTGACATATTTGATGTATACAGTAAGCAATGCAAGACACCATATGCATGATATAACCAACATCAACATGCCAAGTTAGAGCGAAGACCTCAAGGGGTTAATAGGAGTTGTCTTCTCCTTCTGAATCCCCCTCAGAACAGATATCTTCCTGTCGATTACAATCCGAAATGCGTGGAGGGGGGCTGCCTTTGCGCCTACCATGGAGCGACATCTGCATAAAATTTTATTGCCACACAAGGCTCGTCTCTTTTGCTCTACATGTTCAGTTCCATTGTTTACAATAACTGTCATGCATAGGAATAAAACATAGTGAGATTATGTAAGGAGTGCATGCAAAAATTCAGAGTGATGGTAGCAACCTGTGGATAGACCCAAAACCAATAATAGTAGGCAGATAATGGCTTCAGTTAAAAAATATAGATAATGGCTTCTTTACTGTTTGTTTCCCACCCAACATGAAACTCATAGTAGACACTGGAGATTAACTAGATAGTAGATAGATACTATTGAAAGCGGCCCCGATATGTACCCAACAACCATTTAAAAACTCAAGTTTGACCATTAGTTTGGAGCTGACTCGGAGTCTAATCGGTGAACAGGACGATAAAGTAGCATGTTATATTAAGCGATGCATAACGTAAGCAGACACGAAAGAGTGCGACCTCTCTTGCGGACCCGTGTAGTCCTCGAGGTCATATGCTTGGTTGATGATGGTAATGTAGTTTTCATGGCTGCCAGCAGCGGGGAAGAAGATCTGAGGCGGCAAAAGACAGTCTGGAGGCCGGATCCCTGTTGTGCTGGACCCTTCTGTCGTTAGAGCAGCTGAGCTGGGGTGGACGACGACGCAACAGGAGAGGGACAAACCACGCAAGGTTTTCTTTGACAACTATCTATAAGAGAAGTAATTCTGTAAGGGCTCGTTTGAATTGGAGGATTCCAACAATGCAGGGATAGGAAATAGACAGGAATAGGATAGGAATGCACGTGCAAAACAGAGAATTTAAAAACATAGGATTTCTGCCAATCTGGGTGTTTGATTCACAACAATTGGAAGATCACATGATGCATAGAAGCATGGTGAGATTAAGTTAAACCACAAGAAAATGTACGGTTATAATGCTATTATGCTACTATCTCTTAGTCTTGTGCTTCATGAATAGGAATTTGAAAAGGAGGACTAGTGAAAATTAAAATTCCTACGTTTTTTCTTTCAAGGAGACACTAAAGGAACAAATCCGTGTGCTCAGTGGACAATATATATAACATGTAGAGTAAAAAAGAGATGCAACAAGTGTACAACCTCTTTGGCGAAGCCATGTCGATCTCAGCGTGATTGGGTTGGCCGGTGAGGACGCTCCGGCTGACTTTGCTGTCGGAGGAGGGGAAGAAGATCTTAGGCGTCTGGAGATGGAGCCCGAGGTACTGCTCCGCTGTGATGGAGGGTTTCGTCGTTGGAGAAGCTCCGGTGAGTTGTACGACGCCGAGGCTGAAGCAGGACAAGAGAGACAACGAACAACGTTAACCTGAGTGGAATTCTAATAGCATCTCAATACATGACGTAAAATACATAACCATGAAGTGCTAGATGTAAAATACATCAGCCGCTCATCTCTAAACTTAACTGTCGAAACTGAACTTAACTTTCGAAACTGAACTTAACTGTCGAAACTGAACTTAACTGTCGAAACTGAATTTTGCTGTCGAAACTGAATTTTGCTGTTGCAACTGAACGCACTAGCAAGGTGAGGCTACAAGTCGGTCGACTGACTTTTTCATCTTTGGTCAGTTGATTTTGCAGCCGTTGGATACGAAATCAAGGGCCTGCGGTTCATCTTCAACCTCCACCCCCCTGAGCCGCCAGCCACCACCGGCCAAATAGCAGCCCCCCGCCGCCCGCGGCCGGCGGTGCACCGCCTCGCCTGCCCCAAAAACACTCCCGACTGCCGGTCCACCGCTGCCCCTGCCATCCCTCTAGCCCCCCCGTGCCGAGCTTTTTCTCCGGCGATCCCCACGCCACCGCCCC
>NC_041386.1:151613578-151640679 GCF_002162155.2 Triticum dicoccoides | reverse complement strand
CTGGTTCTTCCTTCACCCCGGCGAGCCCCCCCACCCCCTGAAAATCGACTAACCCAAAAGTCGATTCAGTCGACTGAAGTGTAGCTAAATCGGAGCAACATTGCAAGCAAGAGCAAGAGCAGAGCAGCAGCGTGAGCAAGAGCAATAGCAAGAGCAGACCAGGCAGGGGACCGAAAGAAAGAGCAGAGCAGCAGCGCGAGCGAGAGCTAAAGCAGCAGCAACTCCTACTGATGTGGACGTCGCCACCAAGGGAGCGACGCCATGGAGGAAGTGGCCGGCGACGCCGCCGTGGATGGAGCCGCGCCGTGTCGTCTCGGGACCGAGCGCCGGCAGCACCGTGAGATCGAATCAAGAAGAAAATGCGGTGACTAGTGTACAACCTATTTGGTGGCGCCGATTAGGCTGCAGCTTCATCCGAGGAAACTGTGATGATGATGCTCTTCCAGTGGTGCAGGTGAAGACGGCGGTGTGGGAATGGAGGTGGCGCGAAAGACGAGGGGAACGTCGGGGCAGCTCCTTCGAGGTGGAGGACAGGGTGGCTGAACCGGCGGGACGATGAGATCGACGACGGATCCTCATCTGGTACGGTGGATGAGGGACGTCGAGGTGTTGCTGTGGACGACATTGTCAGGGAACAGGCTCCGACTGGGTGGCGGACGGAGCAGGGTGTGGGGTTTCGTCGCGGGTTTTCGTGGCCTTGGTGTACAAATGGGTGGGCGGATGGGATGGCAGTGGGGAACCATGGCTTAGAGACGCGCTTGTCCGAAATGTGGGGTAAGTTACGAAAGTACCCCCACTGATTTGAGGCGGTTCTTTCGGTTCAGGGGTACCACGGGCATTTCGCATGTCGGGATTTCACAAGAGGTGGGGGTTTTCGCGCGTGTTGTAATTTCGGAATAGCAAGGCACGGGTTGAGATGGAGGGAGTTGTCGGAGCACAACGATACAAAGATATATCTTAAATATTTCAGGCTAACAAGGCGCGGGTTGAAATTTCTGGACAAGCCTAACATGCACTGTACCAAATCAATGCGCACTACAAATGTCATTCAAAACTTTGAATTCATGTTATGTTCAATTAAAATATTTCGCTACGTGTATAATGCATGCAACCTACTACTAAAAAACTTTTTAGTGCATTCCAAACGTATATACTACCGCTTTAATATGAACTAAATTTGAATTCGTTTCTCTATTTGAATAAGATCTATAGTAATGATTGTTGTGAAGTCAAAGCATTTGAATTCGTTTCTCTGTTTTAATAAGATCTACAATCATCATTATTGTCAAGTTAAACCATCGTTTGTGTATTATCTTCACATCACACCACATGATTAGTCTCGAGTTACATATGAACTATGTGTACTATATGAACTCGAACTAGATTTTTTGAATCCACTTTATTTTGATTTCAAATCACATTACATTTTTAGATCTAGCTAGATCTTCATAATCTAAACCATGTCTCATATGTATAATGTGTTTATCACATTATGTATGGTGCCCCGCCCCCTATGCCTACAAGTATTTAGTTGTGAGTTGCTAACACCACACATTACCACAAATTCAAATAAAATGTGAGAGTTCGATATATAGTATTGTTTAGATTGTTCGATATTTAGTTGTAAGCTGCAAATGCCACACATTATCACAAATTCAAATAAAATGTGAGATTGTTTGATGTATAGTATGGTTTAGATTGTTCGACATTTAGCTGTGAGTTGCAAACGCCATGCATTATGACATTATGGTATAACATGTGCACAACACGTGTATCACCACTATATTCATGCATGCAATGTTTAAAACACTATGATCTCCTATTCAAATATATGGATCCGCTTTCATATCAAATTATGATCTTTGTTAGTCTCTTACACCCACACAATCCTCTAACCTTTGTAGCTACCACTAACTTTCTCTCGTGCATGCACATGCCCTCCTCGCCCTCCCCTCCCTCGGCATTCTATCCACCGGGCACATTCATTTTTTTCTTTAGGTCGTTCTCCCAGAGTCTCCACAACTCCTTTCCGACACACACCAATCGATAAACCTCTCCAGCGATGCCTGCCTACAACATACACACACACCTTCAATCTCCTCCTTTATGTGTCCTTGCCTCGTGTCTCTCATACGGCCAGACACACGTGTAAACTCTCGTCCCTCTTTTCATCGATGTAGCGACCAAACCTCAAACGGTCCAATCTCTGTGCTTCAGTGTCATCCCTGGATCAGTAATGCTGACACGCACAGTACTTGAAGGATTTATAACAGAGTAGCAATCACACACTTATTACATCGAATGTCTCAAAAGAGAACTTATTACAGTAAATATGGCTTAAGGCCATCTAATAACGATAACAACGAAATGCTTGGAAGATAACTAAGTCCATCAACTCCAACGGCATCACTGAGTATAGAACCATGACCTAAAGGCACCTTACTCGTCGTCTGAGAAGTCTGCAACATGAATGTTGCAGCCAAAAACGGGTCAGCACATGGAATATGCTGGCAATGTAACACACAGAGAGTAATGAAAGATTAAGGCTATACTACATGCATATTTGGTTGGTGGAAAGCTCTATGGTTACAGTTTTGCGTAAATCCAATTTTCCCCTACTGCAAAGAATAAATTGTATTTAACTATCATGGTAGTTGTTAAACATTGAGAGTGTAGACACCCTCTCAATCCCAATTAAGCATCATCATTAAAAACCCAACAAAATTAATTAGAGTAACATGATGAGATTCACATAATACAAGTACTAGATACTCAAGATGTCCATAACCGGGGACACGGCTAACCATGATCTCCTCCATTGGGATTTCTCGCACTACATGATGTTTGAGAAACGGATGATCGAGACATAGTCTTTCGGAAGCGCTAGCACCTTACAAACGGGTAGACCATAGAAACCTACATCCCCTACATCTGCTAGTCTACCACTGTAAGAGTTCACACGACTTAGTCAACTATGCTAGAACCCATAGTAGCTTGTGGCTGCATACAGAAGTTTCTAGTATGAATAATCTCATGATCCCTTTGAGCCTGGGTGGCGGTCCATAAGGAAAAACAGGCAATCGCTGGAATACCCAGGTGCCTCAATCCACCTAGATGTGTGTTTAAGTTGCCACCTTAAATAAACCATTAATTTAACAATCTCACATCTTTCATGGATACACTCACCTAATCCACGTCTACTAGCATAGCATGGCGATATAAGCAAACGTAGAAGTAACTCCCAAAGGTTTGATAATAAAACAGGTAATAGGTACTACCTCATCTACTTCCCAAAACCCACAATTTAATTAGATCCTAATCATGCAATGTTTGAGGATTGATCTAATGCAATAAAACTGGGTAGTAGGAGGTATGATCAAAGTGATACTTGCCTTGCTAAAGATCCGCGAAACCTAGCGATTCGAAGTAGCAAGCGGCGCACTCCGGGTACTCTATCGCAAACAAACAAGCATACAATAAGCACTCACCTAATGCACAGGTAAAACTCAAATAAGGGATCTAACCAGAAAGTTCAACTTAAGAACTCCGGTTTGCAAAAAGAATCAAATCGAACGAAGCAACGAAAGTCAAACGGCGAAAGAAAAAAACTTTTTTTACTAATCTGGATCTGGGTAAAATTTTACAGAAGCAAAAACTTGTTTGAGTTGGCTAAACGGAAAGAGAGTTTCAAGAAGAAACTCCAGGCGCTTGAATCGCCTGATTCCGATAAACGAGCGAAAAGTTATACTAGAACGAAAATCGGATCTGAAATCACGATCAGAAATAATCGCGGAAAATCCGAGAGAAAGAAAAACGACGAACAGATTAACAACGAACGTTCGTTTTCTGGAACTAAACGGTGAACGCGTCCGTTAAAACGAACGAACGAGCGAACGCTCGCTAAATAAACTAAACCGGAAATAAACCGATCAAATAAAAAACGGATCGAAAAAAACCGACGAAAAACCGAACGAAAATCCGAACGGTTTTCCGAGGAAAACCGGCGGCGGCGGGGGGGTCAACCTCGGCGGCGGCGGCGGTGGGGTCCGGTGGCGGGGCGGCGGCTCCGGCATGCGGCGGCGTGGGGCGGCTGCGTCGGGTAGCGAGCCGGCGTGGGGCGGCGGCGGTGGGGGGCTAGGGTTAGGGTTAGGCGGCACGGGCGGCTGGGGCTTAATGGGCTCGGGGCGGCGCAATATAAAGGCCGGCCCGAAGAGTCCGGGCCGAAACCGGCTCTAAGTCGGTTGCGCGTTTTTTTAAAATAGTTACGCATAGAAAAACAAATAAAAGAAATACTAAACGGACTCCAAAAATCCCGAAATAAAATTTCCCCGACTTCTAAAATCAAGCCGAACAGGATGAATATTTATTTGAGACCTAAATGCAATTTTGAAAAACGTGCATTTTTCCTAACTTCAAATAAAATAGCAAATAAATCCAAAATAAAATCTTATTTGATTTTATTTTTAAATCCTAAATATTTCTTTATTTTGGGAAAGTCATTTTATTCCCTCTCTCATATTTTTATAATAGAAATAATTGAAGATAAAATAAATAAAATCAATTGATCCTATTTTCAAAATTTGAGAAAACTCAAATACGAAAATAACGAAATCCCCAACTCTCTCCGAGGGTCCTTGAGTTGCGTAGAATTTCTAGGATCAAACCAAAAGAAAATAAAACATGATATGTAGTGATGATCTAATGTATAACATTCCAAATTGAAAATTTGGGATGTTACAAACCTACCCCCCTCAAGATGAATCTCGCCCTCGAGATTCGGGTTGGCTAGAAAATAGGTGAGGGTGGTCCTTCAGCAGATCTTCCTCTCACTCCCAGGTGGCTTCTTCCTCGGTGTGGTGGCTCCACTGAACTTTGCCAAACTTGATAACCTTGCTGCGGGTGACTCAGCTGGCATACTCAAGAATCTTGACTGGTTTCTCCTCATAGGTCAAATCATTGTCCAACTGAATCGCTTCCAGCGGCACTGTATCTCTCAGCGGTATATCAGCCATCTCTGTGTGGCACTTCTTCAACTGGGAAACGTGGAATACGTCGTGAACTCCTGACAATCCTTCGGGAAATTCCAACTTGTAGGCTACTTCTCCCATACGCTCCAAAACCTTGTATGGTCCTACAAAACGTGGCGCTAACTTTCCCTTAACTCCAAAACGCTTAACTCCTCGAAGTGGAGATACTCGAAGATAAACTCGGTCTCCGACTTCGTAAAATGTCTCCTTGCGTTTAGAATCTGCGTAGCTCTTCTTCCTGGACTGGGCTACCTTGAGCCTATCGCGAATCAATTTCACCTTCTGTTCAGACTCCTTAATTAAATCTGGTCCAAACAACTGGCGGTCTCTAACTTCATCCCACGACAATGGGGTCCTGCACCTCCTTCCGTACAAGGCTTCGAAAGGGGCCATCTTCAAACTAGATTGATAACTGTTGTTGTAAGAGAACTCTGCATATGGCAAATTATCATCCCGACTAGGTCTGTAATCTAGCGCGCAAGCTCTTAGCATATCCTCCAAAATCTGATTGACTCTCTCGGTCTGTCCATCTATCTGCGGATGAAAAGCTGTACTGAACTCTAGCCTGGTACCCAAAGTTTCATGCAACTGATTCCAGAACTTTGAGGTAAACTGGGTTCCTCTATCTGATACAATACTCCTTGGAACTCCATGCAGACATACGATCCTGGTCATGTATATCTTTGCCAACTTAGCACTGGTGTAGGTAGTCTTCACTGGGATGAAATGAGCTACCTTTGTCAAACGATCGACTACAACCCAAATCGAGTCATAGCCTGAACGAGTTCTGGGCAATCCCGTAATAAAATCCATGCCTAGCTTATCCCACTTCCATTCGGGTATCGGCAATGGCTGTAACAATCCTGCTGGCTTCTGATGCTCTGCCTTTACTCTCTGACGTACATCACAAATTGCTACATACTCCGCAATATCCTTCTTCATTCTGGCCCACCAGAAAGTATCCTTCAAATCCAAATACAGCTTCGTATTTCCTGGGTGAATCGAATATGGTGAATCATGGGCCTCCTGCAGAATTAACTTCCTGATCTCCGGGTCATTGGGCACAAAAACACGGTCTTCAAACCATAGGGTATCGTGCTCATCCTCACGAAATCCTTTAACTTTCCCTTTGCTCATCTTCTCCTTTATAGAGGAAACCTCCTTGTCAGTCTTCTGAGCTTCTCTGATCTTATCCATCAAAGTAGACTGAATCTCCAATGCTGCTACATAGCCCCTCGGAACTATCTCCAAACATAGCTCACGAAGGTCCTCAGCTAACTCCTTTGGTAAATCTCCCATCATTAGGGTGTTGACATGGCTTTTACAGCTCAGCGCATCGGCTACTACGTTAGCCTTTCCGGGATGATAATGCAATCTCATGAAAAAAACCTTGATGAGCTCTAACCATCTTCTTTGCCTGAGATTTAGCTCCTTTTGTGTGAAAATGTACTTCAAACTCTTGTGATCCGTGTACACCTCACAATGGTTTCCAATGAGGAAATCTCTCCAAGTCTTCAATGCATGCACTACGACTGCTAACTCCAAATCATGCCTGGCATAATTCAACTCATGAGGCTTAAGCTGTCGTGAGGCATATGAACCAACTCTTCCCTCCTCCATAAGCACTGCTCCATCTCCTCGACGTGAAGCGTCGCAATATACCTCATAATATTTGTTCTAATCCGGCAAAATCAACACTGGTGTTGTAACCAAACGTTTCTTCAACTCCTGGAAACTGGCCTCACATTCCTCAGTCCATTTGAACTTGGTATCCTTCTTCAACAACTCCGTCATAGGCTTCGCAGTCTTCGAGACATTTTCAATGAATCTCCGGTAGTATCCTGCAAGTCCAAGAAAACTTCGGATTTCTCCAACTGTTGTTGAGGCTTCCCAATTTGTCACAGTGACACCTTGGTGGGATCTACTGCTATACCTTCTCCGGATATAACGTTTCCGAGGAATCCAACTTCCTTCAACCAAAACTCACATTTGCTAAACTTGGCATATAACTGATGTTCCCTGAGCTTCTCAAGTACCAAACACAAATGCTCCTTATGCCCCTCTTCATTCTTCGAGTAAACCAGAATATCATTAATGAACACTACGACGAACTTATCCAAAAACTCCATAAACACTTTGTTCATCAAGTTCATAAAATAGGCAGATGTGTTAGTCAAACCAAATGACATAACGGTGTACTCATACAGCCCATACGTGGTGGTAAAAGCCGTCTTAGGTATATCCTGTTCTTGAATCTTCAACTGATGGTATCGTGATCGCAGATCGATCTTGGAAAATACCTTAGCTCCTTGCAATCGATCAAACAGATCATTGATCATCGGTAGTGGGTACTTGTTCTTGATCGTTACTTCATTTAATCCTCGATAATCAACAACCATCCTTCTTTTCCACTAGAAGTATTGGTGATCCCCAAGGCGAAGAACTTGGGCGAATATAACCTTTATCCAGTAACTCCTTAATCTGCTTCTTAATCTCCTCCAAATCCTTTGCGGGCATCCTGTATGGTCTCTTAGATATTGGCCCTCTGCCTGGCAAAATCTCAATCAAAAAATCAATGTCTCTATCCGGTGGCATGCCTGGCAACTCCTCTGGAAATACATGCGGAAAATCCTTTACCACCGGTACTTCCTCCTGTACAACTCGTGTTAAGGAATTTACTTGAGTTCTCTTAGGCACATGCCGGGATACATACTTGATTCTTCTTCCTTCTGGCGTTGTAAGCAAAATTGACTTACTGGCGCATTCAATGTTCCCTTCATACTTCGATAACCAATACATTCCTAATATCACATCCAATCCTTGGGATTCCAATACTATTAGGTCCAAGGGAAATACATAGTTACCAATCCTTAATGGTAACCGATCACACCATAGACTAGCCATATACTCTGCTCCAGGTGAGGTTACTAACATGGGTGACCTAAGGGCTTGGGTTGGCAGTTTATACTTATCCACAAATCCCCTTGAGATGTATGAATGCGATGCACCAGTATCAAAAAGAACGAGTGTAGTAAATGACTTAACCAAAAACTTACTTATTACTGCATCTGGCTGAGCTTCAACCTCCTCCACGTTAACGTGGTTCACCTATCCCCGATTGAAAGGGTTCGACTTCTTCCCAGAGCTTATGTTCTCGTTTCCATTCTGGGATTTAGGACATTCATTGGCATAATGTCCGATCTTCTGACACTTAAAGCAAGTGACTTGGCTCAGGTCTCTCTTGGCTGCTGTTGATGGGTTGGTACGGTTCTGGCCGTTGCTTCCTCCATTCCCATTACCATTCTTGGGGCCATTATGATTATGCGAACTTCCTCCCCCATGGGTATGCGGAAAAGGTCCACCCGGTTTTGGGGTAAAACGCGGCTTCTGCTGCGCTCCAGAATTGTACTTCCCTTGTCCATACTTCCTCTTACGGTTTTTAATCTGCTGCTGCTTCCCTTCAATCATAAGAGCGCGATCTACGAACTCCTGGTAGTTGTTGAAGCTTGCTACCATCAACTGCATGCTCAACTCATCATTCAGTCCTTCCAGAAACTTCTCCTGCTTAGCTGCATCCGTAGCAACGTCATCTAGGGCATAACGTGCTAGCTTACTATAGTCATCCACATACTGGCCAACTGTCCGTCCTCCTTGGCGCAAGTTGCAAAACTCACGCTTCTTCATGGCCATAGCTCCTGCTGAAACATGGGCAGTACGGAAAGCCTGCTGAAACTAGTCCCATGTGACAGTGTCGATAGGGTAAGTGGCTGTGAAATTCTCCCACCATGATGCTGCGGGTCCATCCAACTGATGTGCGGCAATTTTCACCTTTTCCGCATCTGTGCATCCTGACGTGGTCAACTCCCTTGCTGTCTTGCGGAGCCAATCATCTGCTAGTACAGGCTCGGTGCCACTGGAGAACACCGGCGGATTCATCCTAAGAAAACAGGTTAAGTGATCAGCAGGTGGTGGTGGTGGGTTGTTGTTGTTGTTGTTCCCCTGATTCTGATTCTGGACTAGCAACCGCATCAACGTATTCTGCTGCTGGATCAACTGTGTGAGCTCCGGTGGGAAGATAAATCCGGGGTCACGTCTCGGAGGCATCTAATGGGTTTAGAAAAGATGAGATTTAACAATAGAGAGAGGTCTAGAGAGAAAACACTACCCATATGCACATGAGGCAAATGCACACAAAATCACTTCATTCAATCAAACAAGGGCATACAATCGATCTAACTATCGCAAAAGTGCTCGGACTACTATATTTACATGGTGGAATACTACTACTGATGTGGTGGTCTACTAGAAATATTCTTCGGTTGCAGACTCCATGATATCTGCTCCAGCTTCATCAACATAGTCATCATCATTATCGTCTGGGTCCGAGTCGGTGTCGTCGATGATGATGTAGTCTTCCGGGCGAATCTCCTTGGGTTCTTCGTCTTCTTCTACTGGTGTAGGGTCTCCCATAAATATTCCGATCTTCTTGATCAGGTCGTCATTCTTCTCCACTAATACTTTGATTTCCTCCATATAATCTTCACGTGTAGCCTTGAGTTCTTCCTCCAGCTCCGTGATTCTTGTCCTCGCCTTCTTCAGATCTATCATGTCTGCGCACATCTAGTTCTCCTGACGTCGAATGTGCTGGTTTAACTCCTGGATGAAAGCTGTGATTGATCTATGCTTCTTGGTGCTGATCATCTCCCAGTGCTCATCTCGGCGCCCACAAATATGATAGATTGTATCCTTGAGATCATTGCGGTAATCTTCCCCAATACATCCCATGGCGATGTGAGCTGCCATGCTCTTTCCTAGACTCCAGGTTGGTGCATCAAAGGAAAACTCTATGGGCTCAGTGACTCGCATGAACGTCCTTCCTGGAACTTGAACTTGAATCATCCAGCGCTCCTCTTTAGGTAAAGTGGCGTTGTAGGTTCCGGTGAAGCTTGGTACTCCGATGTTCAGATATCTAGTGACTTCCTTCAAGTGGCGTCCAAAGGGTGTATCTTCATCCGGTTGTGTAAACTTGTTCCTTGCATCCGCCATCCTAAAAGAGTAGAAAAGATGAGGAGTCAGAAATGAGAAGAGTGAGTAGTGATCTAGGGCTTTAGCTTAGTGGTCGTGTCCTACAGTCAGCGTGTGCTGTGATACCATCTTGTAGCGACCAGACCTTAAACGGTCCAATCTATGTGCTTCAGTGTCATCCCTGGACCAGTAATGCTGACACACACAGTACTTGAAGGATTTATAACAGAGTAGCAATCGCACACTTATTACATCGAATGTCTCAAAAGAGAACTTATTACAGTAAATATGGCTTAAGGCCATCTAATAACGATAACAGCGGAAGGCTTGGAAGATAAGTGAGTCCATCAACTCCAACGGCATCACTGAGTATAGAACCACGACCTAAAGGCACCTTACTCGTCATGTGAGAAGTCTGCAACATGAACGTTGCAGCCCAAAAACGGGCCAGCACATGGAATATGCTGGCAATGTAACACGCAGAGAGTAATGAAAGATTAAGGCTATACTACATGCATATTTGGTTGGTGGAAAGCTCTATGGTTACAGTTTTGCGTAAATCCAATTTTTCCCTACTGCAAAGGAATAAATTTTATTTAACTATCATGGTAGTTGTCAAACATTGAGAGTGTAGACACCCTCTCAATCCCAATTAAGCATCATCATTAAAAACCCAACAAAATTAATTAGAGTAACATGATGAGATTCACATGATAATCCAAGTACTAGATACTCAAGATGTCCATAACCGGGGACACGGCTAACCATGATTAGTTTATACACTATGCAGAGGTTTGCACACTTTTCCCCACAAGACTCGATCTCCTCCGTTGGTATTTCTCACACTACATGATGTTTGAGAAACGGATGACCGAGACATAGTCTTTCAGAAGCGCTAGCACCTTACGAACGGGTAGACCGTACCAACATACGTCCCCTACATCTGCTAGTCTACCACTGTAAGAGTTCGCACAACTTAGTCAACTATGCTAGAGCCCATAGTAGCTTGTGGCTGCACACGGAAGTTTCTAGTATGAATAATCTCATGATCCCTTTGAGCCTGGGTGGCGGTCCATAAAGAAAAACAAGCAATCGCTAGAATACCCAGGTGCCTCAATCCACCCAGATGTGGGTTTAAGTTACCACCTTAAATAAACCATTAATTTGATAATCTCACATCTGTCATGGATACACTCACCCAATCCACGTCTACTAGCATAACATGGCGATATAAGCAAACATAGAAGTAAGCCCAAAGGTTTGACAATAAAACAGGTAATAGGTACTGCCTCATCTACTTCCCAAACCCACAATTTAATTAGATCCTAATCATGCAATGTTTGAGGATTGATCTAATGCAATAAAACTGGGTAGTAGGAGGTATGATCAAAGTGTTACTTGCCTTGCTGATGATCCACGAAACCTAGCGATTCGAAGTAGCAAGCGGCGCACTCTGGGTACTCTATCACAAACAAACAAGCATACAATAAGCACTCATCTAATGCACAGGTAAAACTCAAATAAGAGATCTAACCAAAAAGTTCAACTTAAGAACTCCGGTTTGCAAAAAGAATCAAATCGAACGAAGCAACGAAAGTCAAACGGCGAAAGAAACAAACTTAATTTACTAATCTGGATCTAGGTCAAATTTTACAAAAGCAAAAACTTGTTTGAGTTAGTTAAACGGAAAGAGGGTTTTGAGACGAAACTCCACGCGCTTGAATCGCCTGATTCCGATAAACGAGCGAAAAGTTATACTAGAACAAAAATCGGATGTGAAATCACGATCAGAAATAATCGCGGAAAATCCAAGAAAAAGAAAAACGATGAACAGATTAACGAACGAACGTTCGTTTTCTGGAACTAAACGGTGAACGCGTCCGTTAAAACGAATGAACGAGTGAACGCTCGCTAAATAAACTAAACCGGAAATAAACTGATCTAATAAAAAAAGGATCTAAAAAAACCGACGAAAAACCAAACGAAAAACCGAACGGTTTTCCGGGGAAAACCGGCGGCGGCGGCATTGTCCGCTGGCGGGGTTCCAAAAATCAAATAAAAGAAATAATAAACGGACTCCAAAAATCCCGAAATAATTTTTTCCCGACCTCTGAAAGCAAGCCGAACAGGATGAACATTTATTTGGGGCCTAAATGCAATTTTGAAAAACACGCATTTTCCTAACTTCAAATAAAATAGCAAATAAATCCAAAATAAAATATTATTTGATTTTATTTTTAAATCCTTAATATTTCTTTATTTTGGGAAAGTCATTTTATTCCCTCTCTCATATTTTTATAATAAAAATAATTGAAGATAAAATAAATAAAATCAACTGATCCTATTTTCAAAATTTGAGAAAACTCAAATATGAAAATAACAAAATCCCCAACTCTCTCCGAGGGTCCTTGAGTTGCGTAGAATTTCTAGAATCAAACCAAAAGTAAATTAAACATGATACGCAGTGATGATCTAATGTATAACATTCCAAATTGAAAATTCGGGATGTTACAATCGATCTCACAACCGCACACTCCTCCCCCTATCTAGCTAGTAGTTGGGCCTCTCGCACCACCTCCTAGCTCCATTCTCTCTGTCTATCCGTCTCGCTGGACCTTATTTGCCTCTAACAAATGGACGTACACCGACCGATCTCTCGCTATACATATAGCTAGCTAGGTCCTTATAACTCGTTTTTACCCACACGTCAATCGATCTACCTCATTAGTTGTGTCTCTCCCTTCCTCCGACAGACAATAATTGATCTACCGATGTAGTTAGGTTTGCTTACCAAACACATGGTTCCCCTTCATCATCCATGGATGCGTCCCGACAGATCTATCACACACAGGCACACACAGAAACACATCCCACTCTTATTGATAACATTGCAGTTCCACCCTCAGTTTGTCTAGCAGGTCTCTCCCACCATCTTCGAGAAGCAACTCCATCACCCATCCAGCACTCTACCCCTCTCCCTCCCTCTCTCTCTCCTCTCTCTCTCTGTCCCATCATATTTCCCGTCCTTCAGTTATGTATGGATGTCGACCGATCTCTCTCAAGACATAGCTGGGTCTCTCCTTTTCAACACATATACGAGTCGTTTTACCTCTATAGTTAGGCCTCTACCTACCCCTCCCCCCCCACACCGATACATTGAGCGCTCTAGTCATGTCTCCCTGCCACACACAAACTTGACATGTGCCCTCTAACGTTCCGGTAGGCCAGTCACCCTATATCTTTGACTTGGCACACACACACACACACACACACACACACACACACACACACACAATTTTGATGGCTCTCTTCATCGATCTCGCACCCACCCACTTGATCCTCTCTTTGACTCTATCGATAGCTATGACCCCTCCCTCTCTTTTTGTGGATTGCCCGACCCTCTATGTATCATATGGATAGGCCTCCATTTCACACACATTGCATGCAAAATTTTGTTTGAGATGTCATCGACACATATTCCCACAAATAATTCATGAAATCAACCCCCCACCCCACCCCCACCCCAAAACAAAAAACACTCACGAACGCGGTTTGTATCTCTCACACACACCCACATAGGTGGGGGACGTGCACGAAGAGAAGAGGTGCATGCACGGCGCATGTACTCCCATCTCTTTCGCAACCACACCTGCGCGGGTACACGGTGGAGATCATTTCTGTACAAAAAAGGCAGCCCACATGGTAATTTGGCACGTGTACTGGTTGTCCACTTGGTGGAGGGAGGATCTTCTACCATGGGTGAACAAACAAATTGTGACTTGACGTGTTATGTTAAAAAAAGAGGCAAACCATGTGGGGCCTACCTTAGAGGCAAGGCTCTATACACTGGAGTACTTTTGATGTGTCCCGTCAACTCATAGAACGAGGAGAAGCTTGCTTAGTATGCCGTCTCCCCCGTTCCTAAATATAAGTCTTTGTAGAGATTCCCCCACTACTAGGAATTCTCTATCCTCTCCTTGAGCCACATCATCAAAATTGATGTAGCCGTTGGATGAAGTAAATCAGTCCATAATAGCCGTCTGATCTAGACGTTGAGAGGCCTAAGCCACTTGCAAGCATGCAGAAATACTGTGGCACATGCATGTGAGTGGGTTTTAAATCACATTAACATGTCTGCATGCAAGCATGCACCGGTAGCATGCATGTAAGTGAGCTTTTAAGTCCCATTAACATGTCAAAAAGAAAAATATAATCCCATTATGTAGTAGGAGTTGGCTGATCTTTTTTCCTTATGTGGGATGATCTAAATTATGATGGGAGTTTATTTAGTTTGGCTACCACATTTGTCATGCAGTTATAGAGTTTTTTTAGTTCTATGAGATCAATAATTTTGCGCAGAGAGATATACTGATGTTCCGCGGCAACGCGTGGGGACTCATCTAGTAATATTTAGGAACGAAGGGAGTACTATGTAAAGAGTTAGGTGTCACACGATGATAGTGTGAGGTGGGCCATCTAATCACTAAGCCTGCGTGTTTTCACTGCTCTTGCACGCCTCCGCTATAAGAATGGAGAAAATTGTAATCTAGTAGTAGTACCTCCTTTCGCCGAAAGCGTGGGACATCCAGCAGTCCTACCACCTCAGTAATAAAGACCAATGAGCCGTCAAATCACATAGACCCAGCAGTAAGTTGGACGGACGAAGCAACCATCACTCTTGCACCAGTGAGAGGTCGCGTCCGCTCTGCCCGGGCATGAATGCGGCACCGATTCTTTGGAGCGGCGCTGACCGTTTCGGGCGGGAAGCGCCCACGGGCGATGGAGGGGCTTTGGGTGGGCCAGGCAGGTTAGGAGCGGGCGTGGCAGTTGTCCGCATGTCCCTACCGGACATGCCCGGAAATGAGAGGATGCACCGTCTCTCGCGGCTAAAATCGTACACTACACAACATCTCTCTGTAGGAGTAGGTCGATCTGTCGCTCTCTCTAACACACACATGATGTTAAACACACACACACACACACGCACACACACACATGCACCTTGGTCCCATTGCACCTTCTAACGTGACTTATTACACCTAGACGGAGGGAGTAGTAAGTATACGAGATACGGTGGCACATTGACTTAAGTTGAATACAAGTGCCCAAAATTTTTGTGCATGTTATAATAAGGATTCACTTAAAATAGTATGTGAGCGAACAGAGGGATCAATTGGACAGTGTTCTCGAGTAGTAGCGAGATGTGTGAGGTAAGAAACACCGCTGGCGCTTTTAATTTTTCTTATTAATTTGTTTGTTTCACCCCGTGACTTGTGGGACCCAACGTACTACATGGAGAGAGGTAAGGCTGCATTATTTCTGCACCACTGTGGATAGTCTTACCACCAAAGCCACATGACAAGATTATGATTGAAATCCCAATGACTCCCATACACAAAAAAAACACGCCATGCTTGTCACATGAATGCAGGAATGTATAAAAGGTTATTTCCCTCTCGTTGAACATAACGGGAGGGTTGTGGAGCTGGTTAGCCTATTCTCTCATCAAACTTGAGATCTCGGGTTCGATAACTACACTTGAGCATAATTTGTGCCAGGAGGATTCTTTGACTGGTCAAAATGTTTTCTAGGGTTTGCACGCTTCACACTCTCTCTCCAGTATAAATATACATGCTGGAGCCTCATCGCTTGTAGTTGCTCTCTTCACACTCTCTCGCCCTCTCCAGATCTAAAAAAGACTTCGTTGGCCTCTCTCTCCCCTCACTGCTGCTCAAAGAGCCGACAGGATCCGTCCGCCGGGAAGGGAAGGAGGCTTAACGCTGTCACCATCGGTGCGGGACTACCGGCGCAGCTGTTCACTTTCCACCCAGCGACGGCGCGGGAGGGCCTCCGACCCCTTCTTCTTCGCCGCCGTCCCGTCCCGTCGCCCACCGAACCACACCCCAAGAACCTTAAGGTATAATTTACTTACTCCACATGCATTGCTCTAGCTGCATGTATACCATGAATCTAGGAGGTGGTTCAAAGAGGAAAGGAGTTGGGGAAGCTAGTTGGAAAGTTGTATATAGAATGAATCTAGGACGTGGTTCAAAGAGGAAATGAAGGGGGAAAGTTGTATAGCATGAACCTAGGACGTGGTTCAAAGAGGAAAGGAATGGGGGAAAGTAGTGGGGAAAGTTGTATCGCATAAATCTAGGACGTGGTTCAAAGAGGAAAGGAAGGGGCGAAAGTACTAGTTCAAAAAGGAAAGGAAGGGACAAGGCTGTAGAGTTTGAGCAGGACTAGATTTGCTGCTCTCACATAGGGAAAGGTGTCTAAAGATAACAAAACTGAGACCAACACAAATATCCTCATTGGTTGTTTGTTCTTTGTTGCAATAGACTGTGCATGACCACAGTACATCGGTAGATGCACATGGTGCTGGTGCGTCCACTGTCCCGTGCAACTCATTAGCTGTTGTTAATCTAAGGCCCTGTTTGGTTAAAAACTCCCTAGTCCCTACCTGCTTAGTTCTAGGGACTAAACATGGACTAGAGGTTATTAAATGACATGCTAAAAGACCATGTTACCCCTTGTCTATACCTACTATTAAAGGGAATAGGTATTCTTGGTTTGGTTCAGCCCAACTATTAAAAGGAATAGTTATTCTTGGTTTGGTTTAGTCATTTTCATTTCCATGGGCCTTTTATGGGCTTCATAGAGTCTGAGAAAAACAATTAGGTCAAAATAAATTAACATTGTGGGAATTTAAACAGGACCTTCTATCTGGATCTGCGATGCAACAACCTATGCGTCATTCATATTTAATAAATTCCAACTCGCTCTAAATATATGAGTGATAGTCCACATGTTTAAGTGAATGAGCTAATTAAAGAAAGGATTGTGGACTTAAATAAAATATTTAAACGGATGTGGCTAATTAAAAAAAGATTATGGGTAATTAATTTAAACGGATGTGGCTAATTAAAAAAGGATTATGGGTAAACCGATGAAATAACTAAAAGAAAGATTGTGGTCTTAATAAATAGAATTTTCAAATAGATGAGGCTAATTAAAGGAAGGACTTGAGGTAAAAAGGTAGGATAGTTAAAAGGAAGGATCTGTATGCTTCAATGTGTTGGGGATATTAAATTAGAAAAGGAAGGATTTAATTCCCGACTAAAATGGGTGAGGACGTCATGGTAACTAAAGGAAGGAGTATACTTAGATGAAATCAGTAGGAGATTATGCCCAACAAAAAAAATATGAACACGGCTGAATTGCATCGTATTTTTTATGTTCATTTTGTAGAAGGAGCATTGCAGCATTTTTTCATAGTGAATTCGGTGTTGTGGGACATTATACTTGCACAAAACATTAATTTTTCCCGTTTATAGAGACAAGATGTGATGCGTGGTAGGGGCAACTGTTGGAAAAAGTCCCAAAAAGACTCCCTCGGGGTCTTCTTTCTTTAGTCCCAAATGCCCAATTTTAGTCCCTAAAAGTCCCTCCTGTTTGGTTTAGATGGGACTGACATGGAGTTTTTTTAGTCCCTACACCAAAATGTCCCTGTAAACAAACACCCTCTAATAATGCCGCTAGAAAATTGATGCAATGCCACAGTTAAAAGCAAATTACATGTTTAACGAATTTTATTGTTAATATAATCTCTATGTTAATATTAATCAATGCCACCGTTTGAGAAATGCTACTGTCTTGCTTTCTTTCCCGTTTAGATAAGGTAGTTGCTTCTTTTTGTTGGCTTTTGTGTCATCCACCATTATTGAGCACTAATTGTTTCCTTTGCACCTCTGTGTAAACAGGGTTATCTACTTCATCTCGTTGCCATTGTGACCTTTTGTTGCACTGCACAAAACACTTTTGTTTCAAGAGTGTTTTGTGCAGTTCAACCAAAATGTCACACCGACAACGTTGCTTGATTGCTTGATCTTAGTGGAACTGCACAAGAGGAGATCTTACTTCCTATCCGTTAAGGCGAATTTGGTTCAGAACTTCTTCTTGTGAGTTGTTTGAATTCCGCATCATGAGAGGTCAGTACTAGCCTTCTTTCACATGATTCTGCGGTGTGCTTTCATATGTTGTGCTACTTGTACGATAATGCTGCTTGTTTTATTGAACTGCACAAATGGAGACAAGACTTCCAATCTATATGTGCACCGTAATATCCCATTGAGGTAAGATAAGGATATTTCACAACTGCTGGCCTATATTTTGCCACTTTCATCAGAAAATTAAGTTTAGTACTATACTTGTGCTCCCTAATTGACATACCAAATCTTACATTGAAGGCGAAACTTGTCTGTTATGGAAACAAGTGATGAAGGGGAAGAACAAGCGGAAGAAAAACAAAATCAACTCCCGGTGCTGTCATGAAGCACTGGAACTGTGATGACACAAGTAATGATATAGTTTTGTATGTTAATTTATTGCTATGGCTGGAACGAGCAATTGTTTTGCCACTGATTTGATGCCACTCTTAATGTAATATGTAATTATCTCTACTTGTGCAAACAGGGATCTTCTTTGAAGATACCTTATATTTTAGTGGAACTGCACAAGAAGATGTTGGAAACATTAAACTAATCGAGGAGTATATAGTAAGCATGGCCACCACCGTAGATAGCAACAGATGGTTCCGGAGAAGTGCTTCATCTGTATGCTCTACACAATAAGCCTCCTGACAAAGGTTGGTACTCGCCCACTGATTTCATCCATATGATTGAGCTTTGTCATCTCTATTGGTGTTGTGCTACTGTTTAGATACTGCCATGGAAAAGTGGTATTGTCCTTGAGAAGTGCTTCATCTGTGTTGTTTTAAATATTTCCTTTCCTTTTTTCGAGCAAACAGGGATGCTAGCATTTAGTAGTACTCTTGTCTTTACACAACAGGATCATCTTCCTCTGAAGAATAATATGGAGTATGTGAAGTGACTAGTTCCGATTATGCTAGGATGAAGAAGCCATGTCTATCTTCTCATCAGAAGGGGGAGTTGAAGGATGGTTACATTACTCCCCACAATACCAAACTAACTTCAGCTCAGAAGGACTCCATATTTTTGCTGTGATGCACGAGTACAATGTTGTTCTAGGATTCTTTCTGGTGAGTTCCATTTTTCTAAAAGTGTGCTTTACAAGGACCATGTATGTGCCTGTTGAAACTGTCAATTCATAGTACAGTTTGCTTTATACTAATCACTTTTTTGTATTTGTGCAAACAGGGGAGCTCAGCTTGATTTCAATGGGAACTGCATAAAATGTTCATGAATACATCGAATCATTCATTTCCACCACAAGAAAGGAGGTGCCGATAAGTTCAAGGCATTGCAACATATAAGGGCGAAATCATACAAGCTACGCGCGAATTTGGTTGATTTTGGTGGAACTGCACAAAAAGAACATCTAGTTTATTTAGCACGAGGTGCCATGTCAATGTCCGAACTGATGGCAAACCCTGCCCATTCCACAATCGTAGGCATATGATATTTTGGAATGGGACAACCTTGTCAAATTTTGCTCATTGATTTTAGCAAGACATGTGTTTGATATTTTTGAATGGGACGCCCTTTGCTGTTAGCAGCGTCGATCAATTTTTTCTTTATTCTTTAGTAGTGAAGTAAATATTGCCTCTGACATGTGAGTCGCTGAGATGCATAATCATCGATTGTTTTGAATGTTCTCTATGAATTGCCAGGCCTGTGTATTTGATTGCAATGTACAGAAACGCTAAAAAGCTGCTCAAACTCCTTGTACTCCTTCTATTCCTTTTTATTTCGCGCATCATGAAAGTGCATACTTTTTTGTATAAGATTGGTCAAAGTAGAGATACTTTGACTGCAGACAAAACTTGTATGCAGACTAGAAAGGACCGGAGGGAGTACATGTGAAACTGCTGCAAACAAGGTGATCACCCTGGGAATAATGCTAGTGTGTATTGTTTTGCATGTTCATCCAATGCCAGTGATACAGGAATTCGAGCTAATCGAAATAAATTCATTCATACACGGTCAGATTTCAAATAAACATGCCGGATTTCATTACATTTCGTACATTCTTCAACTAAAAAGGGGTGCGCTGGAGGTATAATTAATTAACCGAAGCTACCCACCTGTGTCCCGCTGAGCCGAACAGAAGCTTCAGTGACTTAACAACAGGTGCAGCTGCATAACTGACATGTGACCTGTTGGGCCCACATGTTAGTCAGCCAACTGCACCAGCAGTTAAGTAGAAGCAGCGTTCTTCTCCAGTGCAGCTCTCCGACTCCACGTCGCCGCCAAGAAGCTAACCGGCCGTCAATGCTCAACCCGCCTAGCTTGGCTTCAACCAGAGGGTAGCAGCGGTGGCCTTACTTGGACCCGAGCGGCGACGACCTACCATGTTCTACTCTTCCTCGTTTTCTGTGTGGCGCGGCCTCGTTGGCAGCGGGGCAAGGCCTCGGCGGAGCTGGCGATGTCCTCTATCTCGTTGTCGGCGGGTGGCGCCTCAGCGGAGCGGTGGAAATCCTCCCCCAAGTTGCCGGCAAGGTGGGGCCTCGGCTGAGCCGGCGATGTCCTCTGCCTCGTTGTTGGCGGGGCGGGGCCTCGGCGGAGCCGGCGGTGTCCTCTGCCTCGTTGTTGGCGCCGCGGGGCCTCGGCGGAGCAGGGCCTCGTCGACGCCAGCGGAGCGGGGACTCGTCGAAGCCGGCATTGTCCTCTGCCTCGTCCTCGGTCTCGCCAAACAGCGCCTCGCCCGCTTCATCGCCCTCTTTGCTAGCCTCTTTGTAGGCGGCCGCAGCCTCCGCCACCTGCATGCGGTACCGCCAGCGCTCGAGGCGACCTTGCGAGCGGAGCGGTACGAGTCGAGCAGCGCCTCCTGCTCTGCCGCTCCGCGGCAATCTGCTCCTCCGCCTGCAGGTGCTCCTGGAGGAGATGGTGGTTGTAGGCGGCGTCGGCCTGCCCCTCCCGGAACTGCTCCTCACGCATCTGCCTCACCTTGTCCATATATTGGGCATGAGCCTCACCGATGGTCATGGTGCAATGCACCGGTGAGGATGGCAGGGAGGAGGGGGTTGGCGCCGGATCGTCGACTACCAGGTTCTCCATTGGGACGTCGTTGTCCTCCGGCTTCCTGCCGGCCAGCCGGTCGGCAGCAATGGCTGCCATCTCCTTGTAGTACGTCGTCCGCCCGTCCCGAAGAGCGCTGGAGCGCAAGGAAGCCATGGTGGGTAGTAGTGGTGTGGACAGGAGAAAGGGAACGGATGCGGATGACTGCGGCTATGGCCGGCGCAGCAGTTTATATAGCAATGGTGGGCGAGCGGGCGGAGGGACGGACGTGTGGCGCCGGAGTATCCGCCTCGGCAACCGCGTATCATTAATGTGGGTGGCATATGGACGGACGGACGACACTTGTGTCATTTGATGGCGGGGCAATCGCCGGCACCGGGAAGCGGGGCGGGCGGCGCTGACTGTTTCGGGCGGAAAGCGCGCACGGGCGAGGAGATGACTTTACTTGGAGAGGATGACAATGGGGACCCACCAGGTCCATAGCCTCACGTATGCAAGTGCCTCCTTATTATATATATAAAACTATAATTGATTTTGCTTCCTCCTGGTTTCCTGACATCACGGTCCCACACCATTGTCAACCTATGTAGTACTCCCTCCTTTCCGGTTTATAGGGCTTATCTCAAAATTTTAGTTTTTCCATTTTATAAGGCTCAATTTGGTTGTTCCCCATCACATGTTCAGACTTCAAGGTGCATTAAATCATTACATGCAAGTATTAAGAGAAAACTAACCAATGCATGCACTTTCTGCATGCATGCATTGCAATTAATGCATTCGTAAACATAATTTTTTGAGGAAAACAAGAGCATTAATTGGGTGCTTTTGCAAACTACAAAAAATATTCCACCACTCATCATCTACCTTGGTTGGTGAGATTTTTGAATTGAGCCTTATAAACCGGAAAGGAGGGAGTAGTCAATAAACGAGAGAATTGCGCAAGAGGCGGGCGACGGTTGGGACCAAGCAGCTCGAGCAGTATTTGTGTTTTTGAGGTGTGAGCACTACAGAGTTTTTCGATGTTTAGCCCAGATATTAATTTTTCTCCTCTGAACAACAACGAAAACATTGCTGCAGGTATTAACTGGGCAGTCTGTGGCCCGTCTAGCCCAGGCCAGATATCCAGCCCAGATATTAATTTTTTTTCAAGCTGAAAATGACTAGCCCAGCTATACTTTTTTTTAGGAATACCCAGGCAAGGTCAAGTTGTTATTATCCGCCCCACTAGGCTGCAAATCTTTCCTAGGAGGGATGCATTAGGCTTAACAAGAAAATGGGCTTTAAGAAATAATAAATGGGATGTAATTATAAAAACTGGGCAGTAACTATAAAAAATGCACCAAACACGTGATTACTTTATAAAATATTATTTTTGGATATTCAAAATTTTAATTTCATTAATTGTTGCGAGCTCAATGTTTCGTTGGATTTTTACATAATATAAATTTATATTGAAATTTTATTTAATCTGACTAGAAATTTCAGGATAAAAATATTTCGGATCCCATCAAAATGTGGGAAATTTTATTGAATTCTGTTTTGAACGGTTGGTTGAAATGGGCTGCAATTTTAACAAACTATAAATGGGCTGTAGTAAATTCCATTAGAATTCAAAAATGGGCTACACATTCTTACAGATCTCAAATGGGCTATAAGTTCTCTGCCACACACTTCTGGCCTTACTAAGTTGACGCGTCCCCTAAAAAAACAGAGTTGACGCGTATGCAAGGCATTGTCAACTTATAGTCAACACACGGTTCTAGCAGCAGTGGTCGTTGGATGTCCATCCAACGGATGCCGTGCTTCTTATTCAATCTCGGATATTCTAACTTCACCCGCCAAAAAATGATTCCTCCCCGTGACATCTGGGGCGCACCATTTCGGAAGCTGACCTGTGGGCCTACTAAGTTGACATACCAAGGGCTTTGTCAACTTAGTCAATATAAATGATTCTAGCTGAAGTGACCGTACGATCTCCATCCAACGGCCGTCGTGCTTCTTCAACCTCTGGTCTTCTTGCTCCAGCCGCCCAAAGCAATACCGGTCGTGCCGCCTGCTCCTGCCTCCCGTGGCCGGCTGTGCTGCCGCGGAGGCCTCACCGCCCCTACTACTCCCACTGCTGGCCAGGCCATCCCTCCACTCACCCACACCCCCTGTTATTCTGCGGCGACAGCAGCGCAGCCGAACCACTGAACACCTCGTACTCTCCACGTGTGCATCCATT
Organism: Triticum dicoccoides; assembly: GCF_002162155.2. Taxonomy (NCBI): domain Eukaryota; kingdom Viridiplantae; phylum Streptophyta; class Magnoliopsida; order Poales; family Poaceae; genus Triticum; species Triticum dicoccoides. Next base: position 151,617,403 of record NC_041386.1, on the reverse strand, counting down.
GCCGCGTCTTCCCCGGTTCTGCGTCATCCCCTTCCTAGGCCTCGCCGTCGTCCACCGCCATGGTGCTCTCGGTGCGGCGTGGTCAACGTGGTCAAGGAACGACTTCCATCGAACGTGGACTGTATGTGAAGAGGCTGACAGCTGGGTCCACGGCAGCCGTAAAGAAGTGCCTCCTTATTAGGCGCAAAATAATTATTCCTCCACCTGACAGCGGGGACCCACCGGACGGGCCACCATATTTCGTGAAAAAAAAATGATTCGCCCCCTGACTGCTAGGACCCACAAGCTATCTTCACACGCAAGGAAGTGCGTCCGAAAAAAACGATTCGCCCCCCTGACTGCTGGGACCCACCTGCTACATCTTCGCATACAAGGAAGTGCGTCCGAAAAAATGATTCACCCCCCGACTGCTGGGACCCACCAGCTACACCTTCGCACGCAAGGAAGTGCAACTGGGCAAAAAAATGATTCGCCCCCCTGACTGCTGGGACCCAGCAACTACACCTTCGCACGCAAGGAAGTGCGTCCGGGCAAAAAAACAAAATGATTCGCCCCCCTGACTGCTGGGACCCACCAGCTACATCTTTGCAGGCAAGGAAGTGCCTGACAGTCGGGACCCACCTGGTCGAAGCATACGCAACGTTGTCATTTTGGTCGCGAACATGTACATACATACTGGTCGATGTAGAGGCGCGCACGTGTGGTAGTAGAGGTGCGCACGTGTCGTAGTAGAGGCGTGCACGTAGCATGTACACGTACATACAGCGGCCAGGGTGCAAGAAAGAAAATACGGCCATGTATGTGTACATACGGGCAGGGTCTCAAACGCCTACTCGCGCATACGTACGGCTAGGGCTCGTGTACATGGCTGGGTCGGGACAGAGAAACGGCATTGTTGTCGTGTTCATGGGGAGGCAACGGAATGCGTCGTGTTCATGGGGAGGCAACGGAATGCGTCATGTTCATGGGGAGCCAACGAAATGTGTCGTGTTCATCGGGAGGCAACGAAATGCGTCGTGTTCATCAGGAGGCAACGGAACGCATGGGAGCCAACCGGCTGGGTCGGAACGAAATGCGTGGTCGTGTTCATCGGGAGGGCTTGGACGGAACAGGCGAAGGAAACGAGGCATGGCGTACCGCAGAACGGAGGAAACAGACCTCCTACGGTCGAAACGGGGGTCATGTTGATCTGGAGGGGTGTGGCGTACCGCAAAACGGAGGTAACGGACCTCCTACGGTCGAAATGGGGGTCCTGTTGATTAGGAGGGGTGTGGCGTACCGCAAAACGGATGAAACGGACCTCCTACGGTCGAATCGGGGGTCCTGTTCATTGGGAGGGGTGTGGCGTACCGCAAAACGGGACTCCACGGGATATTGTTCATCTCCACTGTCGACCTCCTCCAGCCTCCACGGGCTACCGTCGACCAGCTCCAGCCTCCACGGGCTCCTGTTCATCCAACCTCCACCGCGCGCTACTCCACCGGCTACTGTTCAACCACCCCTCCACCGTCTACTGTTCATCCAGCCGTCCACACCACGGGGTCCTGTTCAACCACCCCTCCACGGGCACCCCTCCACCGTCTACTGTTCATCCAGCCCTCCACCACACCACGGGGGCCTGTTCATCCAGAGGCAACGCCACCGCTCACTATTCATCCAACCCCCCCTACAACACTCACTGTTCATCCCAGAGACAGCATCGATCGGCTTCAGTTAGCAGCAGTAGCGAAGGAATCGCTCGATCGGGTTCAGTTAACAGCCATCGATCGATCGCTCGGGTTCAGTAACGCATAGCCTGCAGTGCAATCGCTCGGGTTCAGTTAGAGCCCAACGCCTCGCTCGGGTTTAGTTAGAGCCAACGCCTCGCACACACGCGCGTACATGTACGAGAGAAACGTGCATCGCTCGGCCCCGACCTCCCACTGTAACCGCGAACTCCCCAAAATTTTCCTCGCCCTCGCTTCTACCATGGTTTTTTCCGTCATGGACGGCCCAAAGAATGTCATGCAGCTGCGTCTCTGGCCCGCCCAGGACGAAAAGCCCATTTTCTGTCATGATTTTTTGTCATAGAAGTAGGAGCCCACCACATCTATGATGATACCGGGTTTTGTCACAATTATCGTCATAGGAGTGTCATATGTATGACAGAAAAAAATTTCGTTCGGCCTAAAATGTCAAGGATGTGTCTTTTTTTGTAGTGTATACATCATACAGTTCACTCGGATGAACTATTTGTGATTAGACAACACAAAATAAATGGTCAGCCAGATGAAGGTGTGTGTGATGTACGACATGTGGTTCACTCGGATGAACTGTTTGCGTTGAGACATGAGAACAGAAATAGTTTAACTTAACAAGATGTGTGTGATACGCGGCAAACATGTCTGTAATCATAAATGTGTGTGAAGACTGATAATAACATAGACGGTTGCTGCTAATAAGACGTGGGTGTTGTGCGATGGGATTGCATACAGAGCTAGAACATATATATATATATATATATATATATATATATATATATATATATATATATATATATATATGTGTGTGTGTGTGTGTGTGTGTGTGTGTGTGTGTGTGTGTGTGTGTGTGTGTGTGTGTGTGTATAGACACACACACACACACTTATAAGGACATGCTTGCATAACCAAATTAAACATCCACTTACATAGGTGGCTACTACAACCATGACATTTGCACACACCAAAGTAAGCTATTACATGCATAATTACATAGGTGGCTACTACACACATGACATTTCCACACACCAATAAAGTAAACTATATATTACATCCATGATTAACTAGCATAAACGATCATCTGATCATCATCTACTTCTTGTGACGCTTTCTCTGCTTGTGGCTCAATCCGGGCTTGTCGATTTTGGTACTTCCTCATGTCAACGATCTGCCTGTGCATCTCATAGCATGTGTACACGCTCTTGGCCGCGAACCTGAGGTGAGGTTCATCCAGTTGCTGCATCCTGGCCTTGGGTGAGGATTGGGGGCTTGTTCTCTGGGCATCCTGCTTCATCTTTTCATAGTACGGGCCGATGATGGCCGAGGCGAGTTCGACCAGGGAGTCCTTCTTCATGCTGCCCTAGACCCTGTAGTGGTCACGGATTTCAACAAGGTTCTTGCAGGCCAAGCCCGTAACACTGAGCGCATTTACATCGTCTTTGGTTTCCACCATGGCGAACTTGTAGTAAGTGATGTTGACAAACCTGTTGAAACGGTTGCAAGGCTCTGTGGCCATGCAGTAGTGGTAGATGAGGACATGATGATGCACGCACAACTGGGCAACGGCAACCTTCTGATCTATGCCAGGACGACCGGCGGTGTACTAGAGGTCGATGCCGACCACCTTGTACTTGTCTCCAGCAAGCAACTGCTCAACGCTCTTGATGTAGTCGTCCACCACGGCCGGGTCGATGGTGTACTCCACCAAGAGATCCGTCTCCCTCGCTTGGGTATCCACTCTATGCTCGCCGAACTCCATTGGAGCGCTGCTGGACATCCCCTCTCTATGTGTCGTCGCGGGTGTGCTTGTTGTGTTGTGGGGCGCGATCAAATGGTTGAAGAGGCTAAGGTTATAATGGCCGCGAGAATTAATGGGGAAGCCGGACGGCCAGGAATATCGGCAGGCCCTGATGTCAGTTCTAATTTGCAGCAGTAACTCCATCGTGTCGCACGTAACTGCATGCATGGCAACGCGCGCGGGGCAACCGCATGCATACGGGGCCCCCGACGTGATCGTGCGCACGTCCAACTGTTGGCAGAGCATGCGCGGAGGGACACGATAAGAGCGCTCCGTGGTCGCCTCAAC
>NC_041386.1:151553281-151613256 GCF_002162155.2 Triticum dicoccoides | reverse complement strand
TAACACGCAAGGAAAAGCTGTCCACAAGCCGAGCGCGCCAACGGACACGAGCGGAGCGCGCCAATGGATGCGAGTAGAGCGTGTCGCGGCGCCTAACGGCGGGATAGACCTTCATTCAAGCCAATCAAAATAAGACTGGAACGGTCATGTATGTATTGAGCAAAGGGATCGCACATGTTTGTATTGACTGGAATGAGAATCCAATAGCAAAATAAGAATTAAGGCCATGATGATGCAATCGTAGTGGTGGTTACAGGAGGCAAGAAGAAAGATGCATCCATCAATGTATGACCTCCTCCTCCTCAACTTAGTGCACCAGCTGGGCCACCGACCAGCGGCTAAGGAGCGGCGGCTTTTGTGGCGGGGTCAAGGTGCTTCTCAGCAAAGGCATCCAAGGCTTCCAGCCGGCTGAAGAAGGCCAACATCGTAGCGTCCTCACTGGCCTTGTAGATACCTATGTACATGATTCGCTCGTACACATGGGTGTGTAGGTCGACGATTTCTTGCAGGGCGAGGCGCCTCGCGGCGAGCACGACCTCCAGGTGGACATTCTTCGTGGCCTTGGCGGGCAGTCGCAGGGCCACCAGTGCTTGAAAGAGTATTCAACCATGGAGGATGATTAGGGTGGCAGGCAATAAGGAGCCCGGGCACGTGGGCTAGAGGAGTACGGCGATGTCATCCGCGAGCTTCTTGATGACGGTGAACCTGTTGGTGGTGCGAATGATCATCTGGTCCAACTGAGAGTCATAGCAAGCATCGACGGCGGCCATCCACCAGCCAGTCGCCGATACCATATGGAGACGATCCATGGTGCCATGCCCCAGGCCGACGTCGTGGACCATCTGGCAAAACCGCTGGCTGCTTGCGCGCATCGCCGCCATGGGTCTGGAGTGGGCACTTTTGCTCTTATTAGTGTAGGTGCTTAGGCAAATGCTTAGCTAGGTGAGTACGATGTGGTAGATGCATTGGAATGGAGGGACACCTTTATATGAGCACAAACTGCGTTGCATTCACATCGTGCTGCCTCTTTTCCCGGTCCTCCCATTACTTCCCTCATGCATTCACACGATGCTAATTGAAGGAGGATGCATCATTGGCAATTCAACATTTCGAGAACCGCTACCCTCTCCCTCGTCTGAATTAAAGCCGTATCAGGAACTGCGCCGCCCGTTGTCAAATTCAATAGTACAGTGCCGCCCGCTGCACGCTTGGCTGAACAAACCTCCTCGCCTCCATCTATGCTTAATTACTTAATTTTAGTTGCAAAAAATAGATACTGCTATTGATTTTTAGCTTCATATTTTGACAAATCACAGTGTTACAAGGTTGGCAAATGGCAATGTTACTACATCAACAAATGTTGATCTTTCTAGTTTGACAAATTGCAACATACCCAATATGACAGATGCAAATCGCACCAAATTGTTTGTAAGTGGTTCACACGGGTCATCCAAAAGAACCATTTGTGTTCAAGAGATGCACAAATCCAGGTCGCACTTTGCATACGGGTGTTCTATCTGAAACCAACATGCATGTTGTGAGAAGCTCTGGTTTGTGAGAAGCATATACCCAAACCTGCCCCAAAATGGGACAAAAATTTTATGAAGGCATGTTGATGCCGCACCATGATAGCATGCCAAGTTTCATGAATTTTAGACGAGTTTTGGATTTACTAGAATTTAAAAACCAGGTATTTCAATGTTTGCGGCCGAGTGACAGTGGCAAGATTTTTGACATTCATTCCCATTTCTTGCATGGGACCTAAGCATGCACCCAAGGACAAAGATTTGATTTTTCAACCAATTTATATGCACTGGAGCATGTGCATGTAGTTCAAATTTGAATTATGCACATAAATGCATTGAAAACTCACTTAATGCATAAAAATGTCCAAACAAACCCCGAAAAATCACAAAAAATAACACAACACTCCTGTTGTTCTATGTTGACACGAGAAACAATTTGAAAGCAATAAGAGGCAATGGATATCGTCTCGCCCCCAAAGTTGGGCCGTTCCCCATCGAAACCATCATGCTTGTTGTGAGAAGCTATGGTTTATGAGAAGCATATACCAAACTTGCCCCAAATGGGACAAAAATTTACCACGCCATGTTGATGCTGCTCCATGATAGCATGCCAAGTTTCATGAATTCCACACGAGTTTTGGATTTTCTAAAATTTAAAAACCAGGTATCTCAATATTTGCGGCCGAGTGACGGTGGCAAGGTGTTTGACATTCATTTCCATTTCTTGCATGGGACCTAAGCATGCATCCAAGGACAAAGATTTGATTTTTCAACCAACTTATATGCACTGGAGCATGTGCATGTAGTTCAAATTTGAATTATGCACATAAATGAATTGAAAACTCACTTAATGCATAAAAATGTCCAAATGAACCTCGAAAAATCACAAAAAATAACACAACACTCCTATTGTTCTATGTTGAAATGAGAAAAAAATTGAAAGAAATAAGAGGCAATGGATATCGTTTCGCCCCTAAAGTTGTGGCGTTCCCTACCGAAACCATCATGCTTGTTGTGAGAAGCTTTGGTTTGTGAGAAGCATATACCCAAACCTGCCCCAAATGGGACAAAAAATTTACCACGCCATGTTGATGCCGCTCCATGATAGCATGCCAAGTTTCATGAATTTCAGACGAGTTTTGGATTGACTAGAATTTAAAAACCAGATATCTCAATGTTTGCGGCCGAATGACGGTGGCAGGGTGTTTGACATTCATTCTCATTTCTTGCATGGGACCTAAGCATGCACCCAAGGACAAAGGTTTGATTTTTCAACCAATTTATATGCACTGGAGCATGTGCATGTAGTTCAAATTTGAATTATGCACATAAATGCATTGAAAACTCACTTAATGCATAAAAATGTCCAAACGGACCTTGAAAATTCACAAAAAATAACACAACACTCATGTTGTTCTATGTTTACATGAGAAAAAAATTGAAAGCAATAAGAGGCAGTGGATATCGTTTCGCCCCCAAAGTTGGGGCGTTCCCTACCGAAACCGTCATGCTTGTAACGAGAAGCTCTTGTTTGTGACAAGCATATACCCAAACCTGCCCCAAATGGGACAAAAAATTTACCATGCCATGTTGATGCCGCTCCATGGAAGCATGCCAAGTTTCATGAATTTCAGGTGAGTTTTGGATTTACTAAAATTTAAAAACCAGGTATCTCAATGTTTGCGGCCGAGTGACGGTGGCAGGGTGTTTGACATTCATTCCCATTTCTTGCATGGGACCTAAGCATGCACCCAAGGACAAATATTTGATTTTTCAACCAATTTATATGCACTGGAGCATGTGCATGTAGTTCAAATTTGAATTATGCACATAAATGCATTGAAAACTCAGTTAATGCTTAAAATGTCCAAACGAACCCTGAATAATTCCAATTCTTTTATGTTCACTCCAGATAAATGGTCTAGCAATTCAAACACAGTCCATGGCCGCTGTGACCCCATTATGTAACTCAAATCAAGACGAAAAATCGAGTAGATCCCACACAGTTTATTATAACCAACCGTGTGAGATGCAGCACAAAATATCTTGGAGCAGCGTCGGAGTATAGTATGCATACGGCTTACGCGAGAAGGTGCAATGGCTACAGTCCACAGCTCGCTCTAAATAAGGGACCGTGTCTGATGACACTTTACGCGCCAGTTTTTTGGCTGAAGCGATACCAAATTTTCAGCTTCCGCGGAAATCTCTACCTCTCCACCCCCTCCCCCTTACCAAAACTCACATTTCCCCTGTTTCTGCCTTCCTTTCCAAGTTGAAACCTTCACTCCTTGCTTGTAGTGCCGCCGCCTCCTCGCCGACAACCCTCCTTCGCTCTGCTTGGCCTCGCCTATCCAGGCAGGTAATCCAACCCCCATCCTCCTCCTCCTTCCACATCCCACATGCCCCGACCGCTGACGCGAGTGCGCCACCTTCCACCCAAATCACCGACCCCTCCACCAAATAAGCGCCGTCCTATGCCATGAGGCATGCAGTATAGCCAGGACCTCAAGGAGCATTTGGCAGCGGAGAAGCAAATCGCGGTCGCACACGCGGATGAGGTCATGATGGTTGCCATTCGTGCCGACCCCCAGATCTTGGAGGAGCACCTCGCCGTCGAGGCCACCGTTGAAGCCTCGCGCGCCGATGCCGCGACACGGTTGCCTACTTTAAATGATAGTTCGTGGCGTTTTCTCGAGGCCACCGTCGGTGCCTTCTATGAAGACTATGTGGTGTTTTCTCAGTGTGCACGTGCTTACCTCATCTCGAGAGCCAGCAGGTTGGTGCCCGGAGCGGCTCAGGCAACTCATCACTAAAACAAGAGCACCCACGATGCGGAGGCCTTGCCCTCTTCCATGTCCAAGGAGCCAATCGTCATTGATATCTCCGACAATGAGGAGTAGCTTGTCTTATTAGCTCACTATAAGGACCCATGTTCAGTTTGCTAGCCAATGCCTTTCCTTAACAAATTCTAGTGAATTGTGCTATCTACTTTTACCATGCAATCTTCTGCTATAGTGTATATGTTCTATATGTCATGCAATGTGGTGTTCAGTTAACTGCTTTGTTCAATTCTGCAAATGTGAAGTTCAATTCTTCAAGGTGCAATATTTCCAAGTTGTTAAGCATGCTTGGTTTGGTTAACTGTCTGATCTTCTATTAGGGGTATGTTATATTGTGCAATGTGGTGCTCAGTTAACATTTGTTTCATTTGTTGGGGTGTTTAGTTAACTGCTTGGTTCAATTCTGGAATGCGAAGTTCAATTGTTGTGGCTGCATTCTCTTATTGTATACCATGTGAGGAATAAATCGAATTTGGCTGCACTTAATACATGAGAAACATATACAAGTGCTATATTTCCTAGTTCTTAATCATGCTTGGTTTGGATAAATGGGTTTTCCATGTGGCTTGAATTAATCTGATGAATCTGCAATGTGCTTATTTTTCATCAACATATTTTACTGATAGCATGCGAACCCTTACTTAACCTAATGACTAACCACCTTATATGTGTTGCAGGGAAACAATGGGAAGCACTGAGGTTTACAAGATGGTACTAACTATTATACCATGCCTTTTTGTATTCCTTTGCCCCATTTCCAATATAGAGAAGATATTTATGCAAATCCCTGTTTTCAGGCTTCACTGATGATTACCTCTCAAACCACCTCTGTGGTCAGGAGGCGAGGAAAGTTTTCATACAACACCCACGGTTCAATATTGAAGTGTTCCTGAAGAGGTCGAAGGATGGACGATCAATCATCCATAGGCACTGACCTAAAGTTGCAAAGACCTTCAACATGAATGAAGGCTCAATATTCGCCTTTCGCTTCCGCAGTTTTCCAGATGAGATGCATCTCTCTATGTACCGTCTATGATGCTAATTTTGAAAGGTTCTAGATGTTGCATGTGAAACTTGTTGCTGGTGCAGTTGTGTAATCGGGTGGCCGAGTGCTGAAGCTATATCATGTTGTACTACGATGTATTTCAATTATGAAATCTTGCTTCCTTAATATGGAAATGGAATATATTATGCGCTTAATATGAATGTCAATTAGATTAGTAAATGGATTATTAATAATAGGGCAATTAGCCTGCTAATTGGCCAATTAGCTTGCTAATTGAGTTTTCCTATTGCAAACTGTTAATGAGAAAACACCATGGGCGATGACCTCAGGCAACGCACACAGTTTTTAGGAATAAACTGTTTTGGATCAATGAACAATCACACACGAAATTCTCTTGAAAATTGTTTGCTTTACGTCACCTTGCGCAAACGTTTTCCTTGGAGTGACTGGGTGGGATGTATATACGAACGGAAATGTTTAGCGGTGACTGACTGTGGGGGGTGTACTTATGACCGGAAATGATTTCACCTGTATAATTGTATTTTTTAGCACTATTGTGCGTATTACTGTATTTGAGTGCTCGCCGGTCGCACACGACCTCATTTTGCCAAGTGTGTGTGCCAGGACGGCATATCCCCGACAGTTTCTGGGTCGTGTGGGAAGGACCCCCCTATCACCCACACTACTTGGCGACGGTTCTGAATGCCGTCGCGGAAAGGGGTTAAAAACCGTTTGTTTAGGACCGACGTGTACTAGTGCCAGAAGGAACATAATGGGCCCTGGCTGCGCCTGGGGGGGTGCTCCGAGGAGAGCACAACCCATGTAACACCCCGGATGTAATTTACCTTATAGGTATCCCAACTCTTGCCGTTTCTGGCGCTAAGTTATTTTATTTTCCTCGGGTTCAGGTTTTTGTCTCCGTGTGTTGTTGCCTTTGTCATGCATCTCATATCATGTCATCATATGAATTGCATTTGCATACGTGTTCGTCTCATGCATCCGAGCATTTTCCCTGTTGTCCGTTTTGCATTCCGGCGCTCCTATCTCCTCCGGTGGTCCTTTCTACCTTTTTTTCGTGTGTGAGGGTTAAACATTTCCGGATTGGACCGAGACTTGTCATGCGGCCTTGGTTTACTACCGGTAGACCACCTGTCAAGTTTCGTATCATTTGGACTTCGTTTGATACTCCAACGGTTAACCGAGGAACCGAAAAGGCCTCATGTGTGTTGCAGCCCAACACCTCTCCAGAGTGGCCCAAAGCCCAGCTAAACCTCCTCGATCACGATCGCGTGGCCGCAAACCGTGCTCAATTTGGAGCCTCCTAGCTCCTCCTATGTATAAATACGTCCTCCCCATTCCAAATTCCAGATCAAACCCTAGTCTCCCCTTCCCCTCGCGCCGCCGGACACTTCCTCTCCACCGGCCGGACGTGTCCGCCCCCTCTCCGCGACCACGTGTCGCCTCCCCATTCGCTGAGACGCCGCGCCCACATCCCCGTGCCGCCACCCGCGCTCCGGCCCGCCGGGCCCAGGCGGGGCCCTCCCGGCCCGGGTCGCCGCCGCCTCGCGGGCGCCCGAGATCCCGCGCGACTGCCTCGCTGCACCTCGCCTTCCTCCGCCGCCCAAGTTCATCGCTGGCCGCCGCGCCTCCTCGCCACCACCGCCCGATGTCGCCGGCCGCCGCTGCCACCATCGCCAAGCGCCGCCGCCAGGGAGCCCGAGCGCGCCGTCCCGGTCTCCTCCGGGCCACCTCGACGGATCCGACGCCCTCGACAGCTCTGGCCACCGCCCGTCTTCTTTGGCGAGAGGATCCGGCTGCCTCGGTTCGCGTGCCTGCCGGATCGGGATCTAGCTACAGGAAACCCTAGGGGTTGACCTTTTTCCCCTCACTAAGTCTTTTCATGTGCACATTTTTTTAACATTGTTCATCGCATCGTGACTCCGCATCCGTAGCTCCGATTTGCGCGTGTAGCATATCAAAATGTTTATCTCAGAGAGTACATCATTTCATCGCACTTCATCATTTTCATTGGAGCTCATCTTGATGACCGAAATGATGTTGGAAGAGGCCTATGTGATATAATTGTCAGATCTGTTTCTTCAAATAGCTATTTGTCATTTTTGCCATGATTAATGTGTGTAGGATATGCTCCTGAGTTCTACATGAGTTTTGTTATATGCCATGCCATCTTTATAGAGATGCTTACCATGTATTTTTGTGATATTTGTGGTGACTAGCACAAGCTTGCAAAGTAGCGTAATCGGTAATGCTGATTTCAGGGACTTAGAATTTCTCTAAGTCCTTTTTCTGATTTTGTCATTATGCCATATGTTCATGTTGTTTCCTAGTGATCCGTGCCTCTTTTGAGGATGATCAGTAAGGATGTTTTGTTAACATTATGGTTCTCTATCCATCCATGTCTTTGTTTGCAATTATGGAGCAACCTAGCTTGAGTTAATCGAGCTCTACTTTTGCTATTTCGTGAATCCTGGCAGATTGTTGACTTGTAAGCGATTTTGCTGACGATGTTGTTATTGATCCGTGCATGCTATGTTGTTGTTCTTGCCATGTATAGCTTCTATGATATGTATTCTTGATGGGTGTAGGCTTAGTTTGTCATGCCATGCTCTGTAGTGAGTGCATCGAGCTCGTGAACATGCCTACTCATTAACAGATTTGCATGCTCTAGTTTTTGCCATGTTCACATGCTTGTAATTGTATTTTCCGATCCCTTTTGGCTCAAGGTCACTAAGGGACTTTTGTTAAGTGCTTTGAGTAGCTTCATTTGATGCCTTGATTTCCCATGTTAAGTTCCTGTAGCATATAGTTTTCATGCTCCATAGTGTGCTACCTGATGTTAAATTCCAGACTTGTGTTAATTTGCACTTGAGTGGATCCCTGCCTGAAACCTGTTTATCATTTGCACTTTTTCCATGCTTGTTTGAACCTGTTAATGGATGAATTGGCCGTAGCTCAGTGTTCAGCTTTTGTAAAGCATCATGAGTGGATCCCTGCCATGTATTTTGTTGTCATGTTTGAGTGCTATAGCATATTTAACTTGATGCATTTAAATGGCTACTTGTTGTTTATCGCAGATCGGTGCCATATTTGTTTTGCTTGCCATTTCCAAACCGTGCATCCGATTCCGGTGATCTTTATATCGATTTCAACCGAAATCACCTCACCTTTCTAGTGGCACTCTTGGATTTCCAAGTTGAGGCCAGGTTCAATCATTCCTTATCAAATCTTGCATATGCATCACATATCGCATCCCGCATAGCATACCATGTTTGCATCATGTTGTTCGAGCTTTGCACGTGGTTGATTGTCTTCCTTTTGCTTGTTTGCCTTGTTTGGATAGAGTCGGGAGACGAGTTCGCTAACGAGGAGCCCATTGAGTTTGCTTACGAGGACCAAGTCAACTCTGACAACTTTGCAGGCAAGATGATCATACCCTCGAAATCACTTCTATCTTTGCTTGCTAGATGCTCGCTCTTTTGCTATGCCTATGCTACGATACCTACCACTTGCTTATCCTGCCTCCCAAATTGCCATGTCAAACCTCTAACCCACCATGTCCTAGCAAACCGTTGAATGGCTATGTTACCACTTTGCTCAGCCCCTCTTATAGCGTTGCTAGTTGCAGGTGAAGATTGGAGATCGTTCCTTATTGGAACATTGTTTATTGTTGGGTTTATCACCATATTATCTTGTTATATTAATGCATCTATATACTTGGTAAAGGGTGGAAGGCTCGGCCTTTTGCCTAGTGTTTTGTTCCACTCTTGCCGCCCTAGTTTCCGTCATATCGGTTTTATGTTCCCGGATTTTGCGTTCCTTACGCGGTTGGGTTATAATGGGAACCCCTTGATAGTTCGCCTTGAATAAAACTCCTCCAGCAATGCCCAACATTGGTTTTACCATTTGCCACCTAGCCTCTTTTTCCCTTGGGTTTCCAGAGCCCAAGGGTCTTCTTATTTAAACCCCCTCGGGCCAGTGCTCCTCTGAGTGTTGGTCCAAACAGAGCCACTTGCAGCGCCACCTCGGGGAAACTTGAGGGTTGGTTTTAGTTGTACGTAGTGTTCATCTGAGTGTGCCCTGAGAACGAGATATGTGCAGCTCCTATCGGGATTTGTCGGCACATTCGGGCGGTGTTGTTGGACTTGTTTTACCATTGTCGAAGATGTCTTGTAGAACCGGGATACCGAGTCTCATCGGAATGTCTCGGGAGAAGGAATATCCTTCGTTGACCGTGAGAGCTTGTGATGGGCTAAGTTGGGACTCCCCTGCAGGGATTTGATCTTTCGAAAGCCGTGCCCGCGGTTATGGGTAGATGGGAATTTGTTAATGTTTGGTTGTAGATAACATGAAAACTTAACTTATTTAAAATGAATCAACCACGTGTGTTGCCGTGATGGTCTCTTCTCGGCGGAGTCCGGGAAGTGAACACGGTGTTGGAGTAATGTTTGACGTAGGTTGTTATAGGATCACTTCTTGATCATAGTTCTTCGTTCGTGCTTTTCCTTCTCTTCTCGCTCACTTTTGCGAACAGGTTAGCCACCATATATGCTAGTCGCTTGCTGCAGCTCCACATATTACCTTGCCTTACCTATAAGCTTAAATAGTCTTGATCGCGAGGGTGCGAGATTGCCGAGTCCCCCTTGACTCACAGTTTACTTCCAAAACCAGATGCAGGGACCGATGATTCCGTTCCAGATGATGCGCTTGAGCTCAAGTGGGAGTTCGATGAAGACTCACGCCGTTACTATGTGTCTTTCCCAGATGATCAGTAGTGGTGCCCAGTTGGAGCGATCGGGACCGTGTCGCATGTTGTGGTTGTTCTTTTATTTTTGTACCGTAGTCGGACCATGAGTGTATTGGATGATTGTAATGTTATTCATGTATTTGTGTGACGTGGCGAGTATAAGCCAACTATGTACCTTTTTCCCCTATTATCTATTTACATGGGTTGTTGTGAAGATTACCTTACTTGCGACATTGCTTTCAATGCGGTTATGCCTCTAAGTCGTGCTTCGACACGTAGGAGATATAGCCGCATCGAGGGCGTTACAAGTTGGTAATCAGAGCCTTCCCCGTCCTTAGGAGCCCCCCTGCTTGATCGAATTAGCTGGCGTTGTTGAGTCTTGAAAAATGTTTGGAGTCATTTAGGATTTATATATCGGAGAGTTTAGGAATTCTTTTTACTCCCCAGTCCCTTCATCGCTCTAGTAAGGCATCCTGACGTAGAGTTTTGACTCTTCTCTTCTCAAATTTCACTAAATTTTTTTTAGGATCACGCGGGTATCTTGGAATTGTTCTGATCGATTTGTGACGAGAACATTGTTCTTGGTGCCTCCTGTCATTTAAGGGTTGTGGCAGTGTCCCAGGGAGTTGAGCTCCGAGGTGTTGTCGTCACACTTTTATCGTTGCAGTTCTGGAATACCTGAGTTTAGTTTCGCCGACATCGAAAATCTCTTTTATGCAGTTGTTGGTGAGATTATCTCGACGCCACCCAGTACTGTGGTGGGAGTTCGGGAGTATTGCCATAACTTGTATAACGGATGCTTTTCGAAGGTTGAGGTAGACGATTTCCAAAGTTTTTCTCGGTTATGTGTTGAAGAATGGATACAGCTGGATGTAGGATTTGCTATATTTGGGTGATATATTATGCTTCCCCTGTATCCCCAACACCTGATTGCATAACCGGAAAGGTTCGGGAGTTTCATAGGTGGGAATTCTTGTAGCTCTAGTTCTTCTTCCATGAATATTTGGTTTGAGATTGGGTGATCTTTATCGAGTATTCGTTCTTGTTCCGTACCTTGTTGTTGTTTTTTTCTTCTACCTCAATTCTAAGTGGCTTCTCAATTTATGGATATGTGACCATTTCAATTGGAATGCATTCGTTCATTTTGTTCGGATGTGAAGACTATATGTTGCAATTTCTACCCGTTTGATTCAGCTTCAATTTTTGTCTGTCAATGTGCTAATGGATGTCAACCTGTTCAGGATGGCTCCTCCAACGCGCACGACTCCGAATCCTGATCCGCCACCACCACCTCCACCTCCGGAGGCATGGCAAGCTGTGATGGCCGCTACCAATGCAAACACGCAGCTGATCATGCAACTTCTTCAAGAGCGCAACCAAGGGAACCAGGGCAACAATCAGAATCACTTTGCTACACTCAACCAGTTCCTTGCTAACCAGCCAAAGACCTTCAGCAATTGCGTTGAGGCAACTGACGCTGATGATTGGCTCGTGGACATATGCAAGCATTCCGAGTGCAGTAACGTCAGGCCTGAGGACTTTGTCAAGTTTGCTTCCTTCCAACTCAAAGACCAAGCTGCAGAATGGTTTCAGTAGTACAAAGATTCCAGAGGAGGCCGTGTGATTACCTGGGATGAATTCCGTCAAGACTTCAAAGCTCATCATATTCCTCAGAGCGTGGTTGAACGCAAGCATGAGGAATTCCGCAACCTGAAGCAAGGCTCTATGTCTGTCTATGAGTACAACAAGATGTTTCAGAAGCTCGCCTGTTTTGCTAAGCAGGACGTCCCTAACGAGAAGAGCATGATATACCAGTTCAGGGGTGGTCTCAGAGAAGAAATCCAGCTAGCTCTTGTCCTCTTTGAGCACATGAGGTACGATGAGTTTTACAACATGGCAATGAAGCAAGAGACTACTCAACTGAAGTGCGATGCTCCCAAGAAGCGAGTCAGAGATGCTACTCCTTCTTCCTCAACTCAAGTGGCTAAGCAGCAGAAGTATTGGCTTCCTCCTCCTCCGTTCTGTCAGCCTTATCAGCAGAAGAGCAAAGGTGGCGGTGGATCTTCCCACCCACCCAACCCTGGCTTTCAAAACAAGACTTCGTCTCAAGCTCCAAGATCGAGTGCTCCGTATCACCGTCCGCTTTCAGAGGTCACGTGCAACAAGTGCCAACAGAAGGGTCACTATGCCAACAAATGCTTCAATCAGAGGCGTCTCCCTCCTCCTCCTCCTATGATATCAGCAAGTACAGCTATGGTCAAGCATAACCCCAAGCACGCCAAGGTCAACTTGTTGAACGCAGCTCAGGCAGAGGACTCACCAGATGTCATCATGGGTAACCTTCCTGTTAACGATGTTGCTGCAAAAGTTCTTTTTGACACTGGTGCATCACTTTGTTTTATTTCAAGACCATTTGTTGCCAAGCATGATCTTGTGACCGAAAGGATTCCTTTCTCGTTGAAGATTGTGTCTCCGGGCAAGCAAATGACTTCTAACAATTGCGTCCCGGATATCTCGATCACGTTGGGCGACTACAAGTTTCTGTCCTCTCCGGTGGTTCTTGGAAACTCGGATATTGATCTTATTCTCAGAATGGATTGTCTTTCTAAGCACAAGGCGCATCTTGATTGTGCTGCCAGGCAGATTCAATTGACTCATTCGTCTGAGGATGTAATTGTCTTTGCCGCTCGTGATGATACCATCCGTCTGTTTTCTCTCAATGAGAAGGGTGAACTGGATGCCATCTCTCAAATTCCAGTCGTTTGCGAATATCAAGACGTCTTTCCAGAAGAGCTTCCAGGAATGCCTCCGCACCGGCCAGTTGAATTCGTCATCGATCTTGAGCCTGGCACGGAACCTATTTGCAAACGTCCTTACAAGCTTGGACCTGAAGAGTTGAAAGAGCTGAAGAAGCAACTCGATATTCAAGAGAGAATGGGTCTCATCCGACCTAGTTCTTCTCCGTGGGGTTGTGGAGTTCTTTTTGTGAAGAAAAAGGATGGAATGGACCGACTTTGTGTTGACTACCGTCCATTGAACAAGAAGACTATCAAGAACAAGTACCCACTTCCCAACATCAATGAGCTGTTCGAACAACTCAAAGGTGCTCAAGTATTCTCCAAGCTTGATCTCCGTATGGGCTATCACCAGATTCGAATCCGTGAGAAAGATATTCCCAAGACGGCTTTCAGAACAAGCTATGGTTCATATGAATACACTGTCATGTCTTTTGGCCTCGTCAACGCTCCTCCGACTTTCTCTCGCATGATGAACTTCATCTTCAACGCCTACACAAATGACTTCGTCTTGGTCTACCTCAATGACATTCTGGTCTTTTCGAAGAACAAGGAAGATCATGCCAAGCACTTGCGTTTGGTGCTCGATAAGCTCAGAGAACATCAGTTCTACGCCAAGTTCTCAAAGTGCGAGTTTTGGCTCGATGAGGTTATCTATCTTGGGCATATCATCTCTGCCAAGGGCATAGCGGTGAATCCTGAGAAGGTGTCTACAATTGTGAATTGGGAACCACCTCAGAACGTGAAGCAACTCCGCAGCTTCCTTGGTCTCGCAAGCTACTGTCGAAGGTTCGTTGAGAACTTTTCAAAGATCGCGAAGCCTCTTTCAAACCTTCTCCAGAAGCATTTCAAGTACATTTGGTCTCCGGAATGTGACATCGCTTTCAACACTTTGAAAGAGAAATTAGTCACCGCTCCAGTTCTGACTCCTCCTGATGAATCCAAACCGTTCGAGGTCTTCTGTGATGCCTCTCTTCAAGGTCTTGGTGCAGTGTTGATGCAATAGAAGAAAGTTGTGGCTTATACCTCTCGCCAATTGAAGCCCAACGAGAAGAACTACCCCACTCATGACCTCGAGTTGGCGGCAGTTGTGCATGCTCTTTTGACTTGGAGACATCTCTTATTGGGAAGAAAAGTGGACATCTTCACTGACCACAAGAGTCTCAAGTACATCTTCACTCAGCCTAATCTCAACTCAGGCAGACTCATTGGGTCGAACTGATTCAAGAGTATAATCCGAGTATCGAGTATACTCCAGGCAAGGCCAATGTGATTGCTGACGCATTGAGTCGGAAGGCTTACTGCAACAGTCTGATTATCAAGCCTTACCAACCCGAGCTTTGTGAAGCTTTCTGCAAACTCAATCTGCAAGTTGTTCCTCAAGGTTTCCACGCCAACCTTCAAGTCTCTCCTACTTTGGAAGATCAGATTCGCGAGGCTCAACTTCTTGATGCTATGGTGAAGAAGGTGAAGATTGGGATCGCCAAGAGTCAACCCAAGTACAAGTGCTATCGCCTTGATGATAAGGACACTCTCTTCTTCGAGGATCGCATTGTGGTGCCAAAAGGTGACCTTCGTAAAGTTATTATGAATGAGGCTCACAATTCACTCCTCTCCATCCACCCTGGGAGTACGAAGATGTACCAGGACCTCAAGCAGGCTTATTGGTGGACTCGAATGAAGCGCGAGATTGCTCAGTTCATGAATGAATGTGATGTCTGCAGAAGAGTAAAGGCAGAACACCAACGGCCAGCTGGTCTCCTCCAACCTCTTGCCATTCTAGAATGGAAGTTTGACCACATTGAGATGGACTTTGTGACTGGGTTTCCAAAGTCCAAGCGTGGCAATGATGCTATATTCGTTGTCATCGACAAACTCACTAAAGTGGCTCATTTCCTGCCTATCAAAGAGTCTATCACTGCAGCTCAATTGGCGGAGCTTTATACCTCTTGTATCGTCTCTCTGCACAACATTCCACTATTGATCTCTTCAGACCGTGGCAGCATCTTTACCTCCAAGTTTTGGGATTCTTTTCAGAAGGCCATGGGCACCAACATCCGCTTCAGCATAGCTTTCCATCCTCAAACTAGCGGTCAAGTCAAGCGTGTCAATCAGATTCTTGAAGATATGCTCAGGGCTTGCGTTATCTCCTTCGGTATGAAGTGGGAAGATTGTCTTCCATATGCCGAATTCTCCTACAACAACAGTTTTCAGGCAAGTTCGAGCAAGGCCCCATTTGAAATTCTCTATCGCAGGAAGTGTCGTACTCCTCTTAATTGGTCAGAGACCGGTGAACGTCAACTTCTTGGAAATGACTTGATCACAGAGGCAGAGGAGATGTGCAAAGTCATTCGTGATAACCTCAAAGCAGCGCAATCGCGCCAGAAGAGCTACTATGATAGTAAGCATCGTGATTTGGCATTCGAGATCGGAGACCATGTTTACCTCCGCGTCTCTCCAATGAAAGGTACTCGTCGCTTCGGTATCAAAGGGAAGCTTGCCCCTAGATACATGGGTCCTTTCAAGATCGTCAGCAATAGAGGCGATCTCGCCTATCAACTCGAGCTTCCTTCAAACTTTGCAAATATGCACGACGTGTTCCATGTCTCTCAGCTCCGCAAGTGCTTCAAGACTCCTGACCGCACCGTTAACTTCGAAGACATTGATCTCCAAGAAGACCTCTCTTATCGTGAGCACCCAGTTGGTATTCTTGAAGAGACTGAACGCAAGACTCACAATAAGTCAATCAAATTCCTCAAAGTCAAGTGGTCACACCATTCCGACCGAGAATCCACCTGGGAACGCGAGGATCACCTCCGTTCTAAGTACCCGGCGTTTTTCCAGTCCTAGATCTCGGGACGAGATCCTTTCATAGTGGTGGAGTGTTGTAACACCCCGGATGTAATTTACCTTATATGTATCACAACTCTTGCCGTTTTCGGTGCTAAGTTATTTTATTTTCCTGGGGTTTAGGTTTTTGTCTATGTGTGTTGTTGCCTTTGTCATGCATCTCATATCATGTCATCATGTGCATTGCATTTGCATACGTGTTCGTCTCATGCATCCGAGCATTTTCCCTGTTGTACGTTTTGCATTCCGGCGCTCCTATCTCCTCCGGTGGTCCTTTCTACCTTTTTTTCGTGTGTGGGGGTTAAACATTTCTGGATTGGACCGAGACTTGTCATGCGGCCTTGGTTTACTACTAGTAGACCGTCTGTCAAGTTTCGTACCATTTGGACTTCGTTTGATACTCCAACGGTTAACCGAGGAACCGAAAAGGCCTCGTGTGTGTTGCAGCCCAACACCTCTCCAGAGTGACCCAAAGCCCAGCTAAACCTCCTCCATCCTCTCGGTCATTCAATCACGATCGCGTGGCCGCAAACCGTGCTCAATTTGGAGCCTCCTAGCTCCTCCTATGTATAAATAGGTCCTCCCCATTCCAAATCCCGGATTAAACCCTAGTCTCCCCTTCCCCTCGCGCCGCCGGACACTTCCTCTCCACCAGCCGGACGTGTCCGCCCCCTCTCCGCAGCCACGCGTCGCCTCCCCATTCGCTGAGACGCCGCACCCACATCCCCGTGCTGCCACCCGCGCTCCGGCCCGCCGGGCCCAGGCGGGGCCCTCCCGGCCCGGGTCGCCGCCGCCCCGCGGGCGCCCGAGATCCCACGCGGCTGCCTCGCTGCCCCTCGCCTTCCTCCGCCGCCCGAGTTTGTCACCGGCCGCCGCGCCTCCTCGCCACCACCGCCCGACGTCGCCGGCCGCCGCTGCCACCATCACCTAGCGCCGCTGCTAGGCAGCCCGAGCGCGCCGTTCCGGTCTCCTCCGCGCCACCTCGCCGGAGACCTCGCCGGATCCGACGTCCTGGACAGCTCCGGCCACCGCCCGTCTTCTCTGGCGAGAGGATCCGGCC
This sequence comes from Triticum dicoccoides, assembly GCF_002162155.2. Lineage (NCBI taxonomy): Eukaryota > Viridiplantae > Streptophyta > Magnoliopsida > Poales > Poaceae > Triticum > Triticum dicoccoides. Next base: position 151,596,414 of record NC_041386.1, on the reverse strand, counting down.
GCCTCGGTTCGCGTGCCCGCCGGATTGGGATCTAGCTACAGGAAACCCTAGGGGTTGACCTTTTTCCCCTCACTAAGTCTTTTCATGTGCACATTTTTTAGCATTGTTCATCGCATCATAACTCCGCATCCGTAGCTCCGATTTGCATGTGTAGCATATCAAAATGTTCGCCTCAGAGAGTAAATTATTTCATCTAATTGCGTCATTTTCATTTGAGCTCATTTTGATGCCCGAAATGCTGTTGGAAGTGGGCTATGTGATATAATTGTTAGATCTGTTTCATCAAATAGCTATTTGTCATTTTTGCCATGATTAATGTGTGCAGGATATGCTCCTGAGTTCCACATGAGTTTTGTTATATGCCATGCCATCTTTACATAGGTTCTTACCATGTATTTTTGTCATATGTTTGGTGACTAGCACAAGCTTGCAAAGTAGCGTAATCGGTAATGCTGATTTCAGGGACTTAGAATTTCTCTAAGTCCTTGTTCTGATTTTGTCATTATGCCATATGTTCATGTTGTTTCCTAGTGATCCGTGCCTCTTTGAGGATGATCAGTAAGGATATTTTGTTAGCATTGTGGTGCTATATCCATCCATGTCTTGGTTTGCAATTATGGAGCACCCTAGCTTGAGTCAATCGAGCTCTACTTTTGCTATTTCGTGAATCCTGACAGATTGTTGACTTGTTAGCGATTTTGCCGAGGATGTTGTTATTGATCCGTGCATGCTATTTTGTTGTTCTTGCCATGTCTAGCTTCTATGATATGTATTATTGATGGGTGTATGCTTAGTTTGTCATGCCATGCTCTGTAGTGAGTGCATCGAGCTCGTGAACATGCCTACTCGTTAACAGATTTGCATGCTCCAGTTTTTCACTAAGTCTGTAATCTGATTATGTTTTTGCCATGTTCACATGCTTGCAATTGTATTTTCTGATCCCTTTTGGCTCAAGGTCACTAAGGGACTTTTGTTAAGTGCTTTGAGTAGCTTCATGTCATGCATTGCTTTGCCATGTTAAGTTCCTGTAGCATATAGTTTTCATGCTCCAAAGTGTGCTACCTGATGTTAAATTCTAGACTTGTGTTAATTTCACTAAGTCTGAAACCTGTTTATCATTTGCACTTTTGCCATGCTTGTTTGAACCTGTTAATGGATGAATTGGCCGTTTCTCAGTGTTCATCTTTTTTCAAGCATAATGCATATTTTGTTGTCATGTTTGAGCGCTGTAGCATATTTAACTTGATGCACTTAGATGGCTACTTGCTATTTATCGCAGATCGGTGCCATATTTGTTTTGCTTGCCATTTCCAAACTGTGCATCCGATTCCGGTGATCTTTATATCGATTTCAACCAAAATCACCTCACCTTTCCAGTGGCACTCTTGGATTTCCCAGTTGAGGCCAGGTTCAATCATTCTTTGTCAAATCTTGCATATGCATCACATATCGCATCCCGCATAGCATACCATGTTTGCATCATGTTGTTCAAGCTTTGCACGTGGTTGATTGTGTTCGTTTTGCTTGTTTGTCTTGTTTGGGTAGAGCCGGGAGACGAGTTCTCTAATGAGGAGCCCGTTGAGTTTGCTTACGAGGACCAAGTCAACTTTGACAACTTTGCAGGCAAGATGACCATACCCTCGAAATCACTTCTATCTTTGCTTGCTAGATGCTCGCTCTTTTGCTATGCCTATGCTACGATACCTACCACTTGCTTATCATGCCTCCCAAATTGGCATGTCAAACCTCTAACCTACCATGTCCTAGCAAACCGTTGAATGGCTATGTTACCGCTTTGCTCAGCCCCTCTTACAGCGTTGCTAGTTGCAGGTGAAGATTGGAGATCGTTCCTTGTTGGAACATTGTTTATTGTTGGGTTTATCACCATATTATCTTGTTATCTTAATGAATCGATATACTTGGTAAAGGGTGGAAGGCTCGGCCTTTTGCCTAGTGTTTTGTTCCTCTCTTGCTGCCCTAGTTTCCGTCATATCGGTGTTATGTTCCCGGATTTTGCGTTCCTTACGCGGTTGGGTTATAATGGGAACCCCTTGACAGTTCGCCTTGAATAAAACTCCTCCAGCAATGCCCAACCTTGGTTTTACCATTTGCCACCTAGCCTCTTTTTCCCTTGGGTTTCCGGAGCCCAAGGGTCATCTTATTTAACCCCCCCATGGGCCAGTGCTCCTCTGAGTGTTGGTCCAAACAGAGCCACTTGCAGTGCCACCTCGGGGAAACTTGAGGGTTGGTTTTAGTTGTACATAGTGTTCATCTGAGTGTGCCCTGAGAACGAGATATGTGCAGCTCCTATCGGGATTTGTCGGCACATTCGGGTGCTGTTGCTGGACTTGTTTTACCATTGTCGAAGATGTCTTGTAGAACCGGGATACCGAGTTTGATCGGAATGTCTCGGGAGAAGGAATATCCTTCGTTGACCGTGAGAGCTTGTGATGGGCTAAGTTGGGACTCCCCTGCAGGGATTTGAACTTTTGAAAGCCGTGCCCGCGGTTGTGGGCAGATGGGCATTTGTTAATGTCCGGTTGTAGATAACATGAAAACTTAACTTATTTAAAATGAATCAACCGCGTGTGTTACCGTGATGGTCTCTTCTCGGCGGAGTCCGGGAAGTGAACACAGTGTTGGAGTAATGTTTGACGTAGGTTGTTATAGGATCACTTCTTGATCATAGTTCTTCGTTCGTGCTTTACCTTCTCTTCTCGCTCTCTTTTGCGAACAGGTTAGCCTCCATATATGCTAGTCGCTTCCTGCAGCTCCACATATTACCTTGCCTTACCTATAAGCTTAAATAGTCTTGATCGCGAGGGTGCGAGATTGCTGAGTCCCCTGTGACTCACAGTTTACTTCCAAAACCAGATGCGGGGACCGATGATTTCATTCCAGATGATGCGCTTGAGCTCAAGTGGGAGTTCGACGAAGACTCACGCCGTTACTATGTGTCTTTCCCAGATGACTCGGGGCCGTGTCACATGTTGGGGTTGTTCTTTTATTTTGGTACCACAGTCGGACCATGAGTGTATTGGATGATTGTAATGTTATTCATGTATTTGTGTGACGTGGCAAGTGTAAGCCAACTATGTACCTTTTACCCTATTATCTATTTACATGGGTTGTTGTGAATATTACCTTACTTGCGATATTGCTTTCAATGCGGTTATGCCTCTAAGTTGTTCTTCGACACGTAGGAGATATAGCCGCATCGAGGGCGTTACAACCCACCAGGGCGTGCCAGGAGGCCCAGGCGCGCCCTGGTGTGTTGTGCCCACCTCGGGTGCCCCCCGGACCGCCTCTTTGCTTTATAAATACCCCAATATTCTAGAAACCCTAGGGGAGTCGATGAAATATTCATACAGCCACCGCAGAGTCGAGAACCACCAGATCCAATCTAGACACCATCTCGAATGGGGTTCACCACCTCCATTGGTGCCTCTCTGATGATGCGTGACACTACAAAAAATACACTTCCGTGATTATACGTGTTTGTCACAGTGGGTCACGTTTTCTGTCATGCATGTACATCCATGACAATTTTATGACAGAATCAAGATAGTCATACCTGTGCTATCGTAGAAGTGTTGCATGACATTACCAAAATTATCATCATTCAAGTGTCCACTTCCATGTAGATAAATGGCGCGTCATGGAAGTGCTTTCGTCAAGGGTGACCGACACGTGGCATCCACCATAACGGGTTGCCGTTAAGCTATCGGGTCTGGTTTTGGATCCGATAACCCGCTAACAGCCCGGACCAATGAGGATTTTCCACGTGTGAAATTCTCATTGGCCGGAGGAAACACGTGTTGGCTCACCGTTGGGACAGATTTCATACATTCATTGGATAGGAGGCGCCTATGATACATTGACATGTGGCACGACCCAATAGAGGCCGGCCCGTTTGACTTAGTCAAAAGGTAACGGGCCGGCCCACGGAAAGCCTGTTAACGACCTGTTCGTATATAGCCCATTTACAGCCCGCTAACTCATGGCCCGTTATGACCTATTGGAATTAAGCCCAGTAGCTTCATCTGGGCCGTCCAATATGATTCTGGCCTGTTGTAACTTCCAGCCCATGTATGGCTGATATGTCTCCATCATATCTACTTTTCCAAACACTTTTGACCTTATTTTGGAGTCTAACTTGCATGATTTGAATGGAACTAACCCGGACTGATGTTGTTTTTAGCAGAATTGCCATGGTGTTATTTTTGTGCAGAAATAAAAGTTCTCGAATGACCTGCAACTTCATGGAGAATATATTTGGAATTTATAAAAAATACTGGCGAAAGAATCAACACCAGGGGGGCCACACCCTGTCCATGAGGGTGGGGGCGCGCCCACCCCCTAGGGCGTGCCCACTGTCTCGTGGGCCCCCTGAGGCTCCATCGACGTCAACTCCAACTCTATATATTCACGTTCGGGGAGAAAAAAATCAGAGAGAAGTATTCATCGCGTTTTATGATAAGGAGCCGCCGCCAAGCCCTAATCTCTCTCGGGAGGGCTGATCTGGAGTCCGTTCGGGGCTTCGGAGAGGGGAATCTGTCGCCATCGTCATCATCAACCTTCCTCCATAACCAATTTCATGATGCTAACCGCCGTGCGTGAGTAATTCCATCGTAGGCTTGTTGGACGGTGATGGGTTGGATGAGATTTATCATGTAATCGAGTTAGTTTTGTTAGGGTTTGATCCCTAGTATCCATTATGTTCTGAGATTGATGTTGCAGTGACTTTTCTATGCTTAATGCTTTTCACTAGGGCCCGAGTGCCATGATTTCAGATCTGAACCTATTATGTTTCCATGAATATATGTGAGTTCTGGATCCTATCTTGCAAGTCAATAGTCACCTATTATGTGTTATGATCCGTTAACCCCAAAGTGACAATAATCGGGACAATTACCGGTGATGACCATAGTTTGAGGAGTTCTTGTATTCACTGAGTGCTAATGCTTTGTGCCGATACTATATTAAAAGGAGGCCTTAATATCCCTTAGTTTCCAATAGGACCCTGCTACCACGGGAGGGTAGGACAAAAGATGTCATGCAAGTTCTTTTCCATAAACATGTATGACTATATTTGGAATACATGCCTACATTACATTGATGAACTGGAGCTAGTTCTGTGTCACCCTATGTTATAACTGTTGCATGAGGAACCGCATCCCGACATAATTATCCAGCACTGATCCATTGCCTATGAGCTTTTCACATATTGATCTTTGCTTAGTTACTCTACCGTTGCCATTGTTACAATTACTACAAAACCAATACTATTACTTTTGCCACCGTTACCGTCACTTCCATATTACTTTGCTACTAAATACTTTGCTACGGATATTAAGTCTTTCAGGTGCGGTTGAATTGACAACTCAACTGTTAATACTTGAGAATATGCTTTGGCTCCCCTTGTGTCGAATCAATAAATTTGGATTGAATACTCTACCCTCGAAAACTGTTGCGATCCCCTATACTTGTGGGTTATCAAGACTATTTTCTGGTGCCGTTGCCGGGGAGCATAGCTCTATTCTTTGAGTCATTTGGGATTTATATCTGTTGATCATTATGAACAACTTGAAAGATGAAAGAACCAAGATTTTCCCTGAACTACGAGGGGAGGAAAGGAACTGCCATCTAGCTCTGCACTTGATTCACCTTCTGTTATGAGTAAACTTGTGACACATACTGCTGTTATTCATTCTGATATGTCGCATGTTATCTATGATGCCACTTCTGCTATGCATGATGCTTATGATGAAACTACTTCTATGTCTGATAATACTGTGCCATTAGGTGAATTTCTTGATGAAAAACTTGCTACGGTTAGAGAGAATGAAATTATTGAAACTGATAATATTGATGAAAGTGATGATGAAGATTTTCCCCCTAGATATGAATTGCTTGTTGTGCCTGAGGGATCTGTTATGGATGAAGAAACTGCTAGAGACTTTTTAGCTCGCAATTATAGATATAATCTTAAGAAACTATTAGCTAAGCTGAAAGAGAAATACTTGAATGCTAGAATGAAACATGACCCTGCTTTTGCTACTTCACCTATCTGTATCACCAATAAGGATTGTGATTTCTTTGTCGATCTTGAGTTAAATTACTTTGGTTGAATCTGATCCTTTTTATGGCTATGAATCTGAAACTATTGTGGCACATCTTACTAAATTACATGATATAGCCACCATGTTCACTAATGATGAGAAAAATCACTATTACTTTATCCTTAAGTTGTTTCCATTCTCATTAAAGGGTGATGCTAAAACATGGTTTAATTCTCTTGATCCTGGTTGTGTGCATAGTCCCCAGGATATGATTTATTACTTCTCTGCTAAATATTTTTCCCCGCTCATAAGAAACAAGCTGCCTTAAGGGAAATATATAATTTTGTGCAAATTTAGGAAGAGAGTCTCCCACAAGCTTGGGGGAGGCTTCCCCAATTACTTAATGCTTTGCCTGATCATCCTCTCAAGAAAAATGAAATACTTGATATCTTTTATTGACTAACCGATGCTTTTAGAGACCACCTGGATAGTTGTGCTGGTTGTGTTTTCATGGAAAGAACTGTTGATCAAGCTGAATTGCTATTGAATAATATGTTGAGTAATGAAAATGATTGGACACTTCCTGAACCAACCCCTAAGCCAACTCCGAAGAAAAGGGGTATTCTATTTCTCAGTACCGAAGATATGCAAGAGGAAAAGAAATCTATGAAAGAAAAGGGTAGTAAAGCTGAAGATGTTAATAATTTACCACCTATTGAAGGGATACATGGTCTTAATAACCCGACACGGGTAGTAAAGGTAAATTCTCTCTATATATTTGATGAAGGTGATATTCCTCGTTATAAGTCTGCTAGCCAATGCTTAGATGAGTTTGATAATTTTATTGTTAAACAAGAAAACTTCAATGCTTATGTTGGTAGAAAATTGAAAAATAATGCTTATATGATTGAACACTTGAGTGATTATATGTCTAGAGTTAAAGGTGAACTTAAACTTTTAGTAAACATGCTGCTATGGTTACCACTCAAGTAGAACAAGTGCTTAAAGCTCAGAATGATTTGCTCAATGAATTAGATAATAGGAAAAATGAAAATGCTATTAGAGTTGTGACTAGAGGGGGTAAAATGACTTAGGAACCTTTGTATCCTGAGGGCCACCCTAAGAGAATTGAGAAACATTCTTAGAGAACTAATTTGATGCACCTAGTTTTTCTTAGAAGAAGAAAAAGAAAGATGATAGGACTTTGCATGCTTCTAGTGAACTTGTTGTTGACACACCTGAGAATCCCAAAGATATTTCTATTTCTGATGCTGAAACACAATCTGGTAATGAACATGAACCTAGTGGTAATGTTAATGATGATGTTCATGCTGATGCTCAACCTAGCAACAATAATGATGTAGAAGTTGAACCTGCTGTTGATCTTGATAACCCACAATCAAAGAATCAACATTATGATAAGAGAGACTTTGTTGCTAGGAAGCACGGTAAAAAAATAGAACCATGGGTTCAGAAACCCATGCCTTTTCCTCCAAAACTATCCAAGAAACAAGATGATGAGGATTTTGAGCGCTTTGCTGAAATGATTAGACCTATCTTTTTGCGTATGCGTTTGACTGATATCCTTAAAATGAATCCTTATGCTAAGTACATGAAATATATTGTTACAAATAAAAGAAAGATATCGTAAGCTAAAATTTCCACCATGCTTGCCAATTATACTTTTAAGGGTGGAATACCAAAGAAACTAGGAGATCCAAGAGTACCAACTATACCATGCTCCATTAAAAGAAACTATGTTAAAACTACTTTATGTGATCTTGGAGCCGGTGTTAGTGTTATGCCTCTCTCTTTATATCATAGACATGATTCGAATAAGTTGACAACTACTGAAATATCTTTGCAAATGGTCAATAAATCAACTACTATACCTATCGGTATTTGTGAGGATGTGCCTGTTGTGGTTGCAAACGTTACTATTTTAACAAACTTTGTTATTCTTGATATTCCCGAGGACGAATATGTCGATTATCCTTGGTAGACCCTTTTTGAATACTGTAGGGGCTGTTATTGACTGCAACAAAGGCAATGTCACTTTTCATGTTAATGGTAATGAGCATACAGTACACTTTCCGAGGAAACAACCTCAAGTCCACAGTATTAATTCTATTGGAAAAATTCCAATGATTATTATTGGAGGTTTTGAATTTCCTCTTCCTACTGTCAAGAAGAAATACGATATTCTTATTGTTGGGGACGTGCATATCCCCGTTGAGGTAACTTAGTGTTATTCGAAAATTCTCTGGTTTGATGTTATTCAAAAAGAGTATGTTAACAAGACTTGATCAACCTTGTTAGTGGATTCCTATTTGATGAGCATGAGATGGATGAAGTTAGAAAGCACAACTCTCTATACCCTCTTTTTTACTTTCTGTTATTTATATTAAATAAAGCAAAAATAGTATTTTTTGTCTGTTTTCTGAATTATCCTTGCAATAAAAAAATACCCAAAAAATAAAATTTCTCCAAATGCACTGAAAATTTTAGATGATTTTTTGTAGAATATTTAAGAATTATTGGCACTGAGAACACACCAGGGGAACACACCACCTGGCTACGAGGGTCCAGGGCGCGCCCACCCCCTAGGGTGCGCCCCGTGCCTCGTGGACCCCACGTGGGCCCCTCCACTTATTCTTGCACCCACACACTTCGTCTTCCTCCAGAAAAAAATCCTCCACTAGCTCAAACCCGAGTTCTACCTCATCTTGCTACCATTTTCGATCTCCTAGCTCAAAGCTCCATTCACAAAACTGCTTTGGGGGATTCTTCTTCGGTATGTGACTCCTCCAATGGTCCAATTAGTTTTTGTTTAGTGCTTTATTTATTGCAAATTTTTGCTGCTTAGGTGACCCTGTTCTTGAGCTTGCATGTCAAATTTATGTCGTCAAAAGCAGTTTTAATGCATGATATAGCCTCTAGACACTTGTGGGAGTAGTTGCTATCAATCCTTTTGAGTTTGATTCACTTTTATTTTTGAGTCACTAAAAATTTCAGAATTTTTTCAGAGAAAATGATGAAGAGATTGTTGAGGGGCTCTTCGAGCCGAAGCTCGAAGGATAAGTAAAGTGAAGAGAATAAGAAGCCCAAATATAATCTCCCTCGCACTGTAGAGGTTCGGCCGTGTGAATGGCCTTGTGATGAGTTCTTGAGAGAAGCCAGGATTTATGAAGATTTTTATTATTTGGCTCAGAATGCAGGCCTCATCGACTTCCTCCGCGACCAGCGCGAACAGTATCTCCTCCTCACTAATATTTTCATGCAAAATTTTTACTATCATGCTAAGAAATCACCACCTTCGGTGGAATTTCACTTATATGATGAGGTTAAGGAAATGTCACTATACGATTTTTGTCGGGTCTGTAAGATACCCTTTGAGGGCAGCATAGAGGAACCACATCGTAATGATGTGGAGGGATTTATTGATATGATTGCTGTAGGGGAAACGAGCAAACTTTCCGATGCAAGAATTACTAGCATCCATTTCCCTGTTCTACATTACTTTGCAATATTTGCTAGTAGATGCTTAATTGGTCGCGGGAACAGTGGAAACCTTAGTGCCCCTGATATTGTTATTTTATGCCATGCCTTGTTTCATGATACAACTTTCAGTCTAGGCGCTATTGTTGCTAAACGGTTAAATCTGAACCATACAAAGGGTCACATCCTTGTAGGCATCTTTGCTTCTCGCCTTGCTCACACTTCAGCATACCTATTAGGCATTATGAGAAAGAGGAAAAGTTGCTGCCCCTACTTTCTAGATTATAAGTGTATGGTAGCACATGGTTTTATTGTTAAGGATAAGAAGAAGGTGTTTAAGTATAGATTGATATTTGATAAAAATTACTGTGAGATTATTACCTTGCCTACGCCCTCTTTGTTTAACATATTTTCACGCATGTACCTCGTTTTGTCGGAGGCCGTTCATGCATACTGGAGCCTGACACCAGCTCCAGAGCATGAGACGGAGCCATCCCTTGACACTTATCGACAGTCTCTTTATCAGTGGGATTTAGAGGAGATCGCCAACCAATGAAACCCAGAGGGCACTCCTCCGTATACTGGAGAGGGCAGCTTTGAGCCAAGGCCCTATACCAACTTAGGCCAAAAGCCTAAGCTTGGGGGAGTACGAATTTGTCACCGACATTACATTCATGTTCGCACACCCATGACAGTTGTCGGTGCTGATACTTTTTCATTGTACTATCCATGCTAGTTTATTTTCTTTTCCAGCATCCTTCTTGTGTGTTTGAAAAACCTTAAGAAAAACAAAAAAAATTAGTTGTAGCTTTTAGCTAGTTTACTTTCCATGCCTGTAGTAGTAATTAAAAGAAAACCCAAAAAGATTTCTCATTTTTCTTTTGCTTGTTGGGAGCTTTCCCATGTAAATAGTTTTATTTCCTTTCTTTTCCTTGGGGGTTGAGAGGAGAAGACCATGATGAAAAATTGTTGATTGGCTCTCATATGCATTATTGTTGATCTAAAAAAGAGCCCATATTACCTTGTCTTCTCCCTTATATCGAATGCTTACAGATTCCAGCTTAGTCCAATGCACGTGCACTATTATTATTATTATCCACACCATTCGGTTGTGCAAGTGAAAGGCAATAATGAAGATACATGAAGGACTGATTGAGATGAGAGAAGCTGGTATGAACTCGAGCTATCTTGTTTTTGTAAATATGATTAGTTCATCGTTCCTGATTCAACCCATTATGAATGAATCATGTTTGCAATGAAAATTAGAGATTATTCTTGCTCATGCCATGCTTAATTAGCTAGGAGTTTATAATGGTTTACCTTGCGTGCCAACATGCTATTAAAATGGTTGTGGTGTGGTATGATAGGGTGATATCCTCCTTTGAACGATTCGAGTGGCTTGACTTGGCACATGTTCACGCATGTAGTTGAAACAAAATCAACATAGCCTCCATGATATTTATGTTCATGGTGAATTATATCCTACTCATACTTGCACTCAATGTTAATTAATTTTAAATGCATGTTCATGATTGTTGTCGCTCTCTAGCTGGTCGCTTCCCAGTCTCTTTCTAGCCTTCACTTGTACTAAGCGGGAATACTACTTGTGCATCCACTTCCATAAACCCCAAAAGTTATTCCATATGAGTCCACCATACCTTCCTTTATGCGGTATCTACCTGCCGTTCCAAGTAAATTTGTATGTGCCAAACTCTAAACCTTCAAATGAAATTCTATTTTGTATGCTCGAATAGCTCATGTATCGACTAGGGATGTCTATATCTTCCATGTTAAGCGGGTTATTCTCAAGAGGAGTGGACTCCGCTCCTCACTCACGAGAAAATGGCTGGTCGCCGGGATGCCCAGTCCCATGCTTGCACTCAATGTTTATTAATTTTAATGCATGTTCATGACTGTTGTCGCTCTCTAGTTGGTCGCTTCCCAGTCTTTTTCTAGCCTTCACTTGTACTAAGCGGGAATACTGCTTGTGCATCCACTTCCTTAAACCCCAAAGTTATTCCATATGAGTCCACCATACCTTCCTTTATGCGGTATCTACCTGCCGTTCCAAGTAAATTTGTATGTGCCAAACACTAAACCTTCAAATGAAATTCCGTTTTGTATGCTCGAATAGCTCATGTATCAACTAGGGTTGTATATATCTTCCATGCTAGGTGGGTTATTTTCACGAGGAGTGGACTCTGCTCCTCATTCATGAGAAAATGACTCGTAACCGGGATGCCCAGTCCCATGCTTAAATTAAAATAATCGCAAACAAAACTCCCCCAGGATTGTTGTTAGTTGGAGGCACATGTTGTTTTGGACAAGCCATGGATTGATGTTTGTTGGTGGTGGGGGAGTATAAACTTTACCATTCTGTTTGGGAACCGCCTATAATGTGTGTAGCATGGAATATATCGAGATCTCTCGGTTGTTATGTTGACAATGAAAGTATACCACTCAAAATATTAATTATCTCTATTTCAAAAATCGAGCTCTGGCACCTCTACAAATCCCTGCTTCCCTCTACGAAGGGTCTGTCTATTTACTTTTATGTTGAAGTCATCACCCTCTTATTAAAAAGCACCAGTTGGAGAGCACCCCTGTCATGTGCATGCATTACTATTAGTTTACATTGAGTATGACTGTGATTGGATCTCTTTTACCATGAATTACAATGTTTAGTCAATCCTTGAACTTCAGAGGTGCTCTGCATTTATGTTTTGCGGTCTCAGAAAGGGCTAGCGAGATACCATCTTGTTATATCATATTATGATTGTTTTGAGAAAGTGTTGTCATCCGAGATTTACTATTATTGCTCGCTATTTGATTATGCCATTGATATGGTTATTGTGAATATGGTTAGTTCATAATCTTTGCTGAAAACTTGAATCCTGGCTTTACATATTTACAACAACAAGATCAAACAGAGTTTGTAAAAGTTTTTCTTTGTCACTTTTAGTTTGTCAACTGAATTGCTTGAGGACAAGCAAAGGTTTAAGCTTGGGGGATTTGATACGTCTCCATCGTATCTACTTTTCCAAACACTTTTGACCTTGTTTTGGACTCTAACATGCATGATTTGAATGGAATTAACCCGGAGTGACGTTGTTTTCAGCAGAATTGCCATGGTGTTATTTTTCTGCAGAAATAGAAGTTCTCAGAATGACCTGAAACTTCACGAAGAATATTTTTTGAATTTATAAAAAATATTGGCGAAAGAATCAACACTAGGGGGCCCACACCCTGTCCACGAGGGTGGGGGCGCGCCCACCCCCCTGGGGCGTGCCCCCCTGTCTCATGGGCCCCATGAGGCTCCACGGACTCAACTCCAACTCTATATGTTCACGTTCGGGGAGAAAAAAAATCAGAGAGAAGGATTCATCGCGTTTTACGATACGGAGCCGCCGCCAAGCCCTGATCTCTCTCGGGAGGGCTGATCTGGAGTCCGTTTGGGGCTCCAGAGAGGGGAATCCGTCGCCATCATCGTCATCAACCTTCCTCCATCACCAATTTCATGATGCTCACCGCCGTGCGTGAGTAATTCCATCGTAGGCTTGCTGGACGGTGATGGGTTGGATGAGATTTATCATGTGATCGAGTTAGTTTTGTTAGGGTTTGATCCCTAGTACCCATTATGTTCTGAGATTCATGTTGCTATGACTTTGCTATGCTTAATGCTTGTCACTAGGGCCCGAGTGCCATGATTTCAGATCTGAACCTATTATGTTTCCATGAATATATGTGAGTTCTGGATCCTATCTTGCAAGTCAATAGTTATGTGTTATGATCCTTTAACCCCGAAGTTACAATAATCGGGACAATTACCGGTGATGACCATAGTTTGAGGAGTTTATGTATTTACTAAGTGTTAATGCTTTGTTCTGGTACTCTTTTAAATGGAGGCCTTAATATCCCTTAGTTTCCAATAGGACCCCGCTGCCACGGGAGGGTAGGACAAAAGATGCCATGCAAGTTCTTTTCCATAAGCACGTATGACAATATTCAGAATACATGCCTACATTACATTGATGAACTGGAGCTAGTTTTGTGTCACCCTATGTTATAACTGTTGCATGAGGAATCGCATCCGACATAATTATCCATCACTGATCCATTTCCTACGAGCTTTTCACATATTGATCTTTGCTTAGTTACTTTACCGTTGCCATTGTTACAATTACTACAAAACCAATACTATTACTTTTGCCGCCGTTACCGTTACTTCCATATTACTTTGCTACTAAATACTTTGCTGTAGATATTAAGTCTTTTAGGTGTGGTTGAATTGACAACTCAACTGTTAATACTTGAGAATATTCTTTGGCTCCTCTTGTGTCGAATCAATAAATTTGGGTTGAATAGTCTACCCTCGAAAACTGTTGCGATCCCCTATACTTGTGGGTCATCAATGGCCCATGATGTCTTTTGGCCCATACGAGGCCATTTGTAACTCTTGGCCCATTAACGGATTGTGGTGAATCTGGCCCGCAATGAAGAGTGTACCACTTTATACCCATTAACGGCACATTATTTCATTGGGCCATTTCCAACTCGTGTTATCTTTCGGCCTTCTCAAGGTCCATTTATTCATGGGCTCATTTCCAGCATTCGGTTATTTACGGCCCGTACTAGCCTTTTCTGCTTGTGTGCCAAATTCAGCCCGTGGTTACTATCGGTCCGTTTGCGGCCCGTTAATCTGTTGGGCCATTTTCATAGCATCATCAAGTACGACCGATGAAGTACGGCCCATTATTGTCGGCCCATGAACGGGCGATTCCAAATCTAGCCCGTTTAGGGCCCATAATGCAGTCTGTTATTGGCCCATGTTTGGCCGATCGATCATACGGCCCATAGAAGGCCCATTGATGCTACGGCCCATAGAAGGCCCATTGTTTCTGCGGCCCTTAGAAGTCCCATTGTTTCTACGGCCCGTAGAAGGCCCATGGTAACTACAGTAAATATGTAGCCCATGGTTATTGTGGCCTAGTTTGAAAAAAATAGGTTATTGCGGCCACTAGCAAACCGCAGAAAAAGAACTGCACTGACTGCAAGCAAACAAATAAACAAGACAACAAGGAAATAAACAAGCAAGCAACTTACGCTAGGCTATCACGGCTATTGCACATATTACATCCACTAGGCATCAAAGTTCGCCACCAGTGCAAATATAGGGAACAAAGCAGCATATCATATACACTGGTTGTCAAAGTTGGCGACCAGTGCAAATAAACGCCGCAGCAAAACAAGTCCAGAACTAAAAACCACTTCAGAAGAGCTCAGGAAACAATATCATGGGTACCCATAATGCTGGTAAGATGCTTAGCAAGCTTATTAACTTCCTCTTATTTGGCTCTTAAATCCTCCAACACTTGCTATTGCACCAGAAAGTATGCATCTGTATTCTGCATTGACTTCCTCAGTCCTTCGGCTTCCTGTCGCATAACATCTGATCGATGTCTTTCAACTTGAAGTTGAGACTCAAGAAGATGAACTAATTCAGGCAGCGAGTTCAAAGAGCTGGTGCCAGCAGTAGTAGCCAGTAACTCAAACACTACATCAAGACAGGACTTTGGGGTTGTCTCAGTGTCTTCAAGATAGTTTTTATCAGCTTTCTTGGAGACCAACAAGGTTGTCTCACTATCTTGAATCTTATCTGCATTACTTCCTTTACCATTGCATAACGGGGTACTCTTCTCCAATATTTTATCAGTGTTCTAAAAGAGAAACAAACAAACACATCACAGGTTTACCATGTTGTGTATGAAACTCATTTTGGTAAACCAGTTCAGTAGTAAGGTGGATAGGATAACAGCATCAAACAAACATATATCTATGTAGTATGGTCACTGTATGGTCTATATCATTCTAGTTTATGTTGACAAATCAAGATAGAGACAGTTCGAATCATATCTATTTAAGACAAAGCAGCATATAAAGAATATAAGTGTGGGAAACTACACATCAATAACAACACTTGTAATGTGCATGGCATGAGAACATAAGTGTTTATTCAATTGGAATTGAAATCAACATAGAGCAAGTTATAACAACAAACACGTTAAAGAAACAGGTTTAAAACATACCTGTTGCGCCATTGGAGTTTCAATTGCATCCTTCAAATTTTAAATTAGTTGGTATGAGTAAATATAGTGATGCAAGAGCAAAGTAGTATGAACCATAGCTACAGAACCTGACCTAATAAAAATTCTTCTTCTTTAAGCGTTGACTTGGGGTTTGGAGTGGTGGTCCTCGTGCTTTGGGCACTGCAGTTGCCTTACTAACTTCTCGTGTTTGGGTGCTCTATGGTGGAGACAGTGTTGTGTCAACTGGAACTGGGTTACTATCTGCTGGGGTTGGGGTTAGAAGGGGTGTAGCTGGTTCTCTGTCCAACTGGGTAGGGGTACAATCTGCGTGAGTCTGGGTTATGTGTGGTGGGGCTGGTTCTTGGGCAAGTACAACTGTGGTTCTATCAGCATCGACAGTAGCACGATCTTTTCTGAAGACCATGTTTTTACTCCCACAAATACTACCATCACCCCCTCCAATTGAAATGGCTGATAAACAAGAAAAGTAATTGAATGTATAGACATTGTAAGATAGACATGTGCAATGGATAGTAGGGAAGAAAACAAGGCATGAAATAATTCACATTTATGTTGTCTTACCAAACAGAATAGCAGGACATAATTTCACATATATCATGGCTAATTGAACAGGATAGCATGACACAATTTTCACATGTATGATGGCTAAGTAAACAAGATAGAATGACATACTTCAAAATATGATGACTATGTAAACAAGATGACATGATATAACTATACGATGTGTCTATTAAAGTGGTTGGCATGCCATAAATCACAAACATGTCATCGATGGAAACATGATGGCATGATATAATTCACGGATAGAATGACATAATTCAAAATATGATGACTATGTAAACAGGATGAAATGCTATAACTATATTATGTCTTTAGAAAATGGGTTGGCATGCCATAATTCAGATACATGTTGTCTATGTAAACATCATGGCATGATATAATTCAAATATATGATTTATATACTACGCAAGTGAGCAGAGGGTAAGCGCATATATGATGTGTCAACTAAGGAGATGGCATTCAATATTGTGTATATGATGTAAAAACTAAGCATTGCAATACAACATATGCATGATATGAGTAATATAACCCTGCCAAGTTTGAGCATACACCTCAGGGGGATAATAGGACTGGTCATCTACCTCTGAATCCTCCTCTGAAGAGCTATCTGTAACCAGCAAGATATTTGCTGCAGCAGGTAGCATTGTCTGCTCTAAAGACCTTGTTTTCACTCCAGATTCTCCATCACCAATTCAAATGGCTGATGCACAGGAAGAGCAGTTGAGTATACAAACATTGTCGACAAATGCAACTAGAAGTACAAAAAAAGGACTGCATAATATAATTCACATATATGACGCTTGGCTAAATATCATGTCATTGCATAATTCACATGTATAAAGCATCGCAACAAGATATCATTGCATAATTCACATATATAATGTCATGCAACAAGATGGCATTGCATAATTCACATATATGGTAATTAGACACTAAACAGGTGGCATTCACACAAAGCATGTCTAAACTAAGCAAATGACATAGCAATGCAAGATACCATATGCAGGATATGAGCAACATAACCCTGCCAAGTTAGAGTATGCACCTCAGGGGGGAATTAGGACTGGTCATCTGTCTCTGAATCCTCCTCTAAGGAGCTACCCGTAACCAGCAAGACATGTGCTTTGTCAGATAGCATTGTTTTTCCATGACCATGCCGAATGGCTGATGCACAGGAAGAGTAATTGGATATACTAAAATTATTGACAAATTTAACACGTAATAAAAAATAATGGCATGATATAATTCACATATAAGATGACTAGCTAACCAGGGTGGCATTGCAAAATTCACATATATGATGCCTGGCTAAACAAGATGGCATTGCATGATTCACATATACGATAAAGAAACTAAACATATGACATTCACACAAAGCATGTCTAAACTAAGCAGATGACATATTTGATGTATAAAGTAAGCAATGCAAGGTACCATATGCATGATATTACCAACATCAGCATGCCAAGTTAGAGCGAAGACCTCATGGGGTAAATAGGAGTGGTCTTCTCCTTCTGAATCCCCCTCAGAACAGTTATCTTCCTCTTGACTACAATCCGAAATGGGTGGAGGGGGCTGCCTTTGCGCCCACCATGGAGCGATGTCTGCATGAAATTGTATTGCCACGCAAGGTTCATTTCCATTGTGTACAATAACTGGCATGCATAGGAATGAAACATAGTGGGATTATGTAAGGAGTGCATGCACAAATCCAGAGCGATGGTAGCAAACTGTGGATGGACCCAAAACGAATGATAGTAGGCAGATAATAGCATTAGTTAAAAAATACAGATAATGGCTCCTTTAATGTTTGTTTCCACCCAACTTGAAACTCATAGTAGACACCTGAGATTAACCAGATAGTAGACAGATAGTACTAATAGCTGCCCCAATATGTACCCCACAACCATTTAAAACTCAAGTTTCAACATTAGTTTGGACCTGACTCAGAGTCTAATGAGTGAACACGAAGATAAAGTAACATGTCATCATATTAAGAGATGCATAACGTAAGCAGACACAGAAGAGTGCGACCTCTCTTGCGGACCCGTGTAGTCCTCAAGGACATATACTCAGTTGATGATGGTAATGCAGTTGTCGTGGCTGCCGGCGGCGGGGAAGAAGATCTGAGGCGGCGAAAGGCAGTCTGGAGAGCGGATCCCTGCAGTGGTGAACCCTTCCGTCGTTGGAGCAGCTGAGTTGGGGTGGAACACAGCGCAACAGGAGCAGGACAAACCACACAAGGTTTTCTTTGACACATATGTGTAATAGAAGTAATTGTGTAAGGGCTTGTTTGAATTTTAGGATTCTAACAATGAAGGGATAGGAAATAGACAGGAAGAGGATAGGAATGCACGTGCAAAATAGAGAATTTAAAAACACATGATTTCTGCCAATCTGGGTGTTTGGTTCACAAGAATTGGAAGATCACAGGATGCATAGAAGCATGGTGACATTAAGTCAAACCACAAGAAAATGTATGGTTATAATGCTATTATGCTACTATCTCTTACTCTTGTGCTTCATGAATAGGAATTTGAAAAGGAGGACAAGTGTAAATTAAAATTCCTACGGTTTTTCTTTCAAGGAGACACTAAAGGAACAAATCCTACAATTTTCCTTTGCTCCATTCCTTTGAACCAGATGCATGAATAGTAGTACCATAGGAAACTTTCCAATTCTTATGTTTTTCCTTCACTTTTCCTTTCAAGCACTGGCGATTCTAGTAGGCAGGCTTGAGAAAGGAAAAGCCTACACTTAAAAACTGATTTTGTGCTACTTCTACTACTTTGGACCCAGGCCACTGCCCTACTAGCTCAACTCCCAGGCCCATCGACAAATGCACAGCTCAAACATGCAGAGATAAATAATGATGGCGTTCAAGAGAGTCCATCACGGATAGCTAAGTTGTGTGGTACCTCACTGCTTGTCATATCGTAGGATAAAATAATCATATTTCACGTTGCTACATGTGCTAAGTGGACAATATATATAACATGTAGAGTAAAAAAGAGATGCAACAAGTGTACAACCTCCTTGGTGAAGCCATGTTGATCCTAGCATGATTGGGTTGGTCCGTGAGGATGCTCCGGCTGACTTGGCTGTCGGAGGAGGGGAGGAAGATCTTAGGCGTCTGGAGATGGAGCCCGGGGTACTGCTCCGCTGTGATGGAGGGTTTCTTCGTTGGAGCAGCTCTGGTGAGTTGTACGACGCTGTCGGCATTCTAGGAACGGGGGTCCCCATACTTGCCTGCCTGCGGCCCATGACGTGGCTCTGCGAGCGGGCCCGTACAGCCCATCTTCACCAACAAGCGTTCAAGACCCTCGCGAGGGGCCAAGGCTCGCGAGGCAGACGACACGAGACCTCCTCAGGAGCAGCCTCACCAGGCTGGTTCGCGAGGGGCGGAGAGATCAAGGCCAGGAAAACCTCGCGAGGTTCCGATGACGTGAGCCATGACGACCAAGGCCTAGCGGGCGCCAACACGCACATTGTCCTTGTTTCCTCTTTGGTGCTAAGGAGGTAAGCACAGACGCAGGGTACCGAGGCGTCAAGCAAAGGTTTCCATATCAGTGCAACAAGACCAAGACCAGCAGGACGGCAAGATGGAGGTCACCGTGGAGGCCAAGATGGCGTGACCACCAGAGACTTTGGCAGGCGAAGACTGCTTTTGTCAGGATAAGTTGTACTAGCGGACCCCTTTCAAATTGGCCGTTGTTGGCTCCCTTCCCGCTCAATATTTGGGGAGAGGACCGGGGCCTCTACAAATAGGACTAGCCACCACCATAGCTAGGGGGATGATACATCTCCAACGTATCTATAATTTTTGATTGCTCCATGCTATATTATCTACTGTTTTGGACAGTATTGGGCTTTATTATCCACTTTTATATTATTTTTGGGACTAACCTATTAATCGGAGGCCCAGCCCAGAATTGTTTTTTTTTTGCCCATTTTAGGGTTTCGAAGAAAAGGAATATCAAACGGAGTCCAAACGGAATGAAACCTTCGGGAACGTGATTTTCTCACTGAACATGGTCCAGGAGACTTGGACCCTACGTCAAGCAGCCAACAGGGAGGCCACGAGGAAGGGGGCGCGCCTACCCCCCCCCCCCAAGCGCGCCCTCCACCCTCGTGAGCCCCATGTTGCTCCACCTACGTACTTCTTCCTCCTATATATACCTACGTACCCCCAAACGATCAGATACGGAGCCAAAACCCTAATTCCACCGCCGTAATTTCCAGTATCCACAAGATCCCATCTTGGGGCCTATTTTGGAGCTTCTCCGGAGGGGGCATCGATCACGGAGGGCTTCTACATCAACACCATAGCCTCTCCGATGAAGTGTGAGTAGTTTACCTCGGACCTACGGGTCCATAGTTATTAGCTAGATGGCTTCTTCTCTCTTTTTGGATCTCAATACAAAGTTCTCCCCCTCTCTTGTGGAGATCTATTCGATGTAATCTTCTTTTGCGGTGTGTTTGTTGAGACCGATGAATTGTGGGTTTATGATCAAGTTTATCTATGAACAATATTTGAATCTTCTCTGAATTCTTTTATGTATGATTGGTTATCTTTGCAAGTCTCTTCGAATTATCAGTTTGGTTTGGCCTACTAGATTGATCTTTCTTGCAATGGGAGAAGTGCTTAGCTTTGGGTTCAATCTTGGGGTGTCCTTTCTCAGTGACAGTAGGGGCAGCAAGGCATGTATTGTATTGTTTCCATCGAGGATAACACGATGAGGTTCTTATCATATTGCATGAATTTATCCCTCCACATCATGTCATCTTGCTTAAGGCGTTACTCTGTTCTTATGAACTTAATACTCTAGATGCATGCTGGATAGCGGTCGATGTGTGGAGTAACAGTAGTAGATGCTGGCAGGAGTCCGTCTACTTGTCTTAGACATGATGCCTATTGCTACCTCTTGAGCACTGCGTTGGATTTCCCCGAAGAGGAAAGGATGATGTAGAAAAGTAGTGTAAGTATTTCCCTTAGTTTTTGAGAACCAAGGTATCAATCCAGTAGGAGGCTACGCGTGAGTCCCTCGTACCTGCACAAAGCAAATAGCTCCTCGCAATCAACGCGATAAGGGGTTGTCAATCCCTTCACGGTCACTTACGAGAGTGAGATCTGATACATATGATAAGATAATATTTTTGGTATTTTTATGATAAAGATGCAAAGTAAAATAAAAGCAAAGGAAATAACTAAGTATTGGAAGATTAATATGATGAAGATAGACCTGGGGGCCATAGGTTTCACTAGTGGCTTCTCTCAAGAGCATAGGTATTTTACGGTGGGTGAACGAATTACTGTTGAGCAATTGACAGAATTGAGCATAGTTATGAGAATATCTAGGTATGATCATGTATATTGGCATCACGTCCGAGACAAGTAGACCGATTCCTGCCTGCATCTACTACTATTACTTCACTCATCGACCGCTATCCAGCATGCATCTAGAGTCTTAAGTTCATGAAAACAGAGTAATGCCTTAAGCAAGATGACATGATGTAGAGGGATAACCTCATGCAATATGATGAAAACCCCATCTTGTTATCCTCGATGGCAACAATACAATACATGCCTTGCTGCCCCTAGTGTCACTGGGAAAGGACACCGCAAGATTGAACCCAAAGCTAAGCACTTCTCCCATGGCAAGAAAGATCAATCTAGTAGGCCAAACCAAACTGATAATTCGAAGAGACTTGCAAAGATAACCAATCATACATAAAAGAATTCAGAGAAGATTCAAATATTTTTCATAGATAGACTTGATCATAACACTACAAAAAAATACACTTCCATGATGATACGTGTTTTTCACAGTAGGTCGCGTTTTTTGTCATGCAAGTACATCCATGACAAATTTATGACAGAATCAAGATAGTCATACATGTGCTGTCGTAGAAGTGTTCCATGACATTACCAAAATTATCATCACGGAAGTGTCCACTTCCATGACGATAAATCGCATGTCACAGAAGTGCTTTCGTCAAGGGTGACCGACACATGGCATCCACCGTAACGGAATGCCGTTAAGCTATCGGGTCGGTTTTTGGATCCGATAACCCGTTAACAGCCCCGACCAATGGGGATTTTCCACGTGTAAAATCATCATTGGCTGGAGGAAACACGTGTCGGCTCATCGTTGGGACAGATGTCATCCACTCATTGGACAGAAGGCCCTTATGATACGTCGACACGTGGCACGGCCCAACAGAGGCCCATTCCTGTGAAAAGGCCGACCCGTTTGACTTGGTCAAAAGGTGGCGGGCCGGCCCATGGAAAGCCTGTTAACGGCCTGTTCGCATATAGCCCATTTACAGCCTGCTAACCCAAGGCCCGTTACGCCCTATCTGAATTAGGCCCAGTAGCGTCATCTGGGCCATCCAATATGATTCTAGCCCGTTTTCACTTCTGGCCCATGTATGGCCCATGACGTCTTTCGGCCCATATGAGGCCCTATGTAACTCTTGGCCTATTAACGGCCCATGGTGAAACTGGCCCGTAATGAACAGTGTATGACTTTACACCCATTAACGGCCCGTGGTGAAACTGGCCCGTAATGAACAGTGTATCACTTTATACCCATTAACGGCCTGTTATTCTGTTGGGCCATTTCTAGCCCATGTTATCTTTCGGCCTTCTCAAAGCCCATTTATTCTTGGGCTCATTTCCAGCATTCATTTACTTACAGTCCGTTACTGTCATTTTCTGCTTGTGGGCCAAATTCAGCCCATGGTTACAGTCGGCCTGTTTGTGGTCCGTTAATACGTTGGGCCGTTTTCATAGCGTCATCAAATACGGCCTATTAACGATGGCCCGTTATGGTCGGCCCATGAACGGATGATTCCAACTCTAGCCCGTTTACGGCCATAATGCGGCCTGTTATTGGCCCATGTTTGGCCAATCGATCATACGTCCCGTATAAGGCCCATTGATGATACGGCCCATAGAAGGCCCATTGTTTCTACGGCCCATAGAAGGCCCATTGTTTCTACGGCCCGTAGAAGGCCTATTATTTCTACGGCCCGTAGAAGGCCCACTATTTCTACGGCCCGTACGAGGCCCAGTGTCCATACTGCACTGACTACAAGCAAGCAAATAAACAAGACAACAAGGAAATAAATAAGCAAGAAACTTATGCTAGGCTATCACGGCTATTACACATATTACATCCACTGGGCATCAAAGTTTGCCACCAGTGCAAATATAGGGAACAAAGCAGCATATAAACGCCGCAGCAAAACAAGTCCAGAACTGAAACCACTTTAGAAGAGTTCAAGAAACAATATCCTGGGTACCCATAATGCTGGCAAGATGCTTTGCAAGCTTATTAACTTTCTCTTGTTTGGCGCTTAAATCCTCCAGCGCTTGTTGTTGCATAACAAAGTACGCATCTGAATTCTGCAGGGACTTCCTCAGTCCTTCGGCTTATTGCCGCAGCACAGCTGACTAATGCCTTTCAGCTTGTAGCTGAGACTGAAGAAGCCGAAGTGATTTAGGCAGCGAATTCGAAGAGCTTGTGCCAGCGGTACTGGCCAGTAACTCGAACACTACATCAACTCAGGACTGTGGGGTTTTCTCACTGTCTACAAGATCGTTTTTATCACCTTTCTTGGAGACCAACAGGGTTGTCTCACTATCTTGAACCTTATCTGCATTACTTTCTCTACCATTGCATAGTGGGGTGCTCTTCTCCAATATTCTGTTTGCATACTACAAGAGAAACAAGCAGACACATCACAAGTTTTGCTTCTAGTATACAAAACTCATTTTGGTAAACCGGTTCAGTAGTAAGGTGGACAGGATAACATCATGAAACAAACATATATCTATGTACTATGGTCACTGTATTGTCCATATCACTCTAGTTTATGTTCCCTAATGAAGATAGAGACACACTTCAACTCATATATTTTTAAGACACAGCAGCATAGACAAAATATAAGTGTGAGAAACTACACAACATTAGCAGCACTTGTAATGTGCATCACATGCGAACATAACTTTTTATACAACTTAAACTGAAATCAACATAGAGCAAGAAGTTACAACAACAATCCAGTTAAAGAAATAGGTTTAAAACATACCTATTGCGCCATTGGAGTTTCAATTGGATCCTTCAAATTCGAAAGTAGTTGGTATGAGTAAGTACAGTGATGCAACAGCAAAGGAGTATGGACCATAGCTACGGAATCTGACCTGAGAACAGTTGCTCTTCTGCTTTAAACGTGGAGTTTGGGTTAGCTGTGGTGGTCTTCGTGCTTTGGGCACTGCAGTAGCTTTACAAACTGCTCGTGTGGCGGTACTCTGTGGTGGACATGGTGCTTTGTCAACTATAAGTGGGTTACTATCCGCTGGGGTTGCGGTTAGATGATTTGTAGCTAGTTCTCTGCCCAACGGTGTAAGTGTGCAATCTGGAAGAGTCTCGATTATGTGTGGTGGGGTTAGTTTGTGGGGCATTACAACCACGGTTCTATCTGCATCGACGGGTACCACTGTCTTTTGTGAAGAACGGGTTTTTGCTCCCTTAGATACTGCCATCACCCCCTCCAATTCAAATGGCTGACAAACAAGAAAAGAAATTGAACGTACATACATTGTATGATAGACAGATGTGGTAATTCACATATATGTTGTCTAACCCAATAGGACAGCATGACACAATTTCACATATATGATGCCTAACTAAACAGGATAGCATGACATAGTTGCAGATATATGATGGATAACTTAACAAGATATAATGGCATAATTCAACATATGATGCGTACCTAAACAGGATGACATGACAAAACTATATGATGTCTTTCTAAAATAGGTTGGGATGAAATAATTCACATACATGTTGTCTAAGTATACATGATGGCATGATATAATTGACATAATTGATTCATATACTAAGCAGCTGGCACTCGCATGCATGATCTCTAAACTAAGCAGACAAAATTCAATATTGTGCATATGATGTCTAAACTAAGCAATGCAAGACACCATATGCATCATATGAGAAATATAAACATTGCAACTTAGAGCATACACCTCAGGTGGGATATAGGACTAGTCATCTGTCTCTGAATCCTCCTCTGAGGAGCTCCCTGTAACCATCGAGATATATGCTTCAACAGGTACCATTGCCTGCTCTAAAGAACTTGTTTTCACTCCAGATTTTTCCATAACCGGCTCAAATGGCTGATACACATGAAGAGTAGTTCAATATACACACATTGTTGACAAATGGAATACGTAATGAAAAAAAGATGGCATGAGATAATTCACATATATGATGCCTGGCTCCATGGTGGTGCATAATTCACATATATGATAACTGGCTGAAAAACATGGCATTGCATAATTCACATATCTGGTATAGAAAGCAAACATGAGGCATTCACACAAAGCATGTCTAATCTAAGCAGATGGCATGGCAATGCAAGACACCATATGCATGATATGAGCAATATAACCCAGCCAAGTTAGAGCATGCACCTCGGGGGGGGGATACGACTGGTCATCTCTCTCTGAATCCTCCTCTGAGGAGCTATCTGTAACCAGCAAGAAATCTGCATCGACAGGTAGCACTGACTGCTCAGAAGACCTTGTTTTCACTCCAGATTTTCCCATGACCGACTCAAATGGCTGATGCACAGTAAGAGTAGATGAATGTATAAACATTATTGACAAATGGAATACATTATGGAAAAAAAATATGGCACGATACAATTCACATATACGATGACTGGCTAAACAGGATGGCATTGCATGATTCACGTATATGATGCCTGGCTAAAGAAGATGGCATTGCATAATTCCCATATACTCCCTCCGTTCCTAAATATTTGTCTTTTTAGAGATTTCAAATGGACTACCACATACGGATGTATATAGACATATTTTAGAGTGTAGATTCACTCATTTTGTCCCGTATGTAGTCACTTGTTGAAATCTCTAAAAAGAAAAATATTTAGGAATGGTGGGAGTATGATATAGAAACCAAACAAGTGGCATTCACACAAAGAAAATCTAAATTAAGCTGATGACATATAAGATGTATAATGTAAGCAATGCAAGGCGCCATATGCATGATATGACCAACATCGGCATGCCAGGTTAGAGCAAACACCTCAGGTGGTAAACAGGCATGGTCAGCTCCTTCTGAATCTCCATCTGAACAGTTATCTTCCTCTGGAATACAATCTGGAAATGCAGGAGGGGGGCCACTTCGCCCACCATGGAGTGGCATCTGCATGACATTATATTCGCACACAACGGTCTTCTCTTTTTCTCTACATGTTCAGTAGGACTGTGTACAATATCTGACATGCATAATAAAAAAATAGTTAGACTTTGTAAGGCCTAAGGGGTGCATGCAAAAATCAAGACTGATGGTAGCAAACGAGTGGATGGATCCAAAACTAATGATAGCAGGTAGATTATAGCTTCAGTTTGAAAAGATAGACAATGGATCATCTATTGTTTGTTGCCCACCCAACATGAACCACATAGAAGACCCAGATGAACCAGGTAGTAGACAGATACTATTCATTGCTGGCTCGATATGAGACCCATGGGCAATTCAAAACTCAAGATTGAACGATAAAGTAGCAGGTAATAATAACCGATGTATAACGTAAGCAAACAAGAAAGACTGCGACCTCTCTTCCGGAACTGTGTAGTCCTCAGGTTCATCTGCTCAGTCGATGATGGTAATGCAGTTGGTGTGGCTGCCGGCAACGAGGAAGATGATCTGAGGCGGCGAAAGGAAGTCTGCAGGGGGGATCTCTACTAAAGTGAACGCTTCTGTCGATGGTGCACCTCAGGTGGGGTGGATGACGGCACGGCAGGAGCAGGACATAACACACAGAGTTTTCTTTGACGCCTATCTGAAAATGAAGTAAATCTGTAAGGGCTCCTTAGAATTGGAGGATTCTATAAACGCATGGACAGGAAAAACACAGGAATAGGATAGGAATGCACGTGCAAAACATAGCATTTGGAAACATAGGATTTCAGTCAACCTGGGTGTTTGGCTCACATGAATTGGAAGAACAGAGGAATGGAGAAACAAAGTGATGCGACGAGTGTACAACCTCTTTGGCATAGCCTTGTGGACCTCAGCATCATTGGGTTGGACGTGAAGGATGGTGATGATGCTGGTGTGACTGTCGGAGGCGGGGAAGAAGATCCGAGGCCTCTAGAAATGGCGCCGAGGGTACTGCTCCGCTGTGATGGACGGTTCCATCATTGGAGCAGCTCCGCTTAGGTGTACGGCGACGAGGCTGAAGCATGACAAGACAGACAACGTTAATCTGAAGTGGGACCCTAATATCATCTGCAATAGATGATGTAAAATACATCACCAAAAAGTGCTAGATGTAAAATGCATCAGCCGCGCCACGGCCGCTCCGACAGATGTTGTAAGTACTGTTCACTCTAAACTTAACTAAAGAAAATGAACTTCACAGTCGAAGCTGAATTTTACTGTCGAAACTGATTGAACTAGTAACAGAGCATTGCAATAGATGTTTAGGACATTCGAGCACTAGTAGCAGAGAAGAAGTGATCCAAATCAGCAGATGCTCGAGCAGGGAACACACTAGCAGAGAGCAAGTCGTGCAGTAGCACCGCGAGCGAGTGCTAAAGCAGCAACTCCTGTAGCTGCCGGAGGTCGTGCAGCAGCAGCAGCGCACGCAAGAGCAAGAGCAGAGTAGCAGCACGAACGAAAGCAGGAGCAGTGCAGCAGCGTGACCGACAGTAAGAACAGAGCCGCAGTGCGAGCGAGAGCCGGAGCAGCTGCAGCTAGTGCCGTTGTGGAAGTCGCCGCCGAGGAAGCAACGGCATGGGGGAGAGACGCCATGGATGATGTGGCCAGCGATGGCTCCGTCGATGGAGACATGCCATGTCTACTCGGTATCGAGCACCGGCAGCCCCATGAGATTGAATAAAAGATAAAATGCAGGGGTGAGTGCAGAACCTCCTTGGTGGCACCGAGTTGGCCTCGGCTTCATCGGAGGAATTGGTGAGGGTGCTGCTGTTCCGGTGGGGCAGGTCAAGACGGCGCTGTGGGGATTGAGGTGGCGCGATAGACAAGGCACACATCGGGGCAGCTCCTTGGAGATGGAGGACGGGGCGGCTGATCCGGCAGGACGACGAGATCGACAACGAATCCTCATCTGGTGCGGTGGATGAGGGACGGCGAGCTATTGCGGTGGACGACGTAGTCGGGGAAGAGTCTCCGGCTGGGCGGTGGTCGGGAGGCCGACGGAGGAGCGTGGGGTTTCACGGGTTTTGGCGGCCTCGGTGTATGAATGGGGGGGCGAAGTGGGAGGGGGACCCAAGCTTAGGGACACGCTTGTCCGAAATGTAGGGTAAGTTACCAGCGTACACCCACCGGTTTTGACACCGCGACGTGGAGGTTCATTTCCGGCTGAGGGGTAGAAGGGGGATTTCGCATGTCTGGGCTGCGGGAGCGATTTCGGATGAGGAGGTAGTTCTTGCGCGCGTCCAAATTTCGGGATAACAAGGCGCGGCGCGGGTTGAAGAAGCGGGAGTTTCAAAGCAGGTGAGACAAAAGATACTCGAGCTTGAAAATTTTGGGATAACAAGGTGCAGATTCCTTGTTCGGCAGAACAAACTTAACGTGTAAAAAAACAATTCATACAAGACACAAGAGAGTCATGTCCCCTTTTACTGTATTGCTATAGATGCCATTGAAAAAACCACAAGAAAAATGTAAAAAAATCGGGAGAACAAGATTACCCTGCACAGTACAAAATCGATTCGCATGTCCCTCAACAACAACAAAAAACAAATCAATTCCCACCAAAGAAAGAGTAATGTCCCTTTTTATATGATCACAGATGCCATGATCTCGAATTCCCACCAAACAAGGCACTCATTAGGTGACCTTGCGGTTTATAATTGATGTAGTCGTACATTTTGATGTTCCATCATATATGAACATTTTACTCCACCATGTGAACATATATATTGTCGTCTACCATATGGACTAAATTTGAATCAATTTTCCTTATTTGAATACGATTGTTGTCAAGTTATACAATAATTTAAATATTATCTTGATAACAAAAAACATTCATATAGCAGTAATCATATTTCACTATGAACTATATGTACCATACGCTCTCCAATTCAAATATTTGTATCCATTTTATGTTGAATTCAAATCATAGTACATTATTCGTCTAGGTAGCGAGATGTTTGGGATAATCTAAACCCTGTTTTCATATGTATAATTTTTGGCTCAATTGGGACAAGTTTTGGTATAAGCCTCTTGCAAAACCGGAGATTCTCTCAACAAGCCTCGTGGTTCCGAGAGGGAACGTGTCACCTTTGTGTGCAAAACGATATACGCTACCTCCCCCTGATTTTATTTACAGAGGCAACATAGAACTATATGAGTGCCTTGTTAAATTTTGGAATTATTTCGGGTTCATTTGGCCTTTTTATACATTAATTGAGTTTCTGGACTTTTACTGTGCATAATCTAAATATGAATTGCATGCACATGCTCTGGTGCACCAAAGTGGGTTCAAAAATCACATGTGTGTCATTGGTTGAATTTCTAGGTCCCATGGAAGAAATGAGAATGAAATGCAAACATCTAGGCGTCATGACTCGGCCGAGAACATCGAGAAACTTTGATTTTAAATTCATGTAAATCCAAAACTCGCCTGGAAATCATGAAACTTGGCATGGTGTCATGTCATGGCACTAACATGTTGTGGTAAAAAATTGGGCTGATTTGGATGCTCGTGGTTCTAAGAGGGAACATGCCACCTTTGAGTGCTAAACGATATACGCTGCCCCCCCCCCTTGAGTTTCTTAACAAAGGCAACATAGAACTACATTAGTGCCCTGTTAAATTTCAGAATTATTCCGGGTTCGTTTGTTGTTTTTTATACATTAATTGAGTTTCCGGTCATTTAATGTGCATAAGTCAAATTTGAACTACAAGCACATGCTCTCGTGCACCAAAGTTGGTTGAAAAATCACATTTGTGTCCTCGGGTGAATTTCTAGGTCCCATGCAAGAAATGAGAATAAAATTAAAACATCTGGGCATCGTGGCTTGGCCAAGAACATTGAGAAAATTGGTTTTAAAATTCTTGTAAATCCAAAACACGTCTAAAAATCATGAAACTTGGCATGGATGTCATGTCATGGTACTACCATGTTGTGGTAAAAAATTGTCTGAATAGGAACATATTTTGGTATAAGCTTTTGCAAACCGAAGGTTCTCTCAAAAAGGCTCGTGGTTCTGAGAGGGAACGTGCCACCTTTGAGTGCGAAACGATATACATTGCCCCCTTGAGTTTATTTACAAAGGCAACATAGAATTACATGAGTGCCCTGTTAAATTTTGGAATTATTCCGGCTTCGTTTGGCCTTATTTACACATTAATTGAGTTTTTGGTCATTTAATGTGCATAATTCAAATTTGAACTACAAGCACATGCTCCCGTGCACCAAAGTTGGTTGAAAAATCACATTTGTATCCTCGGGTGAATTTCTACTCCCTCCTTCCATCTATATAGGTCCTAATGCATTTTTCGAGGCTAACTTTGACCAAACGTTAGAGCAATAATATATGACATGCAACTTACACAAAGCATACCTTCAATTTTGTATGTCAAAGGAGCTTCCAATAATATAATTTTCATAGTATACATCTCATGTTCTATTAATCTTATCAATAGTCAAAGGCTATCTTGAAAAACATATTAGGCCCTATATAGATGGAAGGAGGGAGTAGGTCCCATGCAAAAAAGGAGAATAAAATTCAAACATCTCGGCATCGTGGCTCGGTCGAGAACATTGAGAAACTTGGTTTTATAATCATGAAACTTGGCATGGTGTCATGTCATGGTAGTACCATGCCGTGGTAAAAAAAATTGGCTGAATAGGAACAAATTTTGGTATAAGCTTCTTCCAAATCGGAGCTTCTCTCAAGAAGGCTCATGGTTTTGGGAGGGAACGTGTCACCTTTGTGTGCATAATTCAAATTTGAAATACAAGCACATGTTCCAGTGCACCAAAGTTGGTTGAAAAATCACATGTGTGTCGTCGGGTAAATTTCTAGGTTCCACGCAAGAAATGGGAATGAAATTCAAAATTCTGGGCGTCGTGGCTGGGTTGGAAACATTGAGAAACTTAGTTTTTTAATTCCTGTAAATCCAAAACACGCATGAAAATAATGAAACTTGGCATGACATGGCACCAACATGCTGTGGTAAATTTGCAGTCCGATTTGTGAAGGTGCACACATTAACAATCAACAAAGTCATTTTGGAACAAGTGCTGTCACGTTACAATCGAAAACACAAGTATTATTGAAACCGTGGGCGTTCTACTTACTAGTACCATTTACGTGCCGCCACGCGTCCCCATTTTTTATTAGCTAGGAGGCGCCGTGCAGGGTAGCTATTTGAGTATGAGAGGCGTGCGATCAGACCCCTGCGCGTGCTTATCGGGAGGAGAGCCCTTTGACCTCCATCTGCCGTCCAGCTCTCTCCCAAGGTCTCCATTAATGGCGCCCGAGCCTCTGTTTAATGGTAGGGCTATGTCTCACTCGACTGAGATTTAAGAGAGAAAAAAGAAAATCTGAAAGCACGGATCTTGATGTAAGATCCGACAGACCTATATAGCATCTACTGCGACTTATAGCAAGACTGATGAATATATAAGGACGATTAATTTTTCTTTTTTGATCAAAGAAGGGCTTGCCCCTTCCGATTTTCATTACTGAAAACCACCACAATTCACAAGAAGTTCAGCACAACTCCAGCCTAACACGAAGGACTAAAAGCTACCAGATTGAAATCGCAACATCCCAAGAGGCCAACAAAGGCCAAACATCCACGCTAGAACCCAACATTTCACAATTGACGACACAATCCACATCCTAAACCGATTATTACATCAAAAGAAACCAGGAAACTAGTCTCCGCGACGAGCGGCGATGAGCTCTTTCGTGTCCTCAAGACACTGCTTGAGAACATCCACGGATTCCTCCACCAGCCTTTGGCGCTCGTTGCGGAGCATGTCATTCTCTTCCATAAGTTTCTTGACGATGACGCCGGTCCTCTTCAACAAGGCACTAGTCTCCTCCTGCTGGTCTGCACTACGGACGATCTTCTCCCTCAGCAGGTCGTGCTCGGCCCGGAGCCTCTCATTGCCCTCCCTTAGTTGCCGGATGACGCCGGTAGCCTGTTCAAATGACGCTATCATGTCGTCCTACAACCTCGCCGAGCCGGAGATCTAATCCATCTGGCTATGGACGATCGCATGCATGCGCCTGTAACAGTCGTCGCTTGCCCGCGAGAAATTTTCCCAGGCCGCTGCGGCTTGGCGGGACATCTCTGCTGCATTTGTGGCACGATGGGACATTTCTGCTGCTTCCGCAGTGCGGCCGGACCAGTCTGCTGCATCAATGGCGCGGCGGGACCTACGTGCTGCTTCAGCGGCGCGGCGGGACCTCTATGCTGCTACTTCCGCGCGGCGGGACATGTCAGCTGCTCTCGCAGCGAGACGGGACATCTCTCCCTGGTGGCAATCACTCGACCCAGAACTTACGCTGGCCAAGGGAAGGATGCTGAATGACTTTGTTTTTGTGGATGAGGAGTTGAGGAGGAATGTGGAGTCATCTTAGCATACTAGTATTTATAACCGAGTACTAATACGCTCCTAAGTGGGAAACCGTTTAGGTTGTGATCGGTGTGAATAGGTTTGCAATTCAATATAGCATGGAGTAATTTGGAATGTGACGAGACGCAAGCTCAAAATTTATTGACGGTTCTAGTTTCGAAGTGCAGCACTATTCCCAGATGAAGTACTTCTTTTTCTACTCCCTCCTTTCCGGTTTTATTCGGCTTATCTCAAAATTTTAGTTTTTCCATTTTATAAGGCTCAATTTGGTTGTTCCCCAACACATGTTCAGATTCCAAGGTGCATTAAATCATTGCATGCAAGTATTAAGAGAAAATTGACCAATGCATGTACTTTATGCATGCATGCATGCATTGCAATTAATGCATTGATAAACATAATTTTTTGAGAAAAACAATAGCCGCATGGCGAGCTCTAGGCTAGTCTTTTTTCAGACGCATTAGACCTATCTCTCGGGACTTCTCGCACGCACCATCGTGCCACCCACAAAAACTTGTACTCTGAGTTTAGTAGTACATTATACAGGAAGAGAAGAGGTGCACGCACGCACTCGTCCTCTCACACACGCGTCTGTTTTTTCTCGAAAAGGAGGATGATGACCCCCGGCCTCTGCATCTGGGAGTCACACACGCAAATCATTGAAATACTAGTAGAATGACCGTGCGTTTCCACGGGCTTTTTAAATATTTTGTTGAAGTTATTAGTAAAGATGCCCATGCTACGCTACGGAATCACAAAAGATCGGGTGTAACTTGTTCACTTAAGTGTCAAGGCCCTACTGAACAATAAAAGATGTACCAAGACATCATAAAAATGATGCCATGTTTTTGATAAATACACATAGAGCAAAATCAAATATATGGTTTCCGACCGATGAACCTCCTCGTCCAAGCCAAACATTTTCTTCTCAAATTTCGAGGTTGCAGAAGACTTGTTGTGTTGTCCCATACTGAGGGGGGCAGAGCATACGCGGAAAATAGAAAATCTGTCCACAAACATTTGGCAATTGCGGCGGATGGAATGACCGCGGCGAAGCATGGAGGTAGAACACAACAACATCGGCACAGAAGATGCGCAACATTGTTCCAGTGAGATTGCGGTAGAAGCCAAGAATTGAGACGACGTGGCCTTGTCACGGTAATATGTACATTTCAGAGCTTGCAATGCTCGTCGGAATAAACACAAGATAGTCCTCCTCTTTCGCAGACGCTGCTGCTATCCGTGAGCGTGCAAGGGACACAACCAGTGGGAGACGGATGCTGGCGTACACATCATTAAACGGTCAAATTTGCAAAAAGGAAAATCTTAGCAAACCATATAATTTGGCGATTGAATGAAGACCAAACCCAACAGAAGAGGTATTCAAAGTCGACGTTCCAAGATGAAATACTTAATGTAACAACTTGCATAGAGATCCATCATAGGAATTTCTTCTCTTTATTTCATCCCCTAAAACAAAGCAGTATAGAAAAAGTACTGAATTTCCCAAATGAACCACACCAGTAACTTGTTCTTGTCTCTATCTATTCTCCTAAATCGATTTGGACAAATAAAGAATAATGGGGTAATATTCAGATAGGAACATTGATTTCTTATCTAAGCTACAGATGCATAATGCAGAACCAATCTATGTTAGAGAGTGGAGATGGAGAAAGCTCACCGGCTGATATCACCAGGACCTCCTATGGCGTATGGAGCTTGCATCTAATATATCAAGATCAAAGTATTCTCACCATTGCCGGCTAGATTACACATCTAAGTAGCGGCTGCCACTGCATGGCCATCAGACTCCTGCAGCAGCACCGATCACTTGTCACCATGCTCAGGAGTACTACCTACCAGCAGCATACATATCTACATATCATGAATCGAGCACCTAGTAGCAGCAACTGTAATCAGTAAGAAAGTAACATCATGAACAAAACCAGTAGCGACATGAACAAAATCGCAGCAGTAGGATTACTGCTACTGCTTTCCTTTATGATCCCTGTATATACGCAAAAGCAGTACATCAGGGCAGAGCAGAAAAATTAACAACATTAGAGCAGGCTTGATGCACTCATCGGCCAGCCAGCCTAGCGTTCACGCCCTCCTCGCACGCAGCCACGCCCCAACATCCACGCCTCCTACCTGTCCGTCTTCTTCCTCCGCCCCCAAGAATTCCAGCTCTACTCAAGCTCCACTGCATATGCCCGGGAGAGAGGAAAAGGGAGGAGCAGGGGGAACTCCTGCACGCCGTCCTAGCATTCAGGCGGACGCGCACACACATATAGCACGCGCGCCATTGATGCAATGGCCCCCCTCGTGCGCGCTGGCATGGGGACGCAACGAAGGACAATGCGCGGGTTAAGAATTCATCGGTGCTGCATTTGGGGCAGCGTCAGTTCCATCGTGAACAGTAGACCGACGACCATGGCGGCGGGGATGGGCTCGATCCAGCCTATAACGTCGGTGTGCTCCTTTGGGTGCCGAGTTCGGGACCGTGTTCTCTTTTCGGTCTGGGGCAAGGTGGGAGGGGAGGGATGACCGGAGCAGTGGGAGCGTTCTGCTAGCTGGGGAGAGGATGGACTCCTGCGGCCAGAGATGGGGTGGGTGGCGGCGCTAGAGATCTGTTTCGCGAGAGATGGAGAAACCTCCAGATTATCCTGTTTTGGCGGTTGGCTCGGCAACATGTCTGTCAGTCTCAGTCTCAGCCACAGATTCAACATCAAATGGTTCATATTGCCTGGAGGCAGGCACACCATCATCACCAACTCACATTTTTATAGGAGTAAAGATATCGAGTGCAGTGCTTTGATGTGTCGCGTCAACTCATACATCAACAAGAAGTTTGATTATCCTCTCCCTCGCGGACTTAACTGCACCTGCCTTTGGCTGTATGACAGGTTGGCCACACACCTGTCGGGCCCACCTGTCATGCACGCAAAGGCAGGAGCGTCCCTCCCTCGCCCATGAGCGTGGTGGCTGGCAAGACTAGGAGAAGCTTTCACTACATGCTCTCCCTCCCACACGCGGTGGACATGCAGCAGTTCAATCGGTGTCAGATGGCCAGAAGCATGCTGTAGTACTCCTCCAGTGCAGTAGTATTCCATCATTATTCGACTCAATGAATAGGCGAAGAGCCAAGCGCAGCCTACACGCTCGTGTGGCAGTTCCATGTGTAGAGTAGTCTAGGATAGCGTGTACCGTGCCTGTAAGCTTAAAATTGTTGGGGTCGGCTCCATGCTATGTGGCCATCTCGAAGTTTTCTTAAAAAATTAAAATAGTCTTCTGGCCCTACCCGAAAACTGTCGCGCGTACTGCCTGGGAAAAGCCCCGCCCTCAACTTTTAACTACGCGAAAATAGTTCGAGCTTGTTCGTTCTATATAAATACAGTACTTATTGTATGTTTATTCACCCGTGGGGTTGTTCAATGAATGGAGGGGCGGGGAGCACAAGTGAACAATACTGTAGTACTAGTAGTAGTAGCAAGTAGGAGTCATAAAGTAGTCACCTTAAATAGAGAGTTTCTTTTCTTTAATGCCACGTACAAAAATTGAAACGCTTGTTGTGGAGAGAAAAAAGATAATCACTCCACTATATATGGACGCAGGGGCCTGAGCGCTTGCTTTACTAGGGTTGCTCTCTTCATTCTCTCATCCTCTCTAGATATAAACAAGACAGCGGTAGCGACATTTTCTCTCTGCTCACCGCTGGTCACAGATCCGGCCGGATTGCTTCGGTCGGTGTGTGTAGAGGACTAAAAGGTGCATCGTTCACACGGTCATCGCCGCCGAGGGAGGAAACCCATAGCTGCCGGAGGGGCCCGATCCTCTGCCCGTGCCATTCTCTCCGACACATGGCCGGCTCGAGAGGTCCTCCGACACTTCTTCCACCCTGCCATATTGTCCGCAGATCCGACCTGCCGCCGCCGACATCCCGGCGACCCTCGGGTATAAGTTCTTTGAAAGCGTCCTTGCTCTACTGCCCCAGCTCCCCACATGTCTGCATGTGCATCTTTTTATACTCCCATCAGCTCTTCCAAAGCCACCTAAATTTTTAGTATTATTAGAGGTAAAGCTACTTCATGCATTCGAATCTAGGGCTTTGTTCAAACAACGAAGAAAGGGGGGAAGTTGTAGTATGAATCTAGGACTTGATTCAAAGAGGAAATAATATGATGAAAGTAGTAGAGACCGTATACCCAACCGGTCTCTTGGTTGAAAAGGGAAATAATGGGAAAATGCAGTACAAACTGGATAAGGAATAGATCTATTATTGGTTGAAAAAAGGATAGAAAGTGGCGGCTGGTGGACAAGTCAACAGAGTATGTCCAGGATTAGATTTGCTGCCATCACATAGTAAAAGGTCTCCAGGATTAGATTTGCTGCCCTCACATAGTAAAAGGTCTCAGGATTAGATTTGCTGCCCTCACATAGTAAAAAGTCTCCAGGATTAGATTTGCTGCCCTCACATGGTAAAAGGTCTCCAGGATTAGATTTGTTGCCCTCACATAGTACAAGGTCTCCAGGATTAGATTTGCTGCCCTCACATAGTACAATGGCACTCATGCTGTTTTCCCCAGTATGATAAGTAAGTTGCTCCTTTACGCTGTTGAGTGTCCTGGTGTCCCCACGGTCCCATGCCCTTAAACCAACTCTTTAGCTGCTGTTGATTTACTGTGTCTGGTAAACAAGCAATGCCACCATTAAAGTAATCCCATATTTGAGGAATCTCATTGTTCATCGTAATGCTTCTGCTAACATGAGGCATTGCTGACGTTTTAAAATTTCTACTGTCCTTGCGTGATTACCATGAACATAATTAAGATGCTTCTTTTCATTTTGTATATGTTTCGCATATTCTTATTGACCAGCAACTATTTACTTTCTATCTTTTTGTGCAGATAGGGATATCCATTTCACCTTGTTGCTATTGTGACCTTTTGGTGAACTGCACAAAACACTTTTTTTGGAATGAGTGTCTTGTGCAGTTCAACTAAAATGTCACGTGGGCAACATCTCTCAATTTTGGTGGAACTGCACAAAATGGTGATTGGAGTTTCCAAAATCTCCATCAAGTTCTGCTGGTAATCTCGTGCAACATTTTGTTAGCCTTTGCAAGATGGAGCCATCACTGTCACCACAATGGCACTTTATTTTAGTGGAACTGCACAAAAGGATAAGAAAATTATAGTTGCACCTTACATGAGCCGGACAACCAACCTTAATGTTCCTCAATTTTAGTGCAACTACTAAAGAAGAACCTGCCAGCTCATAAGAGCAAGTACTTCTTGCTAGCTGAATGATGCAATCTTTGCTTCATTTCAGGTGAACTGCAGAAAAATGCGCATGAATTGAATCATGGAAGTCCAGGCAGACCTCATCCAAGTAGAGCTGGAGGTTGAGTTCAAGGAGGCCGCTATTAAAGCTAAATCATGCTCTCATGTCTCCTTGTTTGTGATGTGCAAACATGTTGTGCAAACAGGAATACTCAACTACAGATGTTGTGATGGTCAAGAGCATTCGCCAAGTTCTTCAATTGTATGACTTGGCTAGCCAAGATGGATTTAATCCTGATATTCACTTTATCAAAAGGCTCTAATGGGTTGGTTCTGAATCTTGCAAGCTGGGAATCAGTGAGATGTGTAGGCATCTTTGTTGTACTTATTATTTGAATCTTATTTGTTGGTTCTGAATCTTGCAAGCCGGAAATCAATGAGATGTGTAGGCATCTTTGTTGTACTTATTATTTGGATCTTATTTGTTGGTTCTGAATCTTGCAAGCTGGGAATCAATGAGATGTGTAGGCATCTTTGTTGTACTTATATGGATCTTATTTGTTGGTTCTGAATCTTGCAAGCTGGGAAACATGACATGATGATGCAGAGGACAACAACCATAACAAACAGTTCAAACCTGGTAGTATTATCTTTGTGAAAGTGCGACAAATGTGATGATCGTGTGCGTCCTGAGAATAATAATTCTAATTGTTGTGCATGTTGATCCTGTGGCACTGATAGAACGAGCGAATGCATTGCTTGTTTTAAGTATAAATTTCTATTAAAGCTAATTAAATTTAAGTAAAGTGACCACTAACTCCTGTTATTACAGTACCAATACAGACCCGCTCGTGAACCGACGTGTGGCCGAGGGTGCATCTTCTGCCGGGCGTGCAGCGGACGAGGGAGGGGTAGTAACTGTTGTCGCCTCTACACACTCAGCTTACTGTTGAATCCAGTTCCCCAAGAGCTAAAAAATGAACTGCTGCCGCCACCTACACACTCGTTCACTCGAAGAGACTCCAATGGCGATCCGAGGGGTGAGCCTGCTAGATATGGACTTCAGCAAGGAGTTCCCCTTTGAGTTCGCCGTTCAGTCCTATGGCTGCACCAAGTTGAATGTGATGTACACCAACGATACGGACTCGGTGAAGCTCTGCCTCGCCTCAGTCCTATGGCTGCACCAGGTTCTGGAGCATTCGCCCGTTTCATCGGCAGCGCCGACTGCACCTTCTCTACGGTGGAGAGAAGGAAGAACGCGATGATTCAGCCATCTGGTGCAACAAGCTTGTCGACATCCAGAAGCAATACAAGATCATCAGCAACGGGCAGGAGAAGGACTCCGTGGTTGACCTCACTGAGACCATCATCGACCCCTGATATGCCAACATGAAAGAAGACGACCTGAACACGTGGGAGGTACCTCTGAATCTAGCCTACATAACCTACGTGGCCAAGGACGCATACGCATGCTACGACATGTACAAGCAGATCTTGGACATGAGGGCGTGTCTGCTTCCCGTAACCGACGAGTACACTGACAGCCGCAGCGTCATGATCAAGCATGCCAGGAAGGTCTAGATGTTGTACTTTATCTGTTTATAAGCACCTTTATCATCTGAGTGTTTCATGCATTAGCCTATGTGTCGTAATTATCTGTTTTGTCTGAAATATTTCTTTTAAGAACCCATTAACCTGATTGCTTTTAGTGGCTATTTGCTTATGTATGTAAACTAGTTCACTGGTCCGTAAAAAAAACTGTTCACTCGGCTGCCATGCTTTGAATCTCCTTCCTCCCAACATATTCCCCTCCTCAGGTGGACCCAGCAGGTCTCTGAATTTTCTCCCACTTCCTTTTTCGATGTAAACTGAATTTTCTCCTAGTACTTTCCCTATCTAGCCCAACATGATATTTTCACCCAGCCCAGCAAGTTCGTGGATTTCGAGAAAAATGCAAATGGGACTTAAACGGGCTGCATAGATGCTACATCATTGTTTCACCCAGCCCACCAAATGGACTAAAAAAACAACTGGACTGACAGCTGGGTCCACGGCCACA
This sequence comes from Triticum dicoccoides, assembly GCF_002162155.2. Taxonomy (NCBI): domain Eukaryota; kingdom Viridiplantae; phylum Streptophyta; class Magnoliopsida; order Poales; family Poaceae; genus Triticum; species Triticum dicoccoides. The sequence continues at coordinate 151,556,171 of NC_041386.1, read as the reverse complement.
GCCCAGTTTTTTGTGATTTGCCAAGTAAGTTGCTTTGTCAGGCCTGTTGGGCTGCAAATCTTTCAAGACGAGGAGAGCTTCATTCGACTGGCCGAGAAAATGGCCTATCAGTAATGAGAAATGGGTTGTACATTTTTAAAACACATCAAACCGACAATTAGTTTCAAATATCTTTTTTCATTTCCAGATTTTAAGTTACATTAAATTTTATGCGTGGAGAATTTGTTGGACTTTATATTGATATACATTTATTTTTAAAATCAGTTTGTATGTGAGTCGAAATTTCGGGATTAAAAACAGTTCGAACCGCACCGAATATGCAAAATTTCGTATAATTTTTTAATTGTGTCCACAGTATGGGCTGTAATGCTAACAAAAAGAATATGGGCTCCAAAAAACCTTAAGAATTAGCAAATGGGCTGTAAATTATTAGAAATAATGGCAGATGGGTTGTATGTAGTTTTCCACAGATTTGAGGCCTTCCTAAAAAAAGGTTGACGCACAAGCAGTGACTGTTGGATGGCCATCCAACGGCTGTCGTGCTTCTTCAATCTCTGCTCTTCCTGCTCTAGCCGCTCAAACAAGCACCGGCGGGACTGCCTGCTCCCTCCTCCCCACGGCCGGCTCTGCTGCCGCGCAGGCCTCGCCGCCCCACCGTACTCCCATCGCTGGCCTAGCCATCCCTCTACTTACCCACACCTGCTTTTATTCTCTGGCGACGGCAGACGAACGAGTAAACCTTGGTACAGTCATACTCCCCTCCACGTGGGAAACAACTGCCGAGTCTTCCCTGCCTCCGTGTCGTTCCCTTCCTAGGCCTCGCCGTCATCCACCGCCCTGGTGCTCTCGGCGCGGCCTGGTCAACATGGTCAACGACCGACATGCATCTGAAGTGGACTGTACGTGGAGAGGCCGGCAGCTGGGTCCACGGCCGCACGCAAGGAAATGCCTCCTTATTACGCGCAAAATAATGATTCCTCCACCTGACATCAGGGACCCACCGAAAGGGCCTCTATATTTCGCGAAAAAAAAGTTACCCCCGCTGACAGCTCGAACCCACCAGCTATATCCTCGCCGCAAGGAAGTGCCTCCTTATTACGCACAAAGAAATGAATACTCCCCCTGTTAGCTGGGACCCAGTATAGTGGCAGGCTGACTTGTGGGCCTACTAAGTTGACGGGGACGGAGGGCTTTGTCAACTTAGTCAATATGCACGATTCTAGCTCCAATGACTGTACGATGTCCATCCAACGGCCGTAGTGCTTCTTCAACCTCTGGTCTTCTTGCTCCAGCCGCCCAAACCAGCACCGGTCGTGCCTCGTGCTCCTACCTCCCGTGGCCGGCTACGATGCGGCGCAGGCCTCACCGCCCCCTACTACTCCCACCGCTGGCCAAGCCATCCCTCTACTCACCCACACCCCCTGTTATTCTGCGACGACGGTAGCCTCACACCGCAGCGAACCAGTGAACCCTCGTACTCCTCTACGCGTGGGCATCCACTGCCACGTCTTCCCCGGCTCCGTGTCGTCCCCTTCCTAGGCCTCACCGTCGTCCACCACCCTGGTGCTCTCGGCGCGGCGTGGTCAACGTGGTCAAGGAACGACTTCCATCGGACATGGACTGTACGTGGAGAGGCTGACAGCTGGGTCCGTGGCCGCAGCAAGGAAGTGCCTCCTTATTACGTGCAAAATAATTATTCTTCCACCTGACAGCGGGGACCCACCGGACCGGCCACCATATTTCGTGAAAAAAATGTTTGCCCTGACTGCTGGGACCCACCAGCTACATCTTCGCATGCAAGGAAGTGCGTCCGGGCAAAAAAAAACGATTCACCCCCCTGACCGCTAGGACCCACCAGCTACATCTTCGTAGGCAAGGAAGTGCCTGACAGTCGGGACCCACCTGGTCGAAGCGTACGTAGCGTTGTCATTCTGGCCGCGAACGTGTACGTTCATATATACTAGTCGATGTAGAGGCGTGCACGTGTCGTAGTAGAGGCGCGTACGTGTCGTAGTAGAGGCGCGCATGTAGCATGTACACATACGTACAGCGACCAGGGTGCAAGAAAGAAAATACGGCCACATACGTACATACGGGCAGGGTCTCAAACGCCTACTCACGCATACGTACGGCCAGGGCTCGTGTACATGGCTGAGTCAGAACAGAGAAACATCATCGTCGTCGTGTTCATGGGGAGGCAACAAAATGCGTCGTGTTCATGGGGAGGCAACAGAATGCGTCGTGTTCATCAGGAGGCAACGGAATGCGTGGGAGCCAACCGGCTAGGTCGGAACGGAATGCGTGGTCGTGTTCATCGGGAGGGCTTGGACGAAACAGGCGATGGAAACGAGGCCTGACGTACCGCACAACGGAGGAAACGGACCTCCTACGTTCGGAACGGGGTCCTATTGATCGGGAGGGGTCTGGCGTACCGCAAAACGGAGGAAACGGACCTCCTACAGTCGAAACAGGGGTCCTGTTGATTGGGAGGGGTGTGGCGTACCGCAAAACGGACGAAACGGACTTGTGTTGGAGCGCTACGGTCGAAATGGGGGTCCTGTTCATCAGGAGGGGTGTGGCGTACCGCAAAACGGGACTCCACGGGATACTGTTCATCTCCACTGTTGACCTCCTCCAGCTTCCATGGGCTACCGTCGACCTCCTCCAGCCTCCACGGGCTACCGTCGACCTCCTCCAGCCTCCACGGGCTCCTGTTCATCCAGCCTCCACCGCGCGCTACTCCACCGGCTACTGTTCAACCACCCCTCCACCATCTACTGTTCATCCAACCCTCCACACCACGGGGTCCTGTTCAACCACCCCTCCACGGGCACCCCTCCACTGTCTACTGTTCATCCAGCCCTCCACCACACCACGGGGTCCTATTCAT